>NC_140214.1:31143758-31743758 GCF_951802725.1 Rutilus rutilus | reverse complement strand
TAAAAAAGCTAATGATTGGAAGGAACAGAGGGAAAACAACACCAATAACATACATGTGTACAATATATATATATATATATGATGTTAAATGTAATCACCTCTGTGCTGTTCAGCTCTTGTTCTGGGCTGTTCTCTCTGTGTTTGTGCTTGACTGAAGTGTTGCTGCTCACTGAACCCGTCAGAGAGTGCAGAGCGTTGATGAGGTGACTCAGCTGGACTGTTACCTGACAAAAACATAACAAAACCAAAGCATTTCTTCTTTAATGTCCTGGGAAATACATATTTAAAAAAAAAACAAAACATTATTTATGCATGTTAGGGTAACATCAAAACTGTCCTGGACACCTTTAACCAGGCCTTCAACATACGTTTTTTTAATATGCTTTTCAAATGCCGTTTAAAAGATTAGATTTGATAGATTTACTCGGCCCAGGGTAAAGTTTCAATCTCAAAATATGAAATTCATACAAAATATGATGATTTAAACCATTTTTATTTTTAGATTCATTATCATTTTATTAATATTTTGAATTAGCTTTTAGTTTTATATTTTTTGTTATGCTGATTTTAGTTTAATTTTGTTATGTGCTTTTGTCATTTTATTTAAAGTATTGCTATTTAGGTTTAATTTATACTTCAGTTATAGTTTAATTTGATTCATTTCCAGTTAATAACTTTAGTACTTCAACTTAAATGTATTTCTGTTTATTGGCCAAGGAACATTTCTCATTCTTTATTTAGTTTAAATTGTTCAACTAACATTTATATTTATAATAACCCTGATTTCACCTACAGTTTTTCCACTAATGAAAGTTTTATCCAAAATTAGTGTACTTGTTTATCAAGGAAACAGCATCAGTAGAACTGAGTGGATTGAAATATAAAACACATTTAAGAAATGTGGGGGGAACATCATTTGTGAACAATATTGTGAGTCTTTTCTATGAAACGGTGGATATATATATATATATATATATATATATATATATATATATATATGTATTATTTTTAGTTTTACAATATTATTTAACTGTGTGCTTTTAGCTATGAAATTATTCTAAGCAAGATGTTATTTACATTTAAGTCGATTATGAAAACATAATTTCCACAACTGAATCTATTAAACATAATAAAATACTATTTAACTCATCTGAGACATTGTGGTGGATTAAATATTCATGACTTTTCATGGAAAAGTACTCTTGTGCTATAATAGTATGATTATACAAACAATAATAAACACGACCTATCAATAACACTGTAATCAAGTCAGCTGCAGCAATAATGACTGAACTAATAATATGAGACATGACGTTGACTTTTCAGCGTGATGTTTAAAAGCTATTCTCTCAAATCTTGAGATTACAGACACACAGTTCTGATGTAAGTGCTAGCTAACCAGCTAGCCTGCGTACATGGAAAGTTATGAAACGAGCTGTCCTTAACAAATGTGATTTGATACCTGTGGCTGTAGGGAAGTAGAAAGAGAAAACATTTCCGATTAGCTGATGACAAACTCTTTAGGACAACGTGAGTTTATTGATTTGGAGTTACATGTAATGTCCTCCACCGGTGTCCCCTCTTCCGTTCAACTAGCCTCGCTGAAACTGCGGACTGCGGAGACTCACCAGCATTACATTATTCAACATCCGGCATGGAGGGTGACAAAATAAAAGTCTTAACTGCTGCGTTGCCCAATGTCTACTATCCTGTTGCCTTGTCATCATAATTTACTCATCTTCGAATCTCTATGCATTTCTTCTTCTGCAGAATTAATCTTGGGGTTAACTTTAATGTTAATTTATACGTTTATTCATTCTTTATTCTTAATGATACATACAATTTATAAAATTTATCTTAACAATGTCAATAATTCCATCCCTTTATCTTTGATCATGACAAATGCATATAAGGTATATGCCTGATTAAGGTCATGAGACCGAAACGTTGCTAATATATATATATTTATTGATCCTTTTTGCAAGTATTGATAGTGTGCGGGATTTCCTATTGTTTTTTGGTATTTTATTTGATTTTATTTATTTGTTTGGTCTTCTCTCCTACGCACATATATAACCTGCAGGTGTGCGATGGTAATTGTAAATTTATTATTATTTTTTTTAAATGGATTTGCATTGTGCAAAATTATCACAAATTAGTGTTGATGCTACGTAGCCTAATCCTTTTCTATTGATATAGCCAAGGTTTCCTCATTTATAGTTAGAGAAATGATGCGTAGGCTACATGAGTTCCATCAACGCCTCCAACAACTCGGGAAGCTTGCAAACCTCATAAAAGTAGCGTGCAAAAAAGGTTTGAAGATCAGTTGGAAAGTCAATAAACTGCCATTCAGTAGTGGCCAAAAGTGTTGGAAAATTGACATCTTCACCCTTTATCCAAATATTATTAACAATATGTTACTGTCACCGTCCCACAGGTGGGACGTTTGCCCATATATTTTTAGAACAATAATATCTTAGTAAAAACCTAAAGTAATATTGACAAACTATATATCATATAAAAGCTTACAATCTCTAGTTTTCATATTTGGTGGCTGTTTTTTAAAATAAATTACTGAGGGGCAGTAATTTATCAATTTGCAACAAGAATATTTCATATTCATTAGGTGCGTTTAGGCCTTTATTTTGAAATAGAAATAAACATGAAAAATCATGAAAGATTGGTAGAAACCTCAGTTTGTTTTCATGCCAGGAGTTCAAAAGATAACACCAATTCAATTTTATGAGAAAAAAAGGTCTGAAAATGTTTTGAATATAAAGAAAAATATTATGGATTCTCAATTTGTGATGCGGCAGCGGGCTATAACGCGCATATGTGCTCTTTTTATGTTTATTAGAGGTTGAAATCAAATCAAATACTGCCAAAACACCCATACTATTTCTGAATAGGATGTATACTTCATAAATTGTATGAAATTATGGAAATACATGGTTCAGATCACTCAAAACGTATATGAAAATGGAGGCGCCCTTATATGGTCAGTAAGGAAGCTTGGCTGTCCATCTAGTGAAAAGGTTTGGTACTGCGCCCAAATAAAATCTTACTGAAAGCAAATTTTTTGAGATATTAACCTAAAATTTGGAACACAACTTGTTTAGATTTTTGCCTTTAATTTTCTAGCAGTTTTAGAGTAAAATATATTTTGTAATATATATATATATATTATATAAAATATGAATAATTATATTTTTACATTGTACATTTTCATAAACTCAAACTTACATAACTTTTTTTCTGTTTCACTTTCATAATTTATTTCACTTCTACAATAATCTGGCAAATGTCTTCTTAAAAACAGGACCAACCATATGTCTATATTCCAAAGCATTCTTGAATTACAACCATTTAAGTTTGTTTAGTGATTTTTTTTTGTCTATGCGAAAAAAAGGGGGGTGACAGTTAAAGGGTTAAAGATTTTGTAAGCACATTTTGTAGTTGTGCTTTAAATCAGTTGTTTTAATTGTGATAACACAATGAAACATATCAAATCACACAAAGAAATGATGAACACATGCAAAAACAAGAGAGAGCCAGTAAAATATTAATAACTGATTATGTTGTTGTCAATGTAATCTTTTCCCTGAGCTTTTTTTTGTTTTTCTAAAACCTGTAGCTGTAGTTTGTAGTTTTTTTGCCAAATAATTTTTAATAATGAATTTTAAATAATTTTGAAATAAGACAAAAATTGTTTACACTTTATTTTAAGGTGTCATTGTTACAGTAATTATACAGTGCATGCAAGTACTGAGTAATATTAATTAACAACATGAAATTACTATAGGGTTAGGGCAGGATTAGGATTTGGGTTTAGGGTTAGTTGCATATAATTATGCATATTTTACTGTTATTACTATGGTAAGTACATGTAACATATGTAACAAGGACACTGTAAAATAAAGTGTTAGCCAAAACATGTACTTTATACTTTAAACCTTATACATACGGCCCCAGGTCTGAAAACCATATCTGAGTGGGCCAGAACGGGGCCTAGATGTCCCACTTCGTCCGCTGGTACTCTGAGCAGAACCGCTGTAAGTAATCAAATCGGTGGGAAGGTATAAAGTCTGGTCCTGGGCGACTCCTGAGCCAGAGCATCTATTCCCAGAGGCAACGAAGGAGAAAGGAAGAACCAGTGCGTAGTCATTCTCGAAGCAAACAAATTCACCTCGGCTCAGCCAAGCCTCTGCCATATGAGGCTCACTACTTGAGGGTGCAGCCTCCACTCCACTCCGGGTTCCAAGCCCTGCCTCGGATGTAGGTCCGCTCCCAGGTTCAGATGCCTTTGAATGTGAACCGCTATGAATGACCGAAACTTGGTCTGCGCCCAAAGAAGGACACGCTTTGCCAGCCTGTACAGGGGACGAGAACGTAGCCCTCCTTGGCTACGAGACCACAGTCATGTTGTCCGTCCTAACCTATATGTGATAACCCTTCAGATAGGATAAGAATAGTTTGAGTGCCAGAAACACTGGCAGTATCTCCAAACGATTTATGTGTCAACCACGATGCACCTCTTTCCAGACTCCAAAAATCGGTTTGCGACAACATGCCCCCAGCTGGACTCCTCTGCGAAGGAGCGGGATTCTCGTCCACGGACTCAAGAGCGTGAAAGCCTATTGAAACTATTGAAATGGTCTCATGTGGAGCAGGCCCAACTCAATCACAGGGGACGCTGCTGCCATAAGACCCATCAGTCTGTGGCATAAATCCACGTGGACTAGACTTCATATCCTGCACTGACTCAGACAGCAGTGTAACGACTGAACACATGCCGGAGACAGCCGTGCCCGCATCATGCGAGAGTCTAGATCCACGCCCAGAAAAGTCATTCGCTGACATGGTAGCAACACACTCTTTTGAAGGTTTATGCGTAAACCCAGGCTCCTCAAATGACTGAGTACCAAGTCTCGGTGAACTATTGCCAAATCCTGAGATTGAGCTAATATCAGCCAATAATCCAGGTAGTTCAAGATCCGGACAACGGGTCCAGAACCGCATCTATAAACTTTGTAAATGTTCTAGGAGCCAGAGCCAGTCCGAATTGAAGAATGCGGTATTGATAAGCATTGTCCTCGAAAGCGAACCTGAGGCACTTCCTGTGTCTCTTGACAATCTGGATGTGGAAGTACGCATCCTTTAGATTGATGATCACAAACCAATCTCCGGTTTAGATATGAGACAAAATGGACTTTAACGTCAGCATTTTGAATCTCATCACTCTGAGCACACGGTTTATGTGATGTAAGTTCAAAATCAGACGCAAACCACCATCCTTTTTGGGCACAACAAAATAACGGCTGTAAAATCTGGACTCCATCTGAGTGGGGAGTATATCTTTCATAGCCCCTTTCTCTAAGAGTGACAAAATCTCCTGACTCAAAGCCGAGACCACCCGAGGACGCACCGTTGTGGGAAGGATCCCGCCGAAAGGGCCTTTCCTGAATTGGATGGTGTAGCCGTAACACCCATTGTGAGATCTCGGGCAGGTGCTACCAAGAGGCCCAGTACTCTGCTAGGGGCGTTAACCGTTCTATTTTTGGAATCTGCCGAACTGCCGCTGCCAGTACATTCACTGATTCCAGAAAGCCTCTGGCATCTGTAGAAACAGGAAGCACATGTGGAGTGACCACGGCTGAACTTTTTGTTATAAACGGGTTCCCCTGCATAGGGCCCTGAGGCACATAAGTGGTGGGAACCTCTGAAACAGGAAACTGTCCCATCGCCCGATCGGGCTGACCGACCACGTTGAACGTGGGGGCTTTGAATGCCGTCATACCACAGCAGTTCTCCACCACAGCAGTCACAGACTCACCAAATAGGCTGTCCTTAGACATGGGGGCATCTAACAGGAAATTCTTATCCTTTTCTTTGATGTCAGTAAGAGTGAGCCAAAGATGGCGCTCTACTGACACAATTCCCGCCATGGGGCTGCCTATTGCCCAGTCAGTGTGCTTGGTAGCTCTAAACGCCAAGTCAGTAGCCCGTCTGAGCTCCTTAACAGCCTCTGGAGTCAGGCCCTCTCCTTCATCCAGCTCTTGAACCAAGTCTGCTTAATTAGCTTGGAGCACAGCCATAGAATGAAGAGTGGCAGTGCCTCTCCAGCAGCCATGTAAGATTTTCTAACCAAAGTGGAAGTAATCCTACATGGTTTGGATGACAGCAGGGGCTGTGAATTCCAAGTTGGAGCCGAAGTTGGCGCGAGATGGGCCGCAACTTTGAGCGGGAATGCCGCCGTAGCCGTGCCTCCGCCATATTGGAAACAGAGTCGTAATCAGCGGCAGCGGGATTAGTAATGCACACTGAAAAGGGCAGCTTCCAAGACTTTGAAACCTCCGGGTGGAGGTCTTGGAAGAAGGAGAGAGGATTACGGGGTTGGGCTGGGGTGCGGCTGGTCAGAAATCGGCCGTCCAGCTTTGACTGGGTCTGATTTTGAGAGGGGAACTGCACAAATCGCCCTCTGAAACGTCCTATGAAATCCATGCTTGAAATCTGTTCAGCACAATCCTCTCGTTCGTTAATATTGTCAGGGTTCTTAATCGGGCTCGAAATGGTTTGAAATTGATGCCATCTTTAATATTTACATCTGAGTAGAGCTTGCGGTTATGAAGGGGTGGGACATTTCCCGAACATGCACCAAGTGCTGCCAATCACAACACACTGGGACAGCTAGCCAATCACAACACATTTTGTATTTCGGAAGGAGGGGCTTCATCGAAAACTTCGCGTTCAACCAGACTGGGGAGAGAGGAGCTGTAATAATGTAAAATATGTGAAAAATAATGCGTTTTTTTTTTTTTTTTACAATCAAGCATGAAAACATATTCTAGTACACCCCAAAAACAAAATCAAGACTTTGTAAAAAGGCATAATATGACCTCTTTAAACCTGTTAAATGAAAATAGAAGTGGGATCACAACATTCATTGGTTCAGTATAGTAAAACTTGTAATACTTACTGTTTTCTCTTAATGTGTCCTTGACAAGTCAAGGAAGATCTTAAAACTTATTTGAACAAAGGCAGCTCTCTACAAGAAATTAAACCGCTGGTTGTCTGTTAACTTTCTCACAACTTGCTCCCTCTACAGGCTACAAGTGGAATATTTTAACAGTGTGCTAGAACCATAGGGCTATAATGTGTGAAGCAAAGATCTAATGAGCAAGAATGAGCAAGTAAAAAAAAAAAAAAAAAATCCATAAAATAATAATAATGTGGGTGTGAGTTCTACTTTAACAACTAACAGAAATCAAACCTTTCAAAAACCAGGATTCTAATGGGTTAAAAAAAGAAAAGAAAACACTTCTTAAAAGTGGAATGGTTTCTGTAAATCCAGTATTCAAAAAGCTGTTTGGGTCTTAGTTTTCAGTGATAGTCACATGACTAGTGGCTGGTCTGTCTGTGCAATTGCACAAACTCTAACGTATATAAGCAGTAGGCTTTCTTTTTAAAAGTTATTCAGAATTCTCTGCTTTTATTGTTAATTTTATATCTTATAAATTATAGTTTTACTTCTTATGCATCTGTTGTGATTTTATGAATATTCTAATTAATTTTATATGTAAAGCACTTTGCTTTCATTGTGTATGAAATGTGCTTCATAAATAAACTTGCCTTGTCTAAATTAATAATTTATTGCCATTGTGTGAATATTATGTAATCATGTAATCAGTCAAAAGTAGTCTGATTGCAAGTATTTTAAAATGTAATGTAATCTTCATTTTTGGAATCTGATTATGCAATCCAGATTACAATAGTTATATATATATGATTGTTAAATTTGTCTTAATATGAAATATACACTTAATATGAAGAAATGCATGCCCGAGCTCAGAGAAATCAGTGCTACTGAGAAACTGACTTTGATTTAAATTTGACCCTGAAGTTACATCCAGCATCTAGGATTTAGGTTTTAATAATAACACCCCAAAAAAAAAATCATTCCATACAGAACGTTTTAATGATATATTGTGATGTGACATAAATCGTTTAAATACACTAATATAAATATATAATAATGATGCTTGATAATGACACACATTGAGAGTGAAAGTATGGGACAGACCCCACAAATTCTTTTGTGTCTGGGCTCTGTTCACTTTAAATCCTGACGTGACGTCATTTTACGCCACGGGAACTGCTTGGATCCCAAACAGTCCCACCTCCACTGGCTCGAGCTCTGAATCTGATTGACAATAATGGCGACGCGATCGTCTTGAGTTGCACCTCAATGAAATATCTCCCAAGAGCGCATTTAACCAATCCTTTGTCATTACCTGGGCTTAAAGATCGCTTTTAAGGATATCTTGCAGAAATCATCTCCGGTTCCTTTTCGATCAGGAAATATTAAGTTCTGCTTGCTGGTGTAATTTTTTGGGAAAGCACTAACAAAGGTCTCTTCATCCGTGGCGATGTGGCTGCTGTTTACAGCCCCGTGCGTGCATTTGTTTCGGGCATGAAGAAATGCGATTACTTCACCTACAGCCATTCATTTAGCAATCCTGTTTCCATTAAAAACCAGGAAGCTTTGGTCAAAGTGGATTAGCTGCACTGGAAGCTCTTCTGCTGCCGCTTGCAGACGCTTTTCCCGGACAGCGGCTCGCGCAGACCTTCGGGATCGCGTCACGCGAAGTTGGACCATCTGTTGAACGTTTGCGAACGCACGGCAAAGTTCGCAAAACAATTTAGTATATTACACGTTAAAACAACGATTTTTTTTTTCTAAACCAAAAGTTTTTGTTGCGTTTTTGCTAACGTCAAGTAACCGCTCATAACTTTAGGAAGGTTAGCTATAGCTGGTTAGCCCGGACTAGCTAACTGGCCTTTGCTAAAAAAAAAAAAACGGGGCGTTAGAGACTGAAATTGACCGTTTTGCCAACATTTTCCACAACAGTGCTGTCAGTATAATTGGGAATTACCAAGTAAATTTGCTTACTCTACCACGCAAACAACTTAGAGGTTACATTTATATGTCGCCTATGTAACTAACTTAATAGTTCACTGTATAAATGTTTAGTCAGTTTATCAATAGACATTAATTTTTTTAAAAGGCATCCCTTTTCTTGTCCATACCGCTAAATTGCCCTCTTTCACTGGCCATTGACCCATATGTAAGACGGGACGAATTAGTTCATTTATAACCAAATTTTCTGAGCTGGCTTAACGGCTAGTCATAATTAAGTTCCATATTATCGTAACGTCTGCTCGTAAATGACCACCGGTAGGAATAACCGAGTCATGATGGAAGGAGTGGGGGCTCGAGTTATCCGCGGTCCTGACTGGAAGTGGGGTAAACAGGACGGGGGAGAGGGGCACGTCGGCACCGTCAGGAGTTTTGAGAGTCCGGAGGAGGTGGTGGTGGTTTGGGATAACGGCACCGCCGCCAATTACCGCTGCTCCGGAGCCTATGACGTGAGGATATTGGACAGTGCGCCCACAGGTGAGTGAGACTGCTTACCCTAGTCTAGGACTGATCCGGTCAGGTGCGTCTGTCACGTGACATAAACAACCACATTGATTTGAACGTTAAACGCAAACGTGCCAAATAGCTTTAATTAATGTCTTAACAAATTGTTTTAGATTACTTTTGACCTGGTTCGTTCATCACATATATTTGAATAGGATTATTTTGTACCGTATTCATATATAAAACAACTAGAAAATATATTCTTTATAAAACAGGGTAGCACTTTATTTTAACGTGTCCTTATTACACGTTAAATGTAGGCTACTTGTATTAATAACTAAATTAGGCATGATTACATGCAACTAACCCTAAACCAAACCGTAACCCTAGTAGCTGCTAAGTACATATTGTTGCTTAATATTACTCAATACTCAAATATATTAATTACACTGTAACAATGACACCTTTATTTTAAGGTGTCATTGTTACAGTGTAATTATATATTTGAGTATTGAGTAATATTAATTAACAACATGTACTTACTAGGATTAGGATTTGGTTGAGGGTTAGTTGCATGTAATTATGCATAATCCACCGTTATTACTATGGTAAGTACATGTAACATATGTAACAAGGACACTAAAACTTTGGGTTCTCCCAAGGTTTTTTTTTCCTCCATTGGGTCACCTGATGGAGTTTTAGGACACCATTAGGTCACTTGATGGAGTTTTTCGGTTCCTTGCCACTGTTATTGCTCAGTATTGCTCAGTTGGGGATATTCTGGGGATATTTAATTTGATTTTATCAATCAATAAATTCCACTAGAAACAAACCTTGTTGTATTATTTTAATTTAATACTGTGAAGCTGCTTTGATACAATCTATATTGTGAAAAGCGCTATACAAATATACTTGACTTGACTTGACTAAAATAAAGTATTTTCAAATACAGTGTAACCAAAAATAGAATTTATATAAAAATATTAAGAAAGAAAATACATTCTATTCTGTATCAACAACATGAATGAAGTGCATTAAACTGGGGTTTTGGAGGAACTGCAGGGGATTTGTGATGAAAAGATAATAATTACTTATAAAATTATATTTTATTTGTATACCTGCATGTCAAGTGACCATTAACAACAACATCTGAGAATCAATAAGTTATGAATAATTTACTGTCATTGTGTGACATAGGGTAATCATTGAATTAATAAAGTAATTGTAATTGATGAGTATTTTAAAAAGTAATATAGGACAATCTGACTACAAGTAATTTTTTTTAATCGGAGTATGTAATCCAGATTACAAATGCAGGTGGAAGTCAACTCCCTTGTCATATGCGTGTAATTGCGATGTTGCAGGAATCAAGCACGACGGCACCATGTGTGACACCTGTCGGCAGCAGCCCATCATCGGGATCCGGTGGAAATGCGCAGAGTGCACCAACTATGACCTCTGCACCACCTGTTACCATGGTGACAAACACCATCTGCGCCACAGGTTCTACCGCATCACCACCCCGGGTAGTGAGAGGTGAGTGTGGCTTTCCTCCCTGTGGTCTTCACTCATTGACATTATTCCCTCTGTGGATGAGGGAGCTTCTCTGGACAGTTTCAGACCCAGCATGCAACATTTTCTTCAGTTATGGGCTGTGTTGCGCAGCGACAGGTACGACAGGATTTCAGTGGGACTTCCAACTTTTAATTGGTGCCGCAGACCAGTTTGCATCATTGGTCGGAGTGTGTGTCAACAATCTAAATGCAAGCTACCGTAGGTCTCAGTTGGATAGTGCATGACGTTAAAGCCGGCCCACTGGTCTTGATTTAGTTGGTTTTGACTTGAGGGACATTGCACTGTCATGTCTACCTGCGCCCAGTTGTAATAAAAGTCTCTGGAGAAGAATAATCCAGATTTAGAAATCACAAGTTTTGCTATCCAGGATTGCTTTTGCGCATTTTTATCAAGCAACGTTAGATAGCATCACCCTGGTCCAGATACATACATGTATCATTTTATGGGGACAACATTTGTTTCTTTTTTCTTTACTGTGCTGAAAGGCTTCATAGATGAAGCCTACTTTATCTACAGTACATTATCACTGTCACAGTTAAACAAATCAAGTGAAAATGCAAATGTTGTATTATTTCACCAACTTTAAAGTTTTATTACATTTTGTTCCCAATGTCCATCCTAAATCAATAATGGTATCCCTAATATCCTCCCAAAAAGTTTTGAATGACACATACTAAAGTGTCTGACTTCGCATTAAAATCAAGATCAAGACTTGATTTTGTGGTCCAATCCAATTTCAGAATCCCTGTTTTCTTTTGAAATCTCTACATTTTCTAGATTTGATCCAATTGGATAACCGAACTCCAGTCAAACGTCTTTTGAACAACCGATCCCTGGTGTCTTCCATGCTTGTTTGGTCATTTTTTAGCAAGTTCTCATGTTTCCTCTTGCTCCAGCCGATTGAATTTTCATGTTATGACATGAAATGATTTTCCTTTGACATTCACTGCAGTTTTTGTGTGATACAAAAGTTAGCCTACTCTATATTAACTACTTGTCAGCTGGTGTATAAAAGCAATTTAATTCACATCTGACCTTATGACAGGTAAATTACTAGCCAATCAAATTGCTTCACGGATCATTCCTGTTGTTATCCACCATTTTGTTTATCTGTGACATACCTCTTTTTGGGGGGGCAAATTCCCAACATTATGGTAAAAAAGTTGCTGTTATGGTGCATGTAACTGGGATACGAGGTATCCAGAGAGGCTAGTGAATGAAGTTTGGTTTGTCACGTTTCCAAATTCAACCGGTAAGCTCGAAAAAATGCAAAAGTTGGATCAGACTGCGTTAGTAGACTGTATGAACAAGTAAACTTGCACATTTTAAACAAATGTCCAAAATAAATCATCTCTACATTTCCACCGAGATAGTAGTAGAAAATAGTAGAATACAGTATGGTGCATGCTTTTAGAAATGCGAATAATTGGTTTAAATAGCATTTATTACTCTCTATGACATTGGCTTTTAATAATTTTGCACTTCCATTATGATTTTTTTTTCCAGGCTATATAAATATGGCCAAAATTAATTTTAATTTATGAAACACATTATTTACTCTTCCGCTACACATTTTCCTTTAAGTCAGACAGTCAACATGTCATAAATATTGGCATTAACACTGTTTTCTTGTCTTCTACCATTATATTTGTGACCCGTGCTGGCAAAATGAGTTGTAATGAGCAAATTAGTTATTGTTATTTTCACATTCTCTATTAAGAAACCTTCAAATTGATGTGATTTGTTAGACAAAAAACCGACTGCGCTACACCTGTTTGAAGTCGATAGAGTCAGCAAAGTAAATTTTTGGTGAAAAATCGATGGAAAGTTTTCTGAAGGTTCCAAAACAAAATCACCTAGAAACCATACCTTAAAATCCCTGGTAATAACACCAAAATTCGGCACACACCAAGTCAAACCCAAATATCTATAGAAAAAATATTTATTCAACTTTTTTTCCCATGATACCACAGTTGTTTGATTAAAGTTAATGAAACAGACAGCCTATATATATATATATATATATATATATATATATATATATATATATATATATATTGTGACCCCCTTTCACACATACAGTCTTAACTGGGCAATTAGCGGTAACAGATCATGTGTGAACAGGACCTTTTCAAATATACAGGTACATTTGTTCTGCCTATCTACCAGTAAGGGAAGTTGCAACACTACCAGTATATACCAGTATATGTTTACAAATGTCTTCAAATTGGAGTGATACCGAAACTAAAGCTCTTCTCCTTGTCCGGGCGGATGAAGAGATTTGTCAACAACTTAGAGGAACAGTTAGTGAGACTGTCACGTATGGTAAAATAACTAGCCTTCTTCAAGAGCAAGGCATAAACAGGAGCAAAAGTCAAGTCAAAAACACTTAGGCTAAAGTACACAACTTTTTTTTAGCCACAGATGACACAGCATATCCTTTTCCATTGTTTTTGTTTTGGTTCTTCTAGACTTTGCTTACAATGGTGGTACTTTTCTTCTTCTATCCTTCCAAGCGAATGTCCTATCCAGTGAATGACACGACTCAGTGCTGCCCTCTGATGATTTGAAGAGTACAGAAAAGCAGTTGTGCTGCGCATGTGTCGAACTCGTCCGCGGTTGAGTCTCCTATAGTTTAAAACCTGTGTGGACACGACTGTGCACAAGACGAAGCGGAACGCTGAAAATGAAGTATACCCGGGCCTTTATTTACAGGCGGCCAGGAATAGCCTAGTTTTTTTTTTTTTTTTTGCGCATTGAATCTAGAAATTTGAGCTGCTGTTTTGTTCCTAGAGTTGCCATCTATTCCTTTTGAATGGCTTGAGTAACGTCTCTTTCAGTGTCTCCATATGGTAAGGCTATTAAGAAGTCTAGCAGTTGTTTAGAAGTCTCTCGTGTCGGGCGTCCATAACTGCCCTCAACACGAGCTCAAAGAAACAATAGGTCAGCTCAACAGCTGGTCTCCTTTCAACTAAGTGTGCCTCTATTCCCCTCGTGAGAATGGCTAAGTACAACACACAAAGACAGTAGTGAAGCCAGGCCTTTTTGCAGGGAGTTTCACTTGGCAGCTGCTCTCTCATGCTGTGGTTTCCAGCTGCTTTAAAGATGCAGATGATCTTAAAGGGATAGTTCACCCCGAAATGAAAATATTGTCATCATTTGCTCGCCCTCAAGTTGTTCCGAGTTATTTTCTTAGGTTGAACAAACACAAAAGAAGGTATTTTGAAGAATGTTGTGATAATCAAACAGTTGATGGGAGCTTTTGACTTCCATAGTAGGAAATATAATTACGGTACTATGGAAGTCAATTGCTGTGGTCAACTATCTGGTAACATTCTTCAAGATATCTTCTTTTGTGTTCAACAGAAGAAAGAAACTCATACAGGTTTTGAACAATATGAGGGTGAGTAGATGACAATTTTCATTTTTGGGTGAACTATCCCTTTAATATTCCACATATACTAAAACAGTATATACACAGGAATATTTCCTGATAAAAAAACTAGGGGTGTGGTTAAAATCAGTCTCAGCCAATGGACTAAAACACACACTGTGACATGAAAATGCGGGACACATTTTTTTAACATAAAGTTTCATGATTTAAACACAAAATATAAAATAAATGTTTTTATTTTATTTTTAACGTCACTTTTTAAAAGAAATCAAAAAGATATTTTTAAAAACAACAATGGAAAAAAGAAAAAGAAAAACATTTCAATATCATTTTTACAAGTTGAAATTTAGGGGTTAGGGTTCGGGACAGCCACCTCCCAATTGAAAGTACCCAATAAATGATGAATTTATATATATTAAGCTTACTGATATTTTAAATATTATTGTGGGATTCAGTAGATAGTAGAGATGCGCGGTTGGCGGTTACAGCCGCGGACTCCGCGTGGATGAAGTGACGAAAAATAATATTTTAATTAAATTCGGGCGGGTGGCGGGCGGTTGAACCAATCAAATGAAAAATATATGTATACACAAATCAACGGATGGCGGGCGGGTGCGGTTTTGAAAATAGGTCAAAAACGTTGGTGCGGCTGGATGGCGGACGGATGATGCTTTTTGTGATGCGGTTGCGGATGAAAAAATAGCCCATCCGCGCATCTCTAGTAGATAGGCTAAAAGAAGGATCTTTGTAAACATCTCAAATTTGAATACTTAAATTCTTTTTGTGTTTTTTGTTTGTGGGACAGCAGTTTGCACCAATTCTGTAGAATGGCCCGTATGTATGACTCATCATATATATATATATACACTCACCTAAAGGATTATTAGGAACACTTGTTTAATTTCTCATTAATGCAGTTATCTAATCAACCAATCACATGGCAGTTGCTTCAATGCATTTAGGGGTGTGGTCCTGGTCAAGACAATCTCCTGAACTCCAAACTGAATGTCAGAATGGGAAAGAAAGGTGATTTAAGCAATTTTGAGCGTGGCATGGTTGTTGGTGCCAGACGGGCCGGTCTGAGTATTTCACAATCTGCTCAGTTACTGGGATTTTCACGCACAACCATTTCTAGGGTTTACAAAGAATGGTGTGAAAAGGGAAAAACATCCAGTATGCGGCAGTCCTGTGGGCGAAAATGCCTTGTTGATGCTAGAGGTCAGAGGAGAATGGGCCGACTGATTCAAGCTGATAGAAGAGCAACTTTGACTGAAATAACCACTTGTTACAACCGAGGTATGCAGCAAAGCATTTGTGAAGCCACAACACGCACAACCTTGAGGCGGATGGGCTACAACAGCAGAAGACCCCACCGGGTACCACTCATCTCCACTACAAATAGGAAAAAGAGGCTACAATTTGCACGAGCTCACCAAAATTGGACAGTTGAAGACTGGAAAAATGTTGCCTGGTCTGATGAGTCTCGATTTCTGTTGAGACATTCAGATGGTAGAGTCAGAATTTGGCGTAAACAGAATGAGAACATGGATCCATCATGCCTTGTTACCACTGTGCACTGTGCACCTGAGCATTGTTTCTGACCATGTCCATCCCTTTATGACCACCATGTACCCATCCTCTGATGGCTACTTCCAGCAGGATAATGCACCATGTCACAAAGCTCGAATCATTTCAAATTGGTTTCTTGAACATGACAATGAGTTCACTGTACTAAAATGGCCCCCACAGTCACCAGATCTCAACCCAATAGAGCATCTTTGGGATGTGGTGGAACGGGAGCTTCGTGCCCTGGATGTGCATCCCACAAATCTCCATCAACTGCAAGTTGCTATCCTATCAATATGGGCCAACATTTCTAAAGAATGCTTTCAGCACCTTGTTGAATCAATGCCACGTAGAATTAAGGCAGTTCTGAAGGCGAAAGGGGGTCAAACACAGTATTAGTATGGTGTTCCTAATAATCCTTTAGGTGAGTGTGTATATATATATATATATATATATATATATATATATATATATATATATATATATATATATATATATATATATATATATATATATATATATATATATATTTTAATAATAATAATAATAATAATAATAATAATAATAATAATTATTATTATTATTATTATTATTATTATTATTATTATTATTATATTTTTTAAGTTATGTTTTTGGCCTTTTTGTGCCTTTATTGGATAGGACAGTAGAGATTTTGACAGGAAAGCATGAGGTAGAGAGAGAGGGATTCAGGATCGGCAAAGGACCTCGAGCTGGGAAACGAGCTCGGGTCGCCGGAGTGTTGCGCTGTATGTCGGCACGCTAACCACAAGGCTATCGGCGCCAACAATATTGCCGTTTCAGAAATGAACATGTCAACAAAGCTGGAGAATCCGAGACGGTCTGCTGTGGTTCAGCATGGGGCAACTTCCAGATGGCAGACAAGTTCTCTTGTAGAAACAGAAACAATAAGAGATGTTAAACATTATCCAGGACTTTTCATTCTGGGTGCATTGCAGCTTTCAGGAGACATCAGAGGTTTAAAGTAAATCGAGTTGAACAATATAATGACAATCCGACTGTGAAAGCAAGAAGTTACGGTAACGCTTTCTATGAAGACAATGCTTATAATGAATTATAGCTCTCAAGTATTACTATTCTATAAATATATTTATAAAGACAACATTAAGACCTGTACTGCATTATAAGAACAGTTATAGATACATTTATATTGTTTTATATTAAGTCATGCATTTGCTTTTTTCAGTGCGTATGCTCATAATCCATTATACACTGATTTTATAAGTATTAATTAGTCAGTTGTATGATTTCATGAATGTTTTTATAAAGTTGCAACCATCATTGCTTTAATGTTATTATATTAGTTACAATGACTTTTTAGTAATTCAGATTTATTTCTGTCAAATAAGTGAATACATTGTTATTAATAGCCGTGTTGTGTTCTTATAAATCCTTATTGTGAGTGATAATACAGTTACTAACCTCTATAAATGCATCATTGATGGCTTAAAGGAAAGTGAAAACATGGGATGCAGTTTTCCTAAAGCTAATGTTAAGAAATCATGAAGATGTGCTCATTATACATTAAGTTGTTTACTTGTTATTGAAAATAATGAACAATGATTTCTGTAATAAAATAATGGGAAAAAACACCAAAACTATTAATACAAAGTTGACTTTTTTAATGTTACATACTAGCAAAACCATGCAAATGGATGAGGAGATAGAGATTTTAACAAATCAAAATTACTATTCATGACCTCTAATGCAAACATTAGCCATTAAAGACATAATTGATAACTAATTGGTACAGCAAACAAGTGTCTCTAGAACTATTTTACATTTGATCATTTATAAATCAGTGTATAATGGATTGAGCATGCACATTGCTACAATATAGATGTAACTATAACTGTTCTTATAATGCAGTATAGGTCTTAATGAGTCTTTATAAATATATTTATAGAATAGTAATACTTATAAATGAGTATCAATGGGGCTATAATTCATTATAAGCATGGGCTTCATAGAAAGTGTTACCGAAGTTACTTCACCTCTAACTAGGAGCAAAACTTATGCTCTAATATTCCAACGCATAACTTCTGTACTCTTGCCATTTTTGCTTTGTAACATTCTTGTATCTTTTTGCACAGAGTTCTTTTGGAATCTCGTCGCAAGTCAAAGAAGATCACGGCCCGGGGCATCTTCGCAGGAGGACGGGTGGTGCGGGGAGTGGATTGGCAGTGGGAGGATCAGGATGGCGGGAATGGAAGAAGAGGGAAGGTAATGCCTCAACATGTTTGGCTATGCTCACCCTTCTTGACTCATCATTTTTCAGACGAAAAACATTCCCTCTATCAAGTATAGACACTGTGTGTTGTGCTCATGCATATTCATTGAAGCAAAATGAGATGGTGCCAATACAAGCCTGTTACATTATTAATCTACATTTATTTAGCAGATGTGATTATCCAAAGCAACTTAAACCATACAGCATAAAATATTCATCATAAATGAACAGTTACATGAGAAGTTACTTTTTTTTATTTCTTTTTTTTTATTTCACACACTAGTCATTACTTAAACTATTTATATATATATATATATATATATATATATATATATATATATATATATATATATATATAAAAGATAAATCTGGCCTAATGATTTAAAATATACTACAAGTGCAAATATAGGGTTGAACTGGAGAGTTGTTGAAATCCCTCTCCATGGCCAACTAAACACCCAGGGTGTGTTATTGCCCCTTTTGATGCGAAGCCATTGATGTATGACATTTAAACCAATGGAAAGTCATTTCAACTAGTTGTCACACACTTTCTGCAGTTTAAAAAGTGTTTTAAAAGCATTTTAAAATGGTACATGATTTTAAAGGGGTCATGGACTGCATTTATATATTTTATAATGATCTCTGAGGTCCAGTTATGATGTTATCAAGATTTTTATATCAAAAAACATCCTAATTTAGAAGTAATAAGCAATTTTCTATCCTGTTTTTGATCCTTTCTTTCTAACACTCCGTTTTGATGGGCATCACGATGTTCAAGACTTGGAAGTAAACGCCCACTGCTATGATGGGGTAACAGTTTTGCATATTAAATAATTATCAATGTCCCTGCCATTGCACGCGTGGAATTGTTTTGAAAATGCCCGATGTTGAAATGTATCCCGTTACATAGTTAAAACATTTACCAACAATATGAAACATTTATGCGTGTTGCATATGCTTTGTAAGTCTTGTTTGTGGCAAATAAAGTTTAAAGAACTTTATATTCTTTATATAGTTATAATAATTTACACACTCTACACATCCTGATAGCAATCAATAATAGAAGTGGTCTAAATATAAAAAAAGGGACCCAAAAACGTTTTGTCCAGTCATTGCATTCAGTCTGAAGGCAGTGATATGATGTCCTGCCTGTCAACATATGTATTTCCATACCTCCACGCACCTGCTCGCGCAAACATAACAAACAAACATAGGCGGTCTTTTACAGTTCCTCATGAACCAAAACATCAATTATGCTGTTCACGCCATGTCATAACTGTAATTCTGAGATGGCAACCCGTGACTTTTCTACCTGGAGCTGTTCATGTCCTCAGACTTGGATTTATGCGTTTCTATGTCAACACTATCAACGCCGAAAAATCTGCAGCAGTCAGGTGGACATGTCAGAGCTCTGTAAGTGGCTTACGTTCATGATTATTGTAATGTTATGTGTTTTGAGACATGAGGGAATTTAACGCCTTTATTTGTCTCGTAATGCTTTGCAGAATCTGCTGTTTGCGTTCATGTGTTTTGAAGGTGTGGCTTTGGAGACTCTGAAGGGAGGGTGGGATCTTATGCTTTCTAAGCTAGCTTGCTATTGCTAGCCACTCCGAAATTGCCTACATTAGCTTTAAAGCCCCCCTGTAGTCAATCATTTTATCCCTTAAAACTCTTCTCTGATCACCAAAATGACATATTTTTTTTCTTTGAAAAAATGTCATGCCTTAAAGGGATAGTTCACTTTGAAAATAAATTTTGGTATGTTTTAGCTTACCTCAAGGGCATCCAAGATGTAGGTGTCTTTTTTTCCGCAGTAGTTTCAATTTTGATATTTTTAGGTCAAACCGTTCTTGTCTGTCAGTCATTTCATGCAGGTCTATGGTCACTGTCTCAAAGAGCATGCACAAAGTCCAAATTAAAACAATTCCCCATCGTCCAAATTAAACAATTCCCCATCGTAAGTACACATTGATGGCCTAAGACACGAAACGAGCGGTTTGTGTGAGAAAACGAACAGTATTTATATCGTTGTTATCTCTTAACAGCACACGTCCAAATGATCTGACGGCGCGGGCGGGTATAGATATATACATAGATTTCGCCTTGGCTACGGTTTCGTTCCAATGAACTGCAGTAGCGAAGGCGACTTCTAGTGTATACATCTATACCCGCCCGCGGACGGGTATAGATGTATACACTAGATGTCGCTTGGCTACGGTTTCGTTCCAATGAACTGCAGTAGCCAAGGCGACATCTATGTATATATCTATACCCGCCCGCGCCGTCAGATCATTTGGACGTGTGCTGTTTTCAAGAGATAACAACGATATAAATACTGTTCGTTTTCTCACACAAACCGCTCGTTTCGTGTCTTAGGCCATCAATGTGTACTTACGATGGGGAATTGTTTAATTTGGACGATGGGGAATTGTTTTAATTTGGACTTTGTCCATGCTCTTTGAGACAGTGACCATAGACCTGCATGAAATGACTGACAGACAAGAACGGTTTGACCTAAAAATATCAAAATTGAAACTACTGCGGAAAAAAAGACACCTACATCTTGGATGCCCTTGAGGTAAGCTAAAACATACCAAAATTTTATTTCAAAGTGAACTATCCCTTTAAAATAGCTTGGATGTAACTCTACACCCTTGCCTCATTTAGTATATGCGGTTCTATGAATATGCAAATGAGCCCCACCTCCACTCACTCACAGAGATTCACTCGTTGATGATCACATGTTGATGTGATTGGTTACAAGGTAGTTTTGGAAGCCAGATGATAAAATTAAACATATTGTAATGTCTTACTGATGACAAAACAGATGTCAATCACTGAAGCTTTTATTCAGGATTTCAGCGAATGACTTCGATCAAAACAATAGCAAAAGCAGCATTCTGTACATTGCTTTCTACCGTATCCGAAAATCCAACGCATTAACCCCGTAAATGACGAAGCAAAGGAATGAACAGCAAATTACAACGATCACAATATTCAGTTTAACTGCGGCGCTACAGTGTAACTACTCAATACATATCAAACAATCTGTATCAGACAAAGCAATAGTGACATAGTGAATAGTAAAAACACTGTTGATCGCACTTGTGTGTTGCGCCATTACTGTTAAATCCAATGTTGTTGGCACTGCGTCATCTTTTCTTTTCAGTCTCTCTGAAAAGCCTGCGTCAAACTCTCGTTTAAAAACCAATCTGCAGTAAAATGAAGCAAACAAACGAACAGTGTGTTACTGACATAGGCATTGATCTTCTGCTGAGGCAGTCTTTTGTCGCTCTATGACTTAATGTGACAAAATCCAAAATGAATCGTTTTACAAGCTTGGCTTCAATAAAAGCTGTTTTTCGACTAGCGAGCAAGTTTTAAGTTCTGAAACTTGCAGGATATTTTATTGCACATGACCTCTTATATGTCAAAAGATCAGGGGAAATTTGATTTCTCAATTCATGACCCCTTTAAGTCTTTTCAGTAACCTCTTTCCTAGTTGTATTCTTGTGTTAGGCGCGTTCAGAGTTTTCATTGTAATAATTTAGTGCTCTATTGCTCTCTTTTGCTTATTGATGAACCTGCAAAGCCCAATTAGAGAACGGTACTTTTTAAAATGTATTTGTGCTAGTGTTGCCTCCGACTGAAGATTTTTCATGTATATCGCCTAATAATAGCGCTGTTTTATCTAGGCTAACATTAATGTTAGAGCAAGCAGCCATTTTAAAATGGCTAACGTTAGGCTACTAACATTTTTCAAATGATACGCCGTGTTTGATGTCGATGAATGAAAGGCGAAGGTTTGGGTTTCCTGTCCAACAAAACTACCACATTGGACCAGCTGTTAAACGGGTTTTCTGTCAGACTACATGACTTCGCCAATTCCTGTGGAAGGTTGGTTTTTTTTCAGGGCAGCCTTACTTTGTACACACTGTCCCAGTAAGAAACCATTTTTGTGTAATTTAGTGTACTTAACTTTTTTTAGGACCATAACGCTTTTTGCTGCTCTGTAATATTTCCCAAAAGTTCAACATTGATATTTTTAATGGCATATTTTCCACCAAGAGTAATGACAATTAAAAAAAAAAGTACTGTGCAAGTCAAATATTTGTTTGGTCTTTGGATTATCAGAAATTTCTAGCCTGACTACGTCAGACTTCCTACTTCCGCTAATTTCATTTCGCTCCTGTAGTCAGTCTGAGATAGCAGCCTATCTTTCAGTTTTCCACCGGCCTTCAGACGGCCGGCCAATCAACGAACAGAGGGCGGGCTGAGAGCCGTGACGTAGACGCTGATTGTACCGTGGTGGATGCGTAGATTTACTTAACATAATCTGCAAAAGTCGTTCACAGCCATGTTCACTCCGGTATTTCGCTCGATGGTTTAGTTTTTGCATCATAAATGCGTTTACAGTGGAAGTTAGATGCGGCTGAGCATGCGCATTACACACGCCATAACCAAACGTTATGTGATTGGCTTACGGGTAACCAATGATTTTAAACTTAAGACAAGCGCCCCCCCCCCCCCCCCGCAAGAGAGAAAACACTTCTCTATTATGCTATTCCAGACTCTGTCTACGAATCAAAGTGAAGTAGCAGAGTCTGGTATTACCAGGCTAAGAAATTTCAGGCCACTCCAGATAAATGTATTTAAAGAGTGCTCTCAAACACACTTCCTTTAAAGCGAGAGCCTTCTTCAAGCCTACTTCACCATTTGTAATTAGAGCAGCATTTCTGTGACTGCGATTGGCACGCTGAATGGCATGTCTGGTGGTGGAAACATTTACTGGTGGTGAAACTCTGCTTGTTTAGTGTTTTTGTTATTTTTAGCTTTTTTTTACCATTACATAATATTTCAAACTCATAGCTGTTGAAATGCTTTGTATGGTTAAGAAGGGCTTGCAAATTATCAGACTATTCTAATGTTTTCTTTCTTTATTTGTTGGATTCTGTGACTGAAGTTTCATATGGTACATTATTGTGGAGGAAATCTTAGCATGTTTGACACTGGATCATAAAACACAACTGCCGTTTGAGGCAAGTTGGGGTTGCTGTTGTTTTAAGCTCACTGCTTAAAGTCTGCATGAAATGAAAATTCAGTCTATTTTCTAAATGTGTGTTATGGATCATCTTAGGCCCTGTTTACACCTTGTATTAAAGGCCCCCTGAAATCAAAATGTAGCTTTTAGTATGAATATGTTAGCCTTAAGATTATGAATAAGCTGGTGTGTTCCAAAACAATGACAATATTCAATATTATGTAATATATAAACATTCAAAACTTAGTCTCTCACTTCCGCTAAAATGGATCACGGATTTTTATGACATCACCGCAGACTTCAGCTTCTTATCAGATTTTCTGTCCAATCAAATGCTCTCTAGAATCTAAAGTGTCCCGCCCCCTATGGTATAAACACCACCTGGCCAAAGCGACTGTTGATGCGTCACGGAGCAATATGGATTGGAGATGCGTTTTCGGTTGCTCAAATGCTCAAGTTTTATGGCGTTTATGCTGTACGTTGGTTAATTTATTCACACCTCTACTATTGAATCCAACATATCATCAGTGCTCGGATTCGCTTCAATGGTGCTGTCAAGTACGACTTGCAGTCTGTGAGGTAAACTAAACACTATTGGCTATTTGAAAAGGGCCATTCAATATGTCCCGCCTTAGCTTCCTGTTTCAGTGGAAATTACGTCAACACATCATTCAAAACTGCGCGTTCCAAGGCACTTCAGTGGGCCTTTAAGAAGCATTTTCTTCAATCCGGTCACAAGTGAATGATGCTAAATATAGGTGTAAACGGAGTCTAAAACGTTTTGAGTTTGTCAAATTTTGAGCACTTCCAGAGGTGGTCGAAAACGCATTTGACCGGATTGCTTTCGTAGTGTAAACGCTCATGTGGTCGAATGTTCGAACATCCACAAAAGACCATCTACTCTCCGTCTACTGACCTAATTTGAAAACATAATGGGAAGCGCACTAGCTGAAGACCCAAGTATGTACCCTGGAAATCCAGAGTTCTCGCGAGAGCACAAATTGAATTTGCTCAGCGAGTTTGCTCTGGTGTCTAGTAATGATGCTCATTAAATATGCCCTAGGATCCGAGCTGCACCAATTACATCGGGTTATCTGATATAGGCGGGCCAGAGGCAAGCTAAACAGATGACGACAGCGCTGTGACGTCGAAGTCATTAGTAAACATTGCAAGATGGCTATGGATGAACACCAGTTGGCCGCTACAATGAACGAGTTAGACTTGGCTTTTTATCTAAAAGAGGAACAGAAGACGGCGCTCGAATCCTTCCTTTGCAAGAAGGGCGTTTTTGCTATTTTGCCGACCGGATACAGTAAGAGTATAATCTACCAGTTAGCTCCGCTGGTAGCTAAGCGTATGGGGCTTGTTGTTGTGATTGGTCGTAGTGTTTTCCAATTGCGTGCAGTGAGATTTTCAAATGCATGCTTGGTGCCGCCCCTCGAGCTGGCCGGTTTTCATTAGTCGATGCCAGACCATTAATCTTTCAGATTTGGGTCTGGATTTCCAGGCTACCAAGTATGGTTTAAAGACGAAAAACGTACCAAGCACAAATGTTCTCTCACCATTCCTGCAGGACTTCTCCACTCATTTAGTCTGCTTAAATTGCCGCTCAAGCTCTCGGTCATCTGCCTCCACTTTTGCACGCGGCGGCCACATCTCAAAATCCAATCAACAAACCTAGTCCTTACCCTATACTATTTCAATCACAATACGGAAGAAAAAAATCTGTTGCTACTTCCATTTCATTGCGACTTTAAAGTCAAGTCAAAGACAAACTGCTTAAAATAAGCATATAATCACCATTCAGTGGCATTTTTTTATAATTTTTTTTTATTTCATAGTTTCACACAATGTCTATATTGGGATATCCTTGATACTTCAGCCTTTTTTCCCTTGAATAATGTGTTTTAGACTGCTTTAGTCATGTGACCGAAGTGAGGGATATTTAGTAACTCTTTGAATTTCTTGTCGTCTGCATGACTTCCTCTTCTCTTTGCTCTTTTTTTACCATCCTCCTCCGTTTCAGGTGACAGAGATCCAGGACTGGAGTGCGGCCAGCCCCCACAGCGCAGCCTACGTCCTCTGGGACAACGGGGCCAAGAACCTCTACCGAGTGGGATTCGAGGGCATGGTGAGCCACCCCCATCGCTATACACATACACAAAAGACTGCAGTTAACTGGCCTTTGTGTTGCTACCCCCCCCCCCCCTCCACGCGCACAATGCACCACACACAGACCAGCATCCCATAAGCTGGGCTTCTTTATAAGAGCCATGTGCGGGGCAGGCATTGTGAGGGGCAGCTGGGTGAGCTATCTGCATGATAAAAGAAATCTGTCCCCTTTCTGTCTCTTCACAAGAGAGCGAGAATCAACATGAAGACCAAAGGCAAAGAGAGCAATGGGAGTGGCCTGCGTAAAGCGTGCCTCAGTTATTGAAGTGAGAGGCTACCCATTCATTGGCTGTTCGACTTTCTGCGACGTCTGAATTTCAGCCAATCTCTTTGCAGTCGGGCTACGGCTTTTGTCTGTTATTGCTATATATCCGTAGGGTGTGCGCAGCCATCTGCCACTGGAATTATTAATTAGATTTGGATAAAGAGGATGAAGCATAGGCTACTGTATCATTGAGACTTTAGGAATGTGTTAGGCACACAAAACAGTTTGAACAAATCTCTCATAATTGTCTTGTTGTTGTTTTTTAGTCTGATTTGAAATGTGTGCAAGATGCCAAAGGAGGCGCTTTTTACAGAGACCACTGTCCAGTGTTGGGTAAGCTTTAAGATGTCTAATGTTATACAAATATATCATACTCGTAGGCACATTTAAGATGAATATGTTTGAGTGAAGTGTGGTTGGGCGAAGTCCTCCATTGCAGTGTATTGTATGAGATGCTTCCACTAGGTGTCAGCACTAGATGCTGAGATCTTCAAACACACATTTAGCTACAGTGACACATTCCAGTTTAAAAGCTCTTTTGGCCCCAATCCATAATTGGCTCCTTGCTATCCAAGCCAATAACAGAAGGCTCTAAACAAAAGTGGTTGAACTTAAATTAATTTCTCTTGAAACCTTAAGACATGGTCCCTCATAGCTCAAAGTCTTAAGCTGCGGTGCAATTCACAGGGTCCCTATGCAGTGTTCACAGTTGAAGTTCAATTCACTTTACTAAAATGCATTCATTTGAAACGCACTGTGATGCAGACACATGCATACAAAACTTGCTTGAGTCAAGCATATCGGAGTTACGGTGTGAAGTATGATATATTTGTAGATGCATATGTAATGCTTCCATTTGTATTTATATAAAATATTTAGTATTATAAATTGAATTAATAAAATCTGAAAAACTGCCATGCTGACATTGAAACAGGCAATTCTCGTGCAAATCCTTTTTTATTCGGGATTGGTGGAGAGAGGAAAGTTATTCAGCCTGATTCAGACCAATTATTTATTATATTTACCCATTATATAATACGTCAACTAATGTTAACAAATGAAATCTTATTGTAAAGTGTCACTAATTTCTTTAATTTCTTAAAAAAAAATAAAAAAAAATAATAAGTCTTACTCGCCCCAAACTTTTGATGGTAGTGTATAATGTTACAAAAGCTTTCTATAAAAAAAACAGTAACACTTTACAATAAGGTTTATTAGTTAACATAATGTATTAACTAACATGAACTAACAATGAACAAAACATTTGTTACAGTATTTATTGATCTTTGTTAATGTTAGTTAATAAAAATACATCGGTTCATTGTTTGTTCATGTTAGTTCACAGTGCATTGACTAATGTTAACAAATACAACCTTTGATTTGAATAACGTATTAGTAAATGTTGAAATTAATATGAATAAATGCTGTAGAAATGTTGTTCATTCTTAGTTCATGTTAACTAAGGTAGTTAACTAATGAATCTTATTGTAAAGTGTTACCAATCGTACTGATCTAAAACTTTTGAATGGTAGTGTAGATGTACTTAAGCATGACTAGGCCATTTCAGAATTTAAAAAAAGGTTGGTCACAATAGAATAATGAATACTGGTCCCATGAGAAGTCCCTAGCTGTTCTATTGCTCTCTCGACCATCTCTCTCTTTCCTCTGTGACCTTCTGTAGGAGAACAGAATGGAAACAGAAACCCTGGAGGCCTGCAGATCGGAGACTTGGTCAACATTGATTTGGACCTGGAGATCGTTCAGTCGCTGCAGCACGGTCACGGAGGCTGGACTGATGGCATGTTTGAAACCCTCACCACCACAGGCACTGTGTGCGGCATCGATGAAGACCATGACATAGTCGTTCAATATCCTAGTGGAAACCGGTCAGTCACACAGCACCTCTGAAAGGACTGTTTACATCATCATGGGCCATATATTACCACAGTTTCTTCTTCTTCTTCTTCTTCTTCTTCTTCTTCTTCTTCTTCTTCTTCTTCTTCTTCTTCTTCTTCTTCTTCTTCTTCTTCTTCTTCTTCTTCTTCTTCTTCTTCTTCTTCTTCTTCTTCTTCTTCTTCTTCTTCTTCTTCTTCTTCTTCTGTTTCATCGTGACAGGCACAAACCTCAAATTTATGACAAATCATATTAATATTAATGTGGATTAATAAGAATATACAATTATTACAATTTTAAATTTGTATGTACACATTCTACACATCCAAGTAAATAATTGGTAATAAATAAATAGTAATTAGATCATTTACATATTACATAACAAGATGTTTTTTTAGTGCTGGTTTATGATTAATCACATCCAAAATAAAAGTTTGTGTTTACATAATATATGTGTGTGTACTGTGTATAATTATTTTGTATATATAAATACACAAACATGCATGTATACATTTAAGAAAAAATTGTTATTTATATGTAAAATATGTATTATTTATATATAATATAAATTATATATAAATATATATACAGTATATACATGCAAATATTTCTTAAATATGTAGAAAGAATACAATGTACAATGAAAGTACAATGATTCTTAAATATGTAGAAAGAATGTACAATGTACATGCATGTGTGCGTATTTATATATACAAAATAATTTAACACAGTACACACACATATATTATGTAAACACCAACTTTTATTTTGGATGCGATTAATCGTTGCCCAGCACTAAGAAGCTGTCTCTTTGCGTGTGTGTGTGTGTGTGTGTGTGTGTGTGTGTTTTTTAATAGTTTCGAGGAACTTTGTGAAGTTCAGCTAATATAAATCTGATTCACTATTGTCATTGCATTGCTCAATGGACTTTTCTATTAATGCCCGTCTGCTGCAAAACGCATGTTACAATAGTAGATTGATTATGTTTTCCATTTAATTGTTTCCTTACTTTGTGGAATCTACTGTCGTTGAGGATCCGTGAATTTCCTTTGAGTTGTAATGAACACAGACCCTTGTGTGTGTTCTAGGTGGACGTTCAACCCAGCGGTGCTCACCAAGGCAAACGTCGTACGCAGCGGAGAGGTGGCGGCTGGGGCGGAGGGAGGCAGCTCTCAGTTCCTGGTGGGAGACTTGGTCCAGATCTGCTATGACATCGACCGCATCAAACTACTCCAGAGAGGACACGGAGAGTGGGCTGAAGCTATGCTGCCAGTGAGCGTCGCCTACCTCATCCTCACCCAGAAATTACAGTTCTGTCATCATTTACTCACGCTCATGTCATTTCAAGCCTGTGCGACTTCTGTGGAACGCAAAATATATTTCATTATCTTTCAAAATGTCTATTTTGTATTCTGCAGAAGAAAGTCATACAGGTTTCGAACAGCATGTGTGTAAATAAATGACACAATTTTAGTTTTTGGGTGAGCTATCCCTTTAAAGATTACTTGACATTGTTTCTTGGCTGAGTTATGCTCTTTTATTATATAATAAGAGGACAAAAAATGAACAGGATCAGGAAATGTTGCTGGATTTAAACCCGTGTCACCCGTATTGGCACCATCGTGACACTAAGCACTAGCCTGACTACGTCAGACTTCTTACTTCCGCTCAATTTCATTTCGCTTCTGTACTCAGTCTGAGACAGCATAATAGCTTTCCGTTTTCCTCCGGCCTGAAAACAGCCGGCCAATCAACGAACAGAGGGCGGGCTGAGAGCCGTGACGTAGACACTGATTGTACCATGGATGCGTAGATTTACTTCACATAATCTGCAAAAGTCGTTCACAGCCATGTTCACTCCGGTATTTCGCTCGATGGTTTTGTTTTCGCATCATACTACATGTGTTTACAGTGGAAGTTAGATGCGGCTGAGCATGCGCATAACACACGCCATAACCAAACGTTATGTGACTGGCTTACGGGAACCAATGATTTTAAACTTCAGACAAGCGCCTCCCCGCGAGAAAGAAAACGCTTTTCAATTATGCCATGCCAGACTCTGTCTACGAAGCAAAGCGAAGTAGCAGAGTTTGGTATTACCAGGCTAACTAAGCACTAGGCCACAACTTTTTTTTTTATTTTTTTTTTTTATACTTTTTTTTTATAAAGTAATGAATTTTTCTAATGACCTTTTTTTCATACTGAGACATCTGACTCAAGTCTGCACAAAAATACCTGAACAGCATATTCAATTGTTCATAATTCAGAAAGACGTTTACTACTACTAAGCATCTTAAATTTCTTTATTTTGCCCACAAATATAATGACCCGTAAAAGGCAGGCGATGATGAGGCCTCATCATTGTCATAAAGACCCAGTCTGAGGCTGATGAGCATTAAATTGCAGCCACTGGCAATCCACTACCAATAACACAGTTGTTTTATTTTATCTACAGGCTGTTTCAAGCAGCTCTGCCTCCTGAAGCAGTTGATGAGATGCTGTGAGTGGCGTTGGGCCTGCGTGCTTGGTTTATATTTCTTGGAACACCTCCCTTTTGTTGTCCTCAATGGACAAAGCTTAGAATTCCAATAGCTTCAGTTATGAGCCATATAGATGAGAAATGGGTCCTGCAAGCTTAGGAGCCTTTGGGTATTCTCTTTTTAAATGAGCCAATCTCAATTTTAAAAGCCAGACCTTACACTTTATTGATTTTTTTTTTTTTCGACCACCACATTTCTCTCTCTCCCTCCACAGTACTTAGGATGTTGCTCTCAGAGGAGCGTTTGTACCCGTGCGTAACGAACAGTTTGAACACAAAGTTGTCTAGCATTCCAGACATTTCTGAGCTTTGAGGGAAAATAAAATGTGTGAAAAGCAGTAAATCTCGCTTAGGACAGTCACACACTCACACCTGTGTTTTCTTCTGAGCAGACTCTTGGGAAAGTGGGCAGAGTGCAGCAGATCTACTCTGACAGTGACCTGAAAGTCGAGGTGTGCGGGACGTCCTGGACGTACAATCCGGCCGCTGTCACTAAAGTGGCTCCTTCTGGATCTGCTGTTACTAATGCTTCTGGAGGTAACACACACACACACACATTTTTTTTTTATAAATAAATATACCGGAGAGGATAGTAAATAGTAATATATATTTAAAAAATGTTGGTCCCTTATTCCCATGAACACCATTTGTGTTATTTCATAGATTTAATGACTTTACTAGTATTCTTGATGGAAAAAAAGTGAAAAATTGTAATGTAGTGGTCCAAACTGAGTGGTAGTACACATGGGTATTTTACCCGTATCTTTTGATATCATTACATTTCAATTAGGGCTGCTCAATAGTCAGAGAATTTTTGGAAATTAAACATTTGATCAAACTTTGATAATTGATTTAATCTTTTAAACAACTGAGAAGATAGTGATTAAACTATATATAGTGTCACCTGTCAAGCTCCTGAATCATACATAGAAAATAAAAATAATAAAAAACAAAGGTTGAGAAATAAAAAAAATGTATCCTGAAGATGTTGTTTAAACTATTCTTTTAGGGCAAAACGATTTGAGAAATACTTGATAAATGTGTCTGGTAATGGCTTGCTGGAAAGTGTTATACACATTTTAATATATTAGTTCAAAATAAACAATATAAATCATAATTATTACTATAAAATAGTCATATTGGGTCAAAAAACTGGTAATGGCTTGCTGGAAAGTGTGTGTGTATATATATATATAGGCTATATATATATATATATATATATATATATATATATATATATATATATATATATATATATATATATATATATATATATATATATATATATATTTTTTTTTTTTATTTTTTTATATATATTTTTTATATTTTTTTATTATAAAATGTGGCTATTTTAATGTAATAATTATGATTTATATTGTTTATTATTAAAGTAATAGATTAAAATGTTAAATAAATGTATTAACATTGTAATTATTTTACTATAAAATAGAGTATTTAATAAAATAATAATTTACTTTTAAAGAACAACTATAAAATTACATTGCTCATACCCATTTCTTTATTTTCAAAACTTAAACAATCAAGCTTTTCTTTTTTTCACTTAGCCATATCACAGTTTTGCTGTATCATGCAACCCTAATTTCAGTATATAGTGACATGAATTGAATTGCCAGAGGATGAAAGCGTTCTATATTTCAGCGGCGTTCAGTCAACCACAAGCAGGCTTCAATCCATCAGTCATTGTGTACTGTGTATGACACTGTAGCAGTGTTGACAGAGAGTCCTTCTCTGCCCTCAGAGCGCCTGTCTCAGCTCCTCAAGAAACTTTTTGAGACTCAGGAGTCTGGAGACATTAATGAAGAGCTGGTGAAGGCCGCCGCCAATGGAGACCTGGCCAAAGTAGAGGACATCCTGAAGAGACCTGATGTAGACGTAAGAGTTCTACCGTAACACACGCACAAACAGTTTATTTATATACAGTCAAACCAAAATGTATTCAGACACCTTCAACATTTCTCACATTATCAGTTTACTCGCTATAGTTTAGAAAATGGTAATAAAATATGACAAGAACTCAGAGTTATCAAATCAGTTCTCTGGTTTTCCTTCTGTTAGACTCTCACAAATGAATTAGGTGGAATAGCTGTCAGCTGTTAAATTTAACTACACAATTAGATAATACCAATTTAGCAACCAATTACCAAGCAATGCTTCATTTAGTTCAGTCTGTGGTGTTAAAAAGGTCGCATTAGCAATTAAAGAAAAAAAAACACACAATCAAAACATGGTCAGGTCAAAGTGTCTGGTCCCAAATTTGTATAGACTTTACTGGTAGTATAATATGTCACTGTTTACTTTATTTTGCCGTCCTCACTTACATAAATGAACTATAGTGTCCTGCACCCACTAGTAAAAAAATATCAAAAATTATATCTGGTGTCTGAATCATTTTTGGTTTGACTGTACATTTTAGCTTTCTGTTTTTCCCAACTGTATATTCCACAGGTTTCCTAACTGTATTTGCTATTTAATCATAACTATGCCTGAGTTTGCGCACACGCAAAAAGCTCAGCAGGTTTCCAGAGAATTTGAAAGAAGTTAATTCTTGATTCTAAGTTGATTATTAGCAAAAAAACACTTTGTTCTTTCAAAATTATATGAGCTCATTAATGTGTAATTACTTCTACCAACTAATCAAGTATTCTCGTAAGCGTAGAATCTGCCATTTAGAATACATACAAGCGAGTCGCTCGAATGGCGGAAGCCATGTTGCGCCTCCATCTTGAAAATACATTAGCCAAAGAGGGACATACCTGGAAATTCAAGCTTCGCCTTTCGCGTTTTTACACACAGTGGCGCCGAGACGAATGCGGGGGGGAGATTACTCGCGACTGCCGGCAGATTTGAAATAATACGGCCACCGTAGGAGTTAAAACGCCCTCAGAATGGGAGGGGCTAGAAAGTAATATTCAGTTGGTATTCATATCCGCTAGATGGGAGAAAATCCTACAGTGTAGCTTTAATATTTTGGGTGGTGTCAATATGCGATATCATTTCCATTTAACACACCTTGGCAAATTATAGAATTTACAAGAAGAGTTAAAGACAAAAAGTCCATATTTAGTGTGATCCTTGTGACAAGACCCTAGTATTCGACTTGATCAAATAGGTAGCGATTTTTACATTTTAGAAGTGCAAGTCAGAATTAAGAAACCTATGCAGCACGTCGTTTTTTTTGAGCGAGCAACATACCTCTCGTTTGTAGTGGGACCATTTTCTTTGAACATTGCACCTTCAGTTTTCACTGAAATCTCACAGATCAGATCAAACGCACAGTCAAAGAATGAGGGCTGCTCTTATATGTATGAGATTTCCTTTGCTCTTTTTGGGAGCTCCTATGAGCCTGAAACTAAACGAGTAGCTAACGTGCTGAAAGTATTCAACAGCAGTTTGTATGAAGACATGGACCACATTAATTGCTTTAAATGAGACTGAACAATCAAGCAAATTTATTCTGAAAGGAAGTGTGTGCCTTCTCTTGTGCCATCTGTACATACTCCTAAAACCATGGTTTCATGGTTCGTGAACAGTTGAAGAGCATTGCTTGTGTGCATTTCAAAATGAAAATCAATTGACCACTTTCCTGAAATGTCTCAAAGCACTTGGTCTCACCACAATAATAATGGGGAAGTGTAATCACCTCGGTAATAATATGATTGTGCCAAAGTTTGCGCAGCATGTTGATTACAGGGAAAGAAGGGGGATGTTAATTTGAGTTTTGTTTGGAAAAGTGAGACTAGACACTAGAATGCAGTCCACGATGAACATGTGTGAAGGCAATGATCCTTGAAATGTTTTGTAGTTTTAGCAGGATTCCCATGGTCTTTGAAGACTTGAAATGTGAGGGAATTTTAAAATTATGACTTCCAGGTCTTGATATATATATATATATATATATATATATATATATATATATACACACAGAGTATACATTAGCAGTCAAAAGTTTTGGATCAGTAAGATTTTTCATGTTTTTAAAAGAAGTCTCTTCTGCTCACCGAGGCAGCATTTATTAGATAAAGAATAAAAAAAAATACAGAAATATTATTACAATTTAAAACAGCTGTTTTCTTTGTTAATACATGTATATAGTAAAGTGTAATTTATTCCTGTGATCAAAGCTGAATTTTCAGCTTCATTACTCCTGATGTCTCCTAGTCTTCAGTGTCACATGATCCTTCAGAAATCATTCAGATATGATGATTTGATGCTCAAGAAACAAATGAATACTTGTATTCGTCAAGGATGAGTTAAACTGATCAAAAGTTACAGTAAAGACATTTATAATGTTACAAAAGATTATATTTAAAATAAATGCTGTTCTTTTGAACTTTCTATTCATCAAAGAATCCTAAATTTTTTAAAAAAAATTGTACACAACTGTTTTCAACATTGATAATAATAATAATGAATGTTTTTTGAGTATCAAATCAGCATATTAGAATGATTTCTGAAGGATCATGTGACACTGAAGACTGGAGTAATGATGCTGAAAATTCAGCTTTGATCAAAGGAAAAAATAACATTTTAAAATATATTTAAATAGAAAACATTTATTTTAAATTGTCATAATATTTAACAATATTACTGTTTTTTATTTTTAATCAAATAAACGCAGCCTTGGTGAGCAGAAGAGACTTCTTTTAAAACCATAAAAAAAAAACTTTTGAACGGCAGTGTACATCAATCTTTCCTCTCACATTTTTTGGTTTATGTTGGTGCCACGGCTGGCTCTGTCCTCTACCGCCCCTCACTCGAGTAATTGCTTTGAGCAGAGGGAGGGATGGGTAGGGAAGTCAGATTGGCTTGGGTGACTGGCCAAATGATATGCTCGGCAGGACAAGACATGTCCTGCAAATACACCAGGGGCTCCAGTATTAATATTCATGCCTTTGCACACTTGTTTAGCTTACCGCAATGCAGATCACAATTAGACTCTCATGTAAACACTCACACACATGAGCCCACGTGCACCTTTTTAAAGAATGACACTGAGATGCATATTGCACGATGTGATCAGACGTGTCGTTTTTGTTGCCAGGTGAACGGGCAGTGCGCAGGACACACCGCCATGCAGGCAGCCAGCCAAAATGGACATGTGGACGTCCTCAAACTGCTGCTGAAACATAATGTGGACCTGGAGGCTGAGGTTTGTACTTGCCTCCTGAATCACCTCTGCTTCTCTCTTGCCTGTTTTTTTCTCCCTAAAGATGATTGCATTTAGAACAGGCCGAATATGCTGTCATTTGACTGCTTACATTAACCCACTTAGATCTTTAAGCAAAAGTTCTTGTCAAAAGTCGAGGTTTTACCAAGAGATTACTGAGAAACACTGTTGGTATTTGAGATCAAACACGCCTCTCTCTTCATTGCTCCGCCCCCAAAATGCAGAACCGCCCCCAATTAACTTAATACCATTTTCTTTTTAGAGCTGCTTTACAGTCGAGTGGAACTGTTTCTGTTGTCACTGTGAAGCTGATTTGAAACGATCTGTATTGTATAAACGCTATAAAGATAAAGGTGACTTGACTTGGCCCCCCACAATCCACTTTTACAGCGTTTCTCAGAAATCGCTCACTGCACCTTTAACCAGCATATAGAAGTACCACTTCTTCTGGCAGTGTGACTTGTTGAGTCCTCGTGTGTCTGTTTTAATGTGCTAAGATAAATGTTAAATGCTGTTTCGGCATTATAGCCACAAAAATAAATGTTAAAATACTGACCTATCCCAACTTAATATAGAGACAGCTATATAATAAGCCATTTGTCGGTTGATTCCCCTGGAAAGTGTAGACACTATGTCTCTATTAAAAGATTACTATTTTTTGCATCGCATGCAAGTATCGCAAACATGCATCATAATAGAAATCAATTCTGCTGTTTAACAGTTTCTCATATTTCTTTTTCTGTATGTAGTTATATAAAGGCTAATATCTTCTACAGATGAACCTTGCTCTGACTAACACACGCACGCACACACACACACACACACACACACAGACACAGGATGATATTCAGAGAGCAGCGTTTTAACTGAGTGTCTATTTACACAAAGTATAAATATAAATAGTGTCTATTTGCACTAAGTGTAAATAGCCTGTCTTGTTGGCAAATGTTATTTACACTAACTCCACCCACCAGTGCCTGGTTGGGCAAAAACACACAACCACTCGACGTCTGCTGTGGCGTAGGGTGTATGGCATGTGGAAGCAGCTTTTGACTCGGATCGACCCAAGTTCAAATCGAACTCGCTCTTCTTCCTTTTCCCGTCACATATCAGATCAGAAAGGCATTTATTTTCAATAGAAATAAAGAAAATATTTGAAAAGTGGAAATAAAGTGCCTAACGTAGCGTTTATCGGGTAGGTGTTGGGAAGGCTTTATTGTCCCAATAAGACGGCATCCATTTAAAAATTGAATTATTTACATGAATAATCATTTACACTGTTATTATTGCATCCTGTTAATGTACAATGCCGAGGTGCAAATAGTATATGCCACTATTTATATAGCATCTAACAACTATTTGCACTTACTGCAAAGAACTGCTACTTTTATATAGTGTAAATAGAATGTATCGCTATTTTCACTTAGTGTAAATAGCATATCGCTAAGAAAAATGGTGATATTGTCACTTAGTGCAAATAGCCGCTGCCGCGTTTTAATCCATGGAGTGATTTTACAATTAACTTGTGGTGATGAAATTAAGTTTTAGGCTCACATTATTGTAATAGGAATGCTAAGTGAAATAAGTCTGTTTATATTTAAATAGACAAGTACTATATTGAGAGAAAGTTACCGAACCTCGATTCCCGTGTTATGAGGATCGGTTAACGTTTGCATGCAGTCAGGCACATCTACTGTTTGATTATGTGCAGGGAGGGAAAAATACAGGACACTGGGAACACTAACATTGCTATTCAGGCCACGTGAAGGGTTCTCCGCTCACAATCAAGCCCCAATATTTCTTTCCTGGTGATGTTTCAGGGGCAGAAAAGATCATACATGCTGCTGTGAATGCGGTTAGCTTCGATACAAACTTCCACAAATCACTTTATCCCCCATTTCACTGTTTTTTTTTTTTTTTTTTTGGTTATCTGAAATTTTATATATATATATATATATATATATATATATATATATATATATATATATATATATATATATATATATATATATATATAAAAAAAAAAATCTTTTTTTTTAAACCTCATGAAGGTGTAAATTAATATTATATTTATATTGCCAAATATTCCATAAAACAAATAAAATAAACACATTTTATATGACTAAACAGCTATACACAAGCAAGACACCCTGTTCAAATTCTGCAAAGTCATTCAATTATGTCACTTATATGATTTAAACATTGTGCTCTCATTTTAACCAGTGTTATTTTAGTATTATTTATATACTTTATTTTGTATGAGCTTATATTTATTTATGTATTTAGTTATTTTTAGTAATTTTGTGCTTTTGTCATTATTAAAATTAAAATGAATGTTTATTTCAGTTTTAGTGTATACGTTTAACTTAAACTTATTTAACTTAACTTATTTCAGTTAAGTCAGTTGCCAAGGAAACATTTCTAATATTAGTTAGAATTATTCATGTTTAGTTATACATGACAATAACAACACTGATGTTAACTTGTTAAGAAATCCTAAAGTCTTTATAGGATGTTTTATGGTTTAACGGTTGGTTGTTTTTCTGTTAGTTTCACATTGGAATTCTTAATGCAATATTGTGATCCAGTGGAGAAAACAAGTTTATTAGGTGTAATTTTTGACTGCAAATCACTTTTAACCTCAGATGAATTAGCCAGAAGATTTGCATCATTATAAGGCGGTTGCTTCAGTAATGATTGTGTGTCCATTAACATTCCTCTGCGTTTTTTCCTGTTCTAGGCCAGTTCTAGTTGTGAAGGCTATAGAGTCAGACGCTGGTGTTTAAATGGGGATGCTGACAGTGATTGATGTGTGCCTCTTTCAGGATAAGGATGGAGACCGAGCTGTCCATCACGCATCCTTCGGGGACGAGGGCTCGGTCATTGAGGTTCTGCAGCGAGGCGGGGCCGACCTGAACGCCAGAAACAAACGCAGACAGACACCCCTGCACATCGCTGTCAACAAGGGCCACCTGCAGGTGGTGAAGACTTTACTTGACTTCGGCTGCCACCCCAGTCTGCAGGTGAACTATCTGTCCAAGTATTTTTAGCCCGTGGTGTCTCAGGACCTCTCAGTTTAGAGAGTGAACTCTCTTCCTTGCTTCGTCTTTCTGTGATGCTTTCAGTCTCATCGTCTGAGCTAAAGCTGATAGTTAGTCAGTAGCTTCTTGCAGTGCTTGTACACTATTGGTCAAAAGTTTAATATACAACTTTTGACCAATATTGTACAAAAAAATGCAATGTTACAAAAATCCAGCATTTGTATCTTTTACAAATCTTATATATATATATATATTAATACACACTACCGTTCACAAGTTTGGGGTCAGTAAGAATTTAATTTTTTTTGGAAATAAGTTAAAGAAATTAACACTTTTATTCATTTTAGGACACATTAAATTGATCAAAAGTGGCAGTAAAGACATTATAATGTTGCAAAAGATTCTATTTCAGATAAATGATGTTCTTTTGAACTTTCTATTCATCAAAAAATCCTGAAAAATCAAATGTATGGCGGTTTCCACAGAAATATGAACTGTTTTCAATATTGATAATAATCATAAATGTTTCTTGATCATCAAATCATCATATTAGAATGATTTCTGAATGATCATGTGACACTGAAGACTGAGTAATGATGCTGAAAATTCAGCTTTGATCACAGGAATAAATTACACTTTACTATATATTCACATAGAAAACAGCTGATTTACATTGGAATAATATTTCACAATTTTTACTGTATTTTTAATCAAATAAACGCAGCTTTGCTGAGCAGAAGAGACTCTTTTAAAAACATAAAAAATCTTAGCAACCCCAAACTTGTGAACGGCAGTATATATATATATATATATATATATATATATATATATATATATATATATATATAAAATTAAGATTTGTAAAAGATATATATATCGATTTGTAGGATAAAAAAAAAAAATGATGTGGATTTTTGTAACATTAAATTAAATTGAACATAAGTGACAGTAAAGACAAAAAAAAAAAAAAACGTTCTTTTTTTTTATCTTACTTACACCAGACTTTTAAATTGTAGTATATTATGGTTTCTACAAAAATATTAAACATCAAAGACTGTTTCAACATGGATAATAAAAAGAAATGTTTTGTACGCACTAAGCTGCAAATTCAACATTTGATTTCCATGGGATCATGTGACAGTGACACTGAAGACTGGAGTAATGATGCTGCAAATTCAATTCCATTTTAGGAATACATGACATTTTGAAATACATTGAAATGGAAAACAGTACATTTTAAATTGTCAAACTATTTCACAATATTACTGTTTTTACTGTATTTTGATTAGAGACTACTTTCAAAAACACAAAAAATATATATTATTGATCATTTACATTTTGATAAAGGCCATTGGCAGATTTTGGACAATAGTTCAGTAATAGTTTATTAGCCGATGCTGAAAAGCTCAAAATCTCAGCCAATTATAGGCGGATATTTTGCCTATAACTGATTGCAGCAGTGACATATTACCTTGATTTATATTGGTTCATATCTTTTATATTTTGTAGAACGTACAGTAAATATTGTCGTCTCAGAAATGATTGACGCTGTCTTTTTCAGTTTTATCTCCCAGTAAAATATATATATTGTTTTATTCATAAGCTATTGCCCAAATTTTAAGACAGTTATTTGATTAGTATGCTGTTTATACTGCAGACTAGACAAATAGATGGTGCTTTCCCAGGTGATTAACACTGCGGCACTTCAGACATTTTTTCTCTCTATTCAGCAGCGGAACAATATATTGCAGTTTTGCCATGATTCAGCGCTGCTTGGTTGCCTGCCTTTCAAAAGCTTAGGAAATGCCGTCACACTAAACATTGCAATGGGATGCCCGCATTTATGATCATGTTAGCATTTCTGTGCGTCACAGCCTCTTTTATTCTCTGTCTGTCAGTAAAGAGACTGAAATGAACCTGCTAGGCATTATATTAGTGTGTGTAACTTGAGGCTGCCTCCTTACAGGACTCAGAGGGAGACACGCCGTTGCATGATGCCATCAGCAAGAAGAGGGATGACATGCTCTCTGTGCTCCTGGAAGCAGGTGCAGACGTCACCATTACCAACAATAACGGCTTCAACGCGCTTCACCACGCGGCTCTGCGAGGGAACCCCAGGTATGACTGCAGATGTGGCATAACTGAAATTGGGCTTCTGGTTAGTGAGAATTACGCAGCTCTGAATTTATCCAATGGTTTCAGCTCATATCTGGGGCCTGTACAGGTTTAATTTGAGACGTGTGAACTCAAAAGAAATCATTTCATCGTTACTGCAGCACATTTACCAAGTGGTGATGCCCACTCACATACAAACTACAGTAGGATCGCTATTTTCATAGTAGCTGTAGAGGATTCTGTGCAGAATGTGTTGGATTTAAGACACTACTGTCGTCATCCTCCTCTTTAACACACATTTCTCTTGATATCAGCCTGAATGTCCAGATCAAGCAGTCAGAATATGCCTCATGATTGTTTGAACTCTTTTCATGCATGTCGTTTCCTGGATTCTGCACTTTTTTTGCTTACTTTTTTCATGGAATGGTAGAGTAATTCCTTCTGGGTGGAATTTCAAACTTGTTGAACTTCTTCGAGCTGCAAATTTAGCTTTTTATATATAACATTCCTGATTTGAGAACAAAAAAATGCACGTTAGAGGCTTTGCAAAAGCATTTGTTTCAAGACGGTTATTTATATCTTATGCTTTAGTGTGCCAAACATTTCGATTTTTGAACATTCCTTCTGCAAATATTCTAATTAGGGCTGTCACAATTCCTCGATAAAAAAAATCCTCCATTGCAATATAACCTTATCAATTAACCGGCAAAATACCGGAAGTGGCACAAATCGCGATGAACAACAGTTCGCATATTTCAAAAAAAGCCTGTTTTGATGTTCTTGGTTAAGAAATGACAGTGGCTATAGCATTTCTGTCGTGAAGAAGTGGATGTTTGAATTAAATGTTGTTTGGCCAATATTAAACAAGGATTTGAGAATGCTGTAAAGTGTAACAACAAACCGTTGGGGCCCTCTGCTAGCATTGGTTATAAGTTGATTGTTTATATTATGTATATTACATTACGCATTTTAACAGTGTTATTCAATAAAACCATGATTACATGCTTTTGATACTTTATCTGAACCATTTATTATTGCCTCAGGGTTATTATACCTATGTATTTAAGTCATTTTAACGGTTATCATTCACTTAGGTCTATTTTGTAATTGCCACATAAAAAAACGATCCGATTAATCGTCAAAATAATCGACTGATTACTCGATTACCAAAATACTCATTAGTGACAGCCCTAATTGTAATAATCCAGCGAGATTTTTGTATGAACGTCCTACAACATTTGCTTATTCCAACGTTTGCGAGCTTCTTGGAGAATTTGCCACAGTTCCTTTATGGATTTAGACGACTCAATCGCTTCTGTGTCTTCATGTAATTCCAGACTGACTCTGTGACAAACTCTCTGAATCCAAGTGGATATAAAAATCTGCATTATTACAATATTTGCATTTTGCAAATGGATTGTTTGTAAACCCAAAAGTGAGATTTCCTATTGATACACTAAAGAAAATGATATAAACAACCTTTTAAAAAATATTATTGTGAAGCGTCCAGTCTAGTAATACGACTTTATATTTAAAATATCACAGAAGCTCAGTGTATGTAGTATTATAGTAATTAATTAAGGATTGATTTGGTGCATCTTTGTGCAGTACAAAATTGTTGCACAGTTCAGTTACAGATCCCTCAGTGAAATGATCAATCTTGACTTCAATCTCCCAATGGCAACATGGGGATCCTTTTTTATTGACTGTGCGGATGAAGAACTGCCCCGGGTTAGTATTTATGGCTCGCTCGTACAGTAGAGCCTTGCTTAGGAGCAGAAACCTGTCCCTTCACCATCAGAAAATCCTAGAGATATATAGCTCTCCTCCAGCTCACCATTTACTTGTATTTCTTGCATGAGCTCCCACCGCTGCGGTCTTCTCTGAGCAGCACTCTTTCTTGTGCCATAGCTACTTCTAGTCCAACCCTGGAGAATAGACCAGGGTTGGACTAGACCAGAGAATAGACTAGAGAATAGACCAGGGTTGGACATGCATTTACCAGGTCTGAAGACTTTTAGTTACACTCTGCTTTAAAATATTACATTTTCTTAATTTAATCCACACGCATTTCTTAGGACTTGTCTAATTGGAGACATTTGTGCATGTAGTAATAATAATAATCATCATCATTTTAATTAATTCAAAGACAATTCTTACATGAGACACTATTTTTTTTCTCTCCTGCAATTCAGTATTGTGCACTCTTTCATAATATTCCTGTTAATATTTGAAGTAACCCAGTAAATATTTAAAACCAGTTGGTAGCAGCCTGTCTCGTCTTGCAGCATTTTTAACCAGCTGTTGAATTTAATCACAGAAACCTGTCAAAGCAGGGAAAACTCTTTTTCATCCTTGCATGCTCTCCTAAAGCCTTTAACACACTGATGTACATCCATCGCTGCTTTCTCAATTGTTTTAGCCTCGGTGAAAAGTAAAGTACAGTCATAACCTTAAAAAAAGGAATTTTAAACATCCTGTCACACACTGTCATGGTATGTGCACTTGATTCTTTAAATTCATACTTAATTAGACATAACTCATTAAACCACTGGTTGGGTATGGCTTTTTCTGTAGTATTTTTTTATTAAAATTCTTATTGAATATTCATTGAACAATCCCCGTATCTCTATACATTGTGAGTTTGCACCCGGGGGGTGTCGTAAGTGTTCATAAACGAGTTTGTTTTTTCCTCCTCCTCGTTGTGTTTATGACAGTCCCAGGCTGAGAGCAGGACTGGTTCCTCTCAGTGATTCTCTGGATGGCTGCTGGAAGGCAGTTGTGCTCCAGCACTGTAAACAGTACAGTTAATAGCCCATGACTCATAACACAGTCCACAAACAGGCCATCCAGAGGCAGCCACTGCATAAGCCCCTATTACTACTGTACAAATGGGCCAACCTGGTTGTTCACCGCCGCATGGAGTCCCACCCTCAAATGCTGCCTCTATTACAGCTGGTTAGCTCGAGCCTTAGCCAGTAGTCCCATCTAATGCTGCCAGTGGAGCCCGGTGTGATAGGAACTGGATTTGGCACTAATGAAAATGATTGATCAATGAGGCGTTTTATATGTCTGTAGAGAAAATGTAGAATATGAAAGCCAGTGATCAGCACAGATTATTATATGCTGTTTGCGCCTCTGCTGTTTCCACATTGTCAGGTGCATTACCATTTTCTGCTTCGTTTTGAGCCCATCATTGGATTTATTTATAGAGATCGGGGTCATAGTTTGTCTTTTCGTCTTACGGTAGTTAACAAACAAATCTAAATTTTCTGACTGCAATATTTAATTAAAAGTCACATTTATTTTTCCTAATACTTATTATACATGCAGTTTTTGGGTCAATGACAGGGCTTTTTTTATTATCAAAAAATGCATTAAAAATGCCATACATGATTTTATATGTATCTGATTGCTGACTGATCTCTCTATTGTGATAGTTACTCATACAATTTTGGTCATATCGCCCACCCCTAATCCTGGTAAATAATCATGATTACAATATTGACCAAAATAATTGATTATGATATTTTGTCATAATTAAGCAGCCCTACCCGGTGGTTTTCCTCCACAATAAAAGCTCTGTGCTTTAACGTTTGAAAGCAAAGAAATTAAGACAGCCATAATTTATTAGTATTGTAATTTTACTGTTGTTCTTTAAAATAAAATTATTATTATTATTAATTATTATTATTAGGTTTGTGTTTTCCTTCTATTTTTGTCCTTTTTTGACCACGTGCCTGAGAATAAAATTATTGAGAAAGATTAGTTTAGCATAATTAGTTTAAGCCATAATCTTGTATTATTATTATTATTTTAGGGGAAAAAACTGCTTTACTTACTGACAAAAAAAAAAAACATAGCAAGGTCAAAGTCTTAGGGGTGGGCGATAATACCAGTAGAAATTTGTCAACCGGTAGAGATTTTGGACTATCGTCTCTTGCTTGCGCTTACTTGACGTTGCTGTGCTGCATGAAAGCTTATTGTTTGCATGTGTTTTTAAGCATTAAGGGGTTAAAAACAGGTGATTTTTAAACCGTTGACGCTCAATTAGCAGTGAAAGATGTATACGCACGCTCTCTGAGAGACTGTTTCTCAGCGCTGTGAACTGAACTGAGTGCTTTTTGCCACCTAATTGGGCTTTAACAGTTAAATACACATACTTATCAAAGTGACCATGTATTTGCAAGTAAACAGAAAGTGAATGTAAATGCACGAGTACTTACTACGAGGTCTTAAAGTGACAGCATCCAAATTTACCTGCTGTCATTTATTAATGCTAATCAAACAACATAAAATAGAGAAAATCTCTCACTGCTCTTGACGGAATCACTTTAATAAGAATAGATATATACGTTTAATTTAAACTGTAAAGTCTGTACATTGATTTGTATACATTCGATTATACATTTTATGCAATATTTCTATTGCTTGAAGTTTTTCAAGTAGGTCTATTTAATTTGTCTTTGTTCTATAGTTTGTTTTCTTAGTTTTTTCTTTATCACTGTTTACTTGTCTTCAGTAAGCTTGAGTTTTTTTTTAGGCTATTTTTTTTTTTTATTATTATATAGAAATATATTTCAATGCTATATTTTTTTAGATAATTAACCTTATTTAAAGCAAAAATAACAATCGTGATATATATATCGTTGTCGTGAAATAAAATTACTCCTATTGTGACATTAGATTTTGGTCATATCACCCACCCCTAGTGCGACTCATTTATAGATGTGAATTAATCATTCATATACTTTTGAAAAATATATTTAAAAACCTTTTAAAATGTTTTTTTTTAGCTACACCACATTGTTAGCATCTTTAAATTTAAATGGTAGAATCAATTTTAAAACCAGGAAACCAACATGAACTTGACATTAGTTTTAAACTAGATTTTTTTTTTAAAAGAGGCAGGTTGAATTCACCTTTTATTGTGGCCACTTATTTTTTTGTCATTGACCCCTTTATGAGCTCATTTCATTTGTCTCACTCAGGATTTAGGATTAAAGGTGATTCAAAAAAATCCTACAAGAAATAGTGACCAGTTACAGCACTTAAAACATACATCATTACATATAAATTTTGACCTAAAATCATGATGTTGAAAGAAAAAAATGGTTTATTGCTTAACTACCTCTGTATATAATGGATATGGATGGAGGTGCAGAGCAGGTTCAGCATGACATGGTGGCAGATCAGCGTAATTATGGGTGAAATTATGATGCAGCGTTGCCATCCATGTGACTGAGGGAAGGATGCTGCTCTGATGCAGAGGAGAGGGAGGTTCACACCGCATGCCTGCGCTGCGTCAGTGTGCCAGGGGGCCATAATTGGTGGACTCTCTCTGTGTATGATTTGTGTGTACAACCCCCCACACTTAGAATCATCTGGTTTTCATCCCCTCTCCCGTCTGCAGGCAGAGAAGGGTTACCGAAAAGCACGCAGGCGACCGTTCCCGCATGTGTCGCAGTGAGCATGTGCTGCAACTGCTCTCCTCCCCACTCCCTTGACTTTCTTTTCTTGTGTGGATGTCAGTCCTCTGCTTAGCCCAACTTTACACCCCCATTGCGTCACAGTACCTTCTTTTCATAACTTGTCTTTGCCTGCTCTCTAATGGTGACTGACGCATTTATATTTTAACCCACTCTTTAAAAACACAAACTTGTAAAACCAATGCTTGTAAAATTTTATTTCTTAAAAAAAAAAAAAATGTTGAAAGAATTGTTCAGCTTGTAGAAAAGGCAGTCATAATACATTGTATTAATGTTTATTAAAAGAAACTTTTTCACTGAAATTATTTAATGACCTATATCATCTCGGTTTCCTGCGGAAGCAAAAAAGGCAGGATAGAAACAATTCATGTTGTCATCAAAGCATAGCTACAGCTGGTTGAAGGGGACCAAATCCATTGAAGAGGTGATTTGGTTCCATTTTACCAGCTTTAGCAAAGCATTGTGGTTTGCTGTTAATGAGACTGATAAGAATCAGCTTATGTGACCCTGTTTTATGACCTTAAGCAGTTAAACTTTGTGAAACATGACAAGCAATGTCGCATGGGCTCATTTCAGGCTGTTTCTCTATACTTATCGAATAATACATTTCACTGCACTCCAGAGGTTTTCTTTCTCGTTATTAAAAAAAAAAAAAAGAGAGAAGTGTGCTCAGTGAAAAAGATAATAATCCATCATGGTGCACTCAAATCGAGTGTCCGCGAGTCTTGTAGCAATAACAGCTGCTGATGGATTAAGCCTGCCGAGGGCAGAGTGTCGCTTGGGCGATCAAGATGTCAGCATGTGCTGCTTTTTGTAGTTGTCACTTTCTAAAATTTGAAGAGATTCAGTCGTACTCTGCTACATTGCTGGGCTAATTTGCCTACTTCATCCAATAAAGGAGTGTGGTGGGAGCGCCTCTGAGACTGCTCGTGTGGTAATGCTGAAATGACTAACACAGATATTTGTACCACATGTCAGTCACAATCCGAGGCAGAAGCAACTCCACCAGACAATTCAGTGACGCACAGCAAAGCGTTGTTTTATAACACGCAGCTGACTGTCCGTCAGCTTTGAGGTGGCCAAAAAGCCTTTAGCTCCTTAGCAGGTGGCCATCTGAGAGTGTAAGCAAGGGGTCATTGCTGCTCAATATGGCGCTCATTAAACCGGGGTCAGTAAAGTGCTATTTACTCCACAGATCCCCCTCCCTTCATTACACAGACACTTGCTTGCGGCATTCTGGACAAAGTTCGGCCCCTAAATACACTGGCCATAAGAGGGCAAAAGCCAGGGATAGCAGCTGAACATTTGATAATGTCAGCATCTGCTGTGCGTGTCACTCAGGCTGGGGTTGAGGGCGAGAAAGAGGGAACACAGCCATACGACTGACAGGAGCGAACCATACAGCAAGCGGTGCACAAAAATGGAAAGAGCACAGCCCTACAGAGGACAGACGGGAGTGTCTGACATTCAGAAAAATGGGCCACAAGCTCTCAGTCATGACCAAAAACCCTTACTGTATCTTTGCACACAATGCGTCTGGTACATTTTTCTTGGCCTGTAACGTGAATGAGTGGGAGGTTTAAAACGGAAGTGTTTATCGGACAAGAAATTGGAGGTGCGCTCTGACCTTAGTCATCACCACGAATCAAATGTTACCTCAACAGATAGATGACCTGGTGCACTGCCAAATGCTTGGAGTAGGTTTGAAGCATTCGAACCCTTAAGTACAACTGTCCTTGATTACCTTATCCCCTCACACAACTGTTTTCATCACCTGTTGATCAGCTTTAAAGTTCAGCATTGTGTAATACTCGGACATTCATTCTACTCTGTTCACAGTGATTGCTATTGTAACCTGCTGCCCACCAATAGACCAAAAAATGAAAGAAAACATGCTTGGATGTCCTCTTCTGAAGGCCTCCGTCTACATTTTGTAAAGGACAATTGGAATCAGCTGACAGGCAGACCCCCTCTGATCCTGCATTGTCACTTTTCCATGCTCTAATCTGACTACTCTGTGGTCCAGCAAAGCATTTGGCAAGCCTAGCAAACATGAACAATGGGGGCAGGAACGGGTGGCAGGGTGAAACAGACCACCGTACTATCCCGCAATGTGAGAGAAGCTTCCTTTTAATAGCTGAGCGCTGCTCACCTTTATGGAACTGTTACCTCAGCAGCTTCCTTGTAGCAAGATTACATTTTCAAGATTCAAAGAAGTGAAGTTGTCCCAAACTTACCCTCTCTAGACAAGTTTGAAACGATTAAGGTATTAATGGTTCTGGCGTATGCTGCTCCTGCAGTACAGGATCTTGGTTGCAGCTGGCCACAATTCATAGCCTAAAATGCCGCAAACTCCAATAATGAAAGGAGCTCCTGTTCCTATGGTGATTCGATCTTTTAGGTTGCAGTGATTGAACCTATTCTGTCACCAAGAAAGTGGGCCCTACAAACCATTATTTTAATGTTCGCCTACCTGCAGCATTCCAGACTAAACGATCTAGCATGTCAATTGCTGAACTGGGGAAGGGTGGTGTGGATTGCTGGTGAAGTCACCAAAAGAGCAGCGACTTCTCTCAGAATCCACTGCTGTAGTAAGTTTCTGCACCCCAGTTACAAAATTCATCACACTGTCTCCATGTACCAAAATTCAGTGATGCAGAGAATCATGGCAGAGTTTATAAACTGAGGATCAGTGCCTGACCAAGAATACATACTTCTTTACATTCCATAGTTGTTATATGTTCATATGGGCACATAAAGAAGTATGTACACCAAGTAGGCAGCCCCCGACACAGCTGAGTTTCCTTACCTTCTCTGATTTGATGTTTGGTTAGCGCAGCCCTTACATAAACCAAACGCATGTTTAATCACCGTCGGTAGATCAGTGGCAATTTTTTTTTTTACCATTCTGCAGAATGCAGTGGTTAGCATTATACATAAGGTCACTTTCACAGTTTCTTTAGGTCATGCTTTCTTTTGCCCCATCCCAACACTGTGTTACCAGTATGCATTACACATATTGGGGTTCACACAGTATTGTATCTTCTGTTGACCTTGGCTGTCCTCTGAGAGTGTGGGGTATCCGTAGGGAAGTTGGAAAAGAACAGTGCCATAGGTTTCTTTTGGAAAAAAAAGTTGTCTTTTTCTGTAATTGGTAAAAGTGTGTTGTTGAAAAATAAGGTAAAGTGTCCTCTTCCATCCTAGTAGCCTGGATTTTTTTTGTTGTCCAGGAAAGTTCAAAGGACATTAAAAAAGAAAGAAAAAAAGTTGCATTTCTAATGTAACACAGTATGTATCTCCTTTCCGCCTTTTTCTGTCTGGTTGTCCGTTCTTTAACCACATTCTCAGTTGTATGTCAGACTGGTTGCTGAGGTCCAAAAATGAGGTTGATCCAAGTGGAACAGGAAGCTATTGTGAGCAGGATTTGGGCTTTAGCCACACAGACCAGGCCAGAGGTCACATGCAAGAGCTAATGCCCACTCAGCAATAGTGATTTGGAACTAGTGTGCTGATTCTTCTTTCCTTTTTCCTTTTTCTTCTCTTTTTAACCTCTTCTTTTCTTTCCTGCAATACCCTCCATACCTTTTTTTCCCTGAGTTGACCTGGGTCTGTTTGTTCTAGAAGCTTCTCTAGAGCTCTAATGCTATGTGCTAGAGATCAATAACTGTTTGCATGGCAGCATGAAATGTTCAGTAGCTCTCTAATGAATCTTTGCTCTAGCTCCACACATTCCACAAGTCAACACCGCCCTGTCTCATCCCCCTCCTCTCAGGAGCCTATCCAATACCAGGCCAAAAGGAGAGGCGCATGGGTGGAAATATATCAGAACACTTAGACGGGCTATTCTGAGCACGGGTGGAAATCCTGGGTGAGTTTGGTGCTTGACGGGGTTAGATATGATGGCTAGGTATGGCTGGACTCTTGTGGCGCCACAGTGTTAGTAAAGATTTAGGGATGAGTGTGTTGAGAGGGGGAGATGGCACTGCAGCATTACAGCCCTGCCCCTGCCTAATGATTGGAAAGCATGCAGAGAGAAATTGGGTTACTACCCTTGGTGTTGTGGGTTCACTCACTGACACACATATCAGCAGCCCTCCCCGGAGAATTAATATGCCAGCACATCTGTTTTTTTTTTTTATCAATCCGATTCACCCCCCACCTGGCCTGAAACTTGCCTCTCACCGTGACACCAATGTCCCTTCATGGCTGGCGTACACCTGTCCCCCTGTAGTTACAGAAGTCTTGAATCACCAAACATGGTTCCAGTTATTAGAGCTGACCAGTTGAAAAATGAGTGTTGGCGAAGTGTGTAACCATCCCGACAGTCGTATTCCAATACGAAAGTGCCTCAAAGTGAAAAGATCCAAGATAAATGCTGCATGTTTCACGAGCAGTGAGTTTCAGTTACTGAGTCCATCTTTTAGATGTCTTCTGTGCTGCAGCCACGAGGAGGTAATGAACCAGAGAGTGCTGTGCTGCAGCAGCCTGACCAGCACTAGAAAAGCAAGAGACACGGAGAGAGTGAGGTAGGGCACGAGAGCAAACGAGTGAGCAAGTGACAGTATTCTAGCGAGCAAGCAAGCAAATCCATGCAGAGGACAGCAACTTTCCCCCCCGTTCCACCTACACCTGACTGTCGGGCTGTTTCACACATCCCTGCCGTTTTGCTTGTGAAGGGGGGGTAGCACTTACGTTTCCTGCTATGTGTGGTGTTCCCAGAGAAGTAGTTTTTCCTCATGCTGCTGCAGAGCTGTAAATTCCACTCCCTCTCACCGACCACGGCTGACCGGCCACGCGCTTCACCCCCAGTGCATCCCAAACGGAGAAGAAAAAGCAGAGACGCCAGTGCGGACCAGCCGGCATGGGGGGCGAACTCCCGTCCGGAGGGAGGAAGGCACATGGAGCATATATTACCTGTCAGCTCAGTTTCCTCTGCTCTCTGCTCCTCCCTCTTTCTTCTCTTCTGTGTGTGAAGAGCCATAATGACCTCCCGAGTTTCCAGCTGCTGCAGCCATCGCATGCCTGACTCGCTGATTCAGCTTCTCTGACGGGGGGTTGGGGAGGGAGGGAGGGGGGGGGGGGGGTACTGAACGTGTGTTGTGGAGAAGAAACAAGAGTGGTAAAGCGGGAGGGGTGGAGCCGGGTGAAGAAAGCATACTCACGGCTTACATTTAGGCAGGGAATAGACATCATGCTGACACGAGGAGCTGTCGTTGCTGCTCTAAAAACGGACCGAAAAAAACTGCAGCACTTTCACCCCCTCCTCCCTCCCATCTCTAGCATGTGCATTCTCAATGAATTCTGTGAAGATGTGCATGACTGCTGGAGCTCTCTCTAGTGCTTTAGTGTTTTGGCTAGTTTATTTCTGCTCTACATTTTGAAACGGCAGTTTTATACTCAAGCCACTGCCTTCTATAATTCCTTTTTTTTTTCATTTCATAAGCAATTTTATCAAGTGGAAAAGTAGCTGTTCTAATTTGGAAACAAATGTACATCAACAATCCACCAAGTACGCAGATTGTTGCCTCTGTGAAGCTTGCAGATACCTTTTTTTATTCTAAACCATTTTACCCTTTTCTCGGTTAACCTTATCTAAGGTGACTAGAGGTGATTATTATGTTGCTTTCAGAAACTCTCCATGATGTTCATGAAGGTGAACGAAGAGCCGCTAGTCACAAAAGGAGCCAGCTGTTGCACCTTGAAGATCAAAATCATTAGCGCTTTTTACCATGGGAAGTGTTTGAAAACCAGCTCCTCTTTAGTATCTTCTTCATCTCCCTGTGACCATATTTAGTCAACCAGTGCAAAAAATAACCCCCCTCCTCGCACCGAGGCAGCTGTCCCCCTACAAGCTCTGGGAAGTATCCCGTCCAGCGTTCCACCTATCGATTGTGCATTCAGCAAGGCAAGTAGCTAGCCTGCGTTAGCGCAGCACTGGTTTGCTGGCCTGCTATTCGCTGTGTTATTTTTAGTAGCACCAAATAAAGTGGTCTCTCATGGTTCCACTTATGTTTCCCTCACTCCTTTCCCCTCCCCTGCTTTTCTAACACCCAGCCTCTCCACCCCTTACTCTCTCCATCTAAACACTTCGTACTCTCGGTTCTCTTTTAAATAGTGCCGGAACATGCTGCATATGGTAGATCTTGCCTCTCCTCGACACTATACTTAGTAACATACGCAGTTCGGTGTGAGATAAGATACGTTACGTTTATGAAAAGTCTATAGAGTACTAGAGTGTAATTTGGATCAAACCTGTTTCAAAGTACACTAGCTTATCTGCAGCTGTTGAACTTGTATCGAGCATTTGATTTATCTTGGTTCTGGGACATGCCAGGATTATCCCATTATTTAGTGTGATGTCTCTGTTAAATAATTGAAATCTTTAGTTGTAAATTGTCCTGAGGCTTCTCCTCTCCCACCTTCCATAGCTTACAGCAGTGTTGGGCAAGTCTTTGAGGATAAGAGTTTTTAACATTTCAGTAAATCACTAAAAACTATAAAAAGTATTTAAAAAAAATCATCAATCCTCAAGATTGTATAATGCTTGCAGAACATTTTCTTAATCAAGTCTTTTTTTTAATTATGAAATACTATTCAATTAATTCACAGTCTGACGTATTGGCATTCAAATGCTGTCTGTATTTATGGGTGTTATGGAAATTGACTATTTGCCAGGTGTAATGCACTCTGAGTAATGCATCAGCTTGAGGCCGAACCCTCAGCCAAACAGCACAATTGAAAAAGACAAAATTTATAGTTCATGAGACTGCTTGCAGCTAGGGAACCACAAATTCAAGAAAATTTAAAAACATCACCCAAAATCTGGGACCTCAAAAAAATCAATCTTCAAAGAAAGTCACCCCTCATTGAAATGTCAAAAGAAAACACGGGAGTTTTAGCTTAAGGGGCTGTTTACACGACACCGTTTTCAAGTTAAAACGTAAAACTTTTTATGCGTTTTTGGGCTGTTTGTTTACACGACAACAGCATTTTGGGTGGATGAAATCACGAACTTTTCAAAACGGTTTTCAAAGTGCAAGTTTTTGAAAGTGGTCTCCGTGTAAACAGTAAAAACGTGTATCTGTGAAAACGATGACGTCATGCACATGCGTCTTACATGTTCTGTCTCTAGTGTATCATCGCCATCTAATGGCCTGGCAGCAGAATACAGCGTTTTTAGTCGTTTTTAGGGATGCACCGAAATGAAAATTCTTGGCCGAAACCGAAAACCGAAAAAGAGGAAACCAAGGCCGAAAACCGAAACACCGAAAGAAATGATGCCAATTATTAGTACCATTGCATTTATGGCTATGACTGTGTACTAACTTTACTAAAATCAATGCATTGCAATTGCATAAATTAATATTAAAGTTTCAAAGAATAAATCAATACAAATTTTATGCAAATATTTATTTAGCACATTGCAAAGTATAAAATTAAATGTTTAACTTGACCCCACTCATGTGTACATTAAATAATAATGTAAAAGCCTACTGGCCTGCAGAAAGGTTTGAAAATGAAATGTTCTCTCATAAAAACATAGTGCATTTAGGTCAATACTGCCATAGCCCTTAATAATATCTGCAGCTATATGCTCATGGACGTGAGTTGCAAAAACCATAAACAGCTAAGGTAAACACACACACCTCTGAGAAATGACGGCTGCTCTGCACACACACGCAAGGTCTCTCGCTCCCTCTCTCTGTCGCGCGCGCGCTACGTATGCGCGCTCATGCTCGCTCGCGATTCCGGGAGATTTAAACTAATTTGCGGGCATCAGGGAGCCGCTATCAATACGCGGGAGACTCCCTGAACTTTCGCAAGACTTGGGATGTCTGTGTTTTGAAAATCGCTGTCCATGGGTTACTCTCAGATATATTGAAATACGTCCACACCGCAGATATGTTGCTTCAGACAAGCACGTGCAGGTCGCGGTATCTGCTGTTTGCATCATCACAACATTTCGGCCGTATTGTTTCGGTGATAAAAGTCTTTCGGCCGAAAACCGAAAATGCACTTTTGGGCCATTTTCGGCCGAAAATTTTCGGTGGCCGAATATTCGGTGCATCCCTAGTCGTTTTTGCGGATCCGTGTGAATGGGGAATTGACAATGGTAATCGTCTGTACATGGAAAACTCAAAGAAAAAACTTTTCAGTTTTAAGCATATTGTTGTTGTGTAAACATACCCTAAGTTTCAATAGTGAGAGGTTGACAAGCTTTGCGGTGACAAACATAAGGATGAATACCTAGGCCTAATGCTTGGTCAATAGTCTCTTGAGTTAAATTCCACTCATTCTGGGATACAGGAAGCATACTATGCATATGCTGTATAAATGTGTGCCATCTAGTTTCCTCCTTTCAGTCATAAATTGTGAAAATTTTGTTGAATAGGTTATCGATCAGAGAAAGCAGGGCCACTAATTGATGGCTTCTTGTATTCTATTTCTCATCTGCAGTTTAAGACAAATTGTTCTACATTGAACAGTGGCGGAAATACTACTGTGCCTGTGTCCATTGTAGAGATCCTGGTTCAAGTGGTTGTGAAAATGTAGATTAATTAATTAGTGGAGTGAATCTCATAAAATTTCTTGCTCATATTTTCCCCTAGTTAAGCCTATTTTTTTAGGGAAGGTGGCCTAAATAAGTTGTTGAACTAAAGTCAGCCATTTTAAATGCTAGATGTGAATTTAGACTTCACAACACTGTAAGGTACAGTATAAAAAAAGTGTATTAATTTTGAGTTTTTCTAAAAATTACATTTATAATTGGGAACATTGAGAAATGAGAACCTATTTTTGTTTAACCCATTCAAATCGAATGTATAGAGCCATACTGGAATTTTTTATGTGTGCTTACATTTGCTATAGTTCACTGCAAATGCTGCACAGCTAAGATTTCCAGCCACGATCTGAGAACTTTGACTCAGCTTCACTCTGACAGTCAGTGCTTTGACCGGATGCACCACCCATGGGTAATTCTCTGTAGTTTTGAAAGCTGTCCCGGAAGTGCTGAGATCAGGGACCTCTGTAACAAGAGATCTCATCAATCACACTATTACCTGACAGGTTGAATGGCGATAAGTATTGAGTTAAGCAGGGCTTTTAATTACTATGGGCCTTGGAGTCTGCACAAAAAGACAAATTACTTTTCTAATGTTATTTGTCGGATTAATTTTGGCACAGCTCTTAAGTCTAGATGCGACTGATGCGACAGACCTGTTTGATTTCTTATTTGGCATTGTAAAGAAACTAAAAGGTAGGCGGATGAGTCAAAACATTTGGTTTTATTCGTTCAGGATCAAAGACACCCTCACTTCGCTGTATCATCTTGTGCTTCTGCCTAAACACGCCTTCCATATTCAGTGTACTTAAAACACTATCCTCCACCCTGTTTTTTTTCTCTTTCTCTCTCTCTCCCTCATTCCTCAGTCCTTTAAGCATTCCATCATGGAGTGGGTAAAGCTGCTGAGCGGCAGACGGCATAAAAGTGATTTATGGAGGGCCGACCTGAGTGCTGTCGGGGGGGAAGCCTGTGGCAGCCGGTCTCTCGGCTCCTCACCATTGTTCCACTCAGCCCCACTGCGGCTGTACCACTGATCTCTCAGCTCCAAACCCCCCTACACGTTTACTGTAAGACCCAACAGTAAAGAAACAGCACAGTATGAGCAACATTTGGTCTGAGAATATTGCAAACAGAGTTAGCAGTTTATTTTCTCTTAAAGGAAAAGTTAGATATTTTACACTTAAAGTGTGTATGTCAGGTTAAATTTGTAATTATGATTAACACAAAATAGTTAGGGGAAATACACGTTTGACAAGTTGATGTATTGTTTTTTATGTTTTTCGATACCTAAAGGCAGAATATAAGATGAAAAAGTTCGTTATTTTCAGTACTCACTTAAAACTGCTCCTCCCCCAAACTAATCGCTTGACGTCATAAGAGGGAGACGTCTCCCTACCACAGCTGTTATCTGTCAGATCGGTCAGATGTCTATGTGACTGTCCCCAGTGTTTCCTCTGTTTTCCCGGTCTGAACGCGTATGAATCAAAACGATAAGGTATGTTTTTATGTTTCCACTGTTCGATCGCGCCCGCGCCCCTCTCTCTCTCTCTCTCTCTCTCTCTCTCTCTCTCTCTCTCTCTCTCTCTCTCTCTCTCTCTCTCTCTCTCTCTCTCTCTCTCTCTCTCTCTCTCTCACACTCACACACTCACACACTCACACACACACACACACACACCTACACACACCTACACACGCCAACCAACATATTCCAGCATTGCAATCTTGACATCGCAGCCTGTTCATTATAGCTTCAGAGCTAAGGCGGAGCTACAGATTAGGTGTCCCTAAATAACCCACGTATCTAACAGTAGTTACGCATTAATTAATTTGCACGCAAGTTTTATTTATTTTTATACCGTGTATTCTCCGTGTAACGTTATATTCATGCACCGAACCGTGACACCCGTACCGTTTCGGTTCAATACGAATACATGTACCGTTCCACCTCTAAGTTATGCCTATACTTACACCTGACCAACTCTCCACTGGTTCTCTTCACACCAGATATTTATGTTTCTTCGATAGGAATTATTTAAATTTCTGTTTGGCTCCTCATCTGTCTCACGCCTGGGAGGCTCAAAATTGTATGGCTGTGGGCCATCGTAGTAGGTTTGAAGGGGAATTTGGATCTCCTCAGACTCAAAACTCTCCATACTGGAATATAACTTTTTCGGCACGTCTCCCTCTTCTGACGTCACATGGCTATAAAACTTACTGTAGGGCAATTACAGTAATAATTTTAATAATTACATTTTCACTCAGACATCTAAACCTTATTTAATATACCGGTATCTAAAAAAAAAATTAACCTGACATACACACTTTAAAAGCCCTGTTTTCAGATTGTTTCTGATGAAATAGAACGGTTAAGATTGAAATTTGGACACATGCTGCTGGCCCGAGAATTTTCGGTTTCTGTGGTAGCACCCCCCCCCCCCACCTCCACAATGGCTGCATAGGTGCACTGGAACAATCCTTCCTAAAACGCATTAAACTTTCGTTTACAAAGACGTGAAACTCACCAAGTGGTCAGGGGTGTTCACTGATATGCTCACACAAAAATCGCTGCAAAAGATGCTTTCCAACAGGTTTTATCGTAGTTTTTGTCCAACTCCATTGACTTGTATTGGATGTGCTGTGAGGTATTACGCCGCCGCCGGAAACGGAAATGGGGTTGTTTGTATTCTTTCTGTAGTCTTATGCAGTCGCGGTATCGTAGGCTACACTATTCAAAACATTTTAAGACAGCGATCTTCTGCTTCTTCTGTGTATTCAATGAAATGCCAGTGGTTTGCTTGCATTTGGCAAAGGTGCATTATCGCCACCAACTGGGCTGGAGTGTCTATTATTCAAGCTCTCAACGGAAGAATGTACGGGTGTGAGGCGTTTGGAAAAATAGGTCCACAGTTTTACAACGAATGGTAAAACACCTGTTGGAAAGCATCTTTTGCAGCGATTTTTGTGTGAGCATATCAGTGAGCACCCCTGACCACTGTGAGTTTCATGTCTTTGTAAACGAAAGTTTAATGCGTTTTAGGAAGGACTGTTCCAGTGGACCTATGCAGCCATTGTGGAGGTGGGGGGGGGTGCTACCACAGAAACCGAAAATTCTCGGGCCAGCAGCATGTGTCCAAATTTCAATCTAAAACGTTCTATTTCATCAGAAACGACTTGAAAACAGGGCTTTAAGTGTAAAATACTGAACTTGTCCTTTTAAATGTACTTTTTTTTTTTAAGGTGAATCAATTGAGCAAGTACAAAAAAAAAATCTATTTGTTTGGAGCTAATAGCCTCATTAGCACTGCTTTGGGCGAACAGAGTTCGAATCCTGCTTCTTTCCCACTCTTTCTCTCGCACTTTGCTTTCTCTCCACTCTCTGACTGTCCTATTCAATAAAGGCAAAAATCTTTATGGTAAAGATTCATAATTGAAACTGTTGGGTTGGATTTTGCAGGAAATGTCAGTTTCACATCATTGTTTTTTTTTTTTTTTTTACTAGTGGGTGCAGGACATTATAGTTAATTTAAGTGAGGATTGCAAAATAAAGTAAACTGACATATTATACCCAAAAATTCTTCATAAAGTGGACTACCAGTAACATTTATAAAAATTTGGAACCAAAATTATTCAGAAACTTTGACCTGACCATGTTTTGCTTGTGTTTTTCTTTTTTCTTTAATTGCTAATGCAACCTTTTTACACCACAGACTGAACTAAATGAAGCATTGCTTGGTAATTAGTTGACCTAAATTGGTATTATCTAATCGTGTCCTTAAATTTAACAGCTGACAGCTATTCCACCTAATTCATTTGTGACAGAAGAGAGTCTAACAGAAGATTCAGAGTCTAACAGAAGGATGGCCAAAACCAGTGAAATATCAACTGATTTGATAACTCAAGAGTTCTTGTCATATTTTATTACCATTTTCTAAACTATAGCGAATAAACTGTGATAATGTGAGAAATGTTGAAGGTGTCTGAATAAATTTTGGTTTGACTATACAAACTGTTCTATGACTTTAGAAGACTTTGATTTGATTTTTAGTTGTGTACACCAGAACAATCACAAGCTTGGAGTGGTATATAGACAAGGAACAATGTTCCTAAATCCATGTTAATAAATCAAGAGTGGTGGCTCGCTAGCTGTCCCATATTAATAACTTAAAATGTCTGGGTGGGTTTCAAAATTTCTAAATCTTATATTTCACATTTCCACAAATCACCAACAAGATGTTCTACCCGTGTCATTGCAACCAAAGAACGGAAAACTATTTGGACAATGCACATTTCAACCTTTCCCCCAAATGCATATGTCCACCTCCACTGGGGTAAAGGACTGTAATCAATCAAACCAACCTATCCAAGGACAAACTGACACAAGCCAAACTGTCTTTTGCCCAATCAAAACTGCTTGTTCTTGTTGTGTGGGTTGGCCAAGTTGTTATTCTGAGCCAATAGTTGTCGTAGTAAGTGTCGTAATGGTAAGAGACATGACTGTGGATGATATCATGAGTAGCAGTGAGGGAGTTGGGTACAGTAAGTCAGTCAAGCACTGGAATAATTAGTAATTCATTTGACTTAGTCATGCTTATCAAACAAAAGTATGACATTTTAGAGCATTTAAATATGAATGTAGTTTTTGTTTGCTTTGTACATGCTATTGCAACAAGAACAAATGTATTTCTAATAGTAGCTTATAGCCCAGTTCAACAAGGATTTATCTTTTTACGATGCTCCTTTTGTAGACTAAAGAATCATTGCATCACTAGATATTCAGCTCAATTGCTTCAAATTCCTCCCATTAATGAATCAACATTTATTGAAAAAACTTCACCTAGACTGTGATCCAAACTGAACTGCATCAGTAATATTTACATTTACAGTTTGCATACTGACCCATGTTAATAACTGACCCATGCTCAAGTGTTGAATAATTCATACATGGTTGCCATAGAAACCCATATGGTCATTTGGAGGTCACTGTATCTACTTAACTCAAACCGGCAGGTAAGAGAATGATGGCGAAGTTGAGCATTGATGGCCTCATGATTCAGCCATTATCTCCACTTTCTATGTCCAAAAAGAAAGAGTTTCTTTTCATTGTGTTTTCCAGCATCCACTTTAAAGATGACTTACTTGTACATAACACTTTTGTGCATTGATCTACAAAAATGTATAATTTGAAATGTATAATTTTTTTATTCATTTGAGGTTGCATTTCCATTAAAAATAACCATTTTGCTAAAAACAGTTCAGGTATTATAAAATCATTCATATTGTGATATAAGGTTTTGGTCATACTGGTGACTCCTTGCTTTTACTATTAATACTCTTTCCTTGGCAAGACCCAAACATGTATTATAAATGCATTTTCTGACTGTAATGCATGAGCAAGCTGTAAATAGAACCCCAATGCGGATCATTAAATCAACCTTTCAGCAATGCATCATACTGCTGTTAATGGGCATCTGACTTCAAGTACACCCAACTGTATCCTTAATAGAAACTTATTAGACATCTGTCTGCTGGCTTGTTAGTCTAGTGTTTCTTTGCTGCTTGTGTCTGAGAATTTGAACACCAGCTGAGCTACTTTGTTGGATTGAATTTTCCCACCTCTAGTAAACCGTTTGGGGTTGGAGTGAATTAAAGCTTAAGATTTATAGCACTGATGTCTACCCCTCCCATAAGTGAGTCAGTCACCAATCGAAGAATTTTCCATCATTGCACAAGGAAAATAATTCTCACTGTTAAAGCAGAACTCGGCAACTCTAGCGAACTCTAGTCACTTCTTTGCTGATTTTCCCTTTTGTTGTCGCATGTTTTCCCCACGAGCTCCCCCTACAGCTGTGGGGCGTATATTTCCCAACACTTTCGTAAAAAACTCACTTGCGGCACCCTCCTCCCCCTCTCTACCGCTGCTCATGTGCGTTTGTTATGATCGGAGCAAGCCAACTGTATCGTGTGGAGCTATGTCTACCGAGGTGGATTAACACATCATACATGCGTGTTTGTTTATGTCGAATTGCCGTAAAGCAATTCGTGTTTCACGCTCGTTCTCGTTCTTGCTTCTCACGAGACTTCCAATTTCTATCTTGCCGGGATGGTAGTCCCCAAGTTGCAAGGTTGGTTTTCCACCTGGGAATGCTGGGGGAATAATCAAGGAACTGTGCGGCCGTACCATGGGTGCAGCAGGCGTAATGATATGACGCAGCGCCTGAAAATAGGTCTAATAGGTTAGACAAACTTAGTCCCGGTCACGTTGGAAGAAGTTACCGAGCTGGGGACTATTTTTAGGCGCTGCGTCATATCACTACGCCTGCTGCACTCATGGTACGGCCGCACAGTTCCTTGATTATTACGCCGGAATGAGAGTAGTTCCTAGCCATATAGGCTTAGAAAATCGCAACTTTTCATTTTCCGTCGATCTTAGTACACGGTTTAACTACAGAAGAGTCAAGTTTTAAATAGGAAAAATATTGAAACTCTTTGGTCATTTTGAAAGAAATGCTACTGGACTCGTCTGAATCAATGATCTATGCTAAGCTATGCTAAAAGTGGTACCGTCAGACCCGGAGTTCGGCTGAATGGATTCTAAAACGGTAAAACTCATCTGTTTAACTCTGGGGGAGTTGTAAAATGAGCATATTTCCGAAAAAAGTGGAGTATCCCTTTAAAACAGCTTAAATGTAACTCTACACCCTTGCCTCATTTATTATACGCGGTTCTATGAATATGCAAATTATCCCAGCCTTCACTCACTCACGCCAGCTCAGAGATCCACTCGTTGATAATCACACGTTGACGTGATTGGTTACATGATAGTTTGTGACATAAGAAACACCAGCGATTTCAAACTGCATTCTTGAAGACTGTCTTTGGTTCACTGCAGTTTTAAAGAGGAAATACTCAGCAATGGTGTTGACGTAAGAATTTGCAAATGGTTTGTGTTAAAGCATATTAAAAACGTCACATAGACTAAACATTAGAAGCTGGATTTTCACCACAGGGGGACTTTAAATCAATCGTGCTTCCATGAATTTGTATTTATTATGCTTTTAAGATCATTGGAGGACTTATTTGAGGTATTTTCAATGTAATGTTTCTTGACTGTTAATGTGTAGTAAAGCATATATGCATAGTAGGGCTGTCACTTTACGTTCGGAAATCGATTGCACAATCGATCGGACCAATCACAAGTTTCGAAAACGAAAATAGGGAATCGATTTTAACGGCCTTCTCTCGGAGCGCGTTCAGCTCGTCACGATACGCCCGCAGCGAACGCGCGTCACACAGCAACTGCAGGCTCTGACAAACACACATAACAGCAAATTATACTTCTGCATAATGTGTCTCTTTTTACTGCAAAAATGTGAATTCTGCCGGTATTCAGACAGTCTCATGCATACAGATACAGATTCGGGCTACGGTCTACAATCGCCTACGTAGGTGAAATTTGTTTGACTTTTCTAATCGTAAACACAGCCATGTTGAAGCCTGCAGTAATGTTTTTCATTGATGTTATGGCAGTCCACTCTGCTTATTTTTTTTTCGAGAATGTTGTACTCCTGTTTGTCATTGTGCGCGAAACTTCCCGCACAAAAAAAAATCATCAGAAATATTGCTGACTTGTGCGCGTCTCAAGCGCGGCGCGCCCTCTTTACGTTCGTCCTAATGCCTGTTAGTTGTCCGTGGATTTGCCTATATTTGGCGTTTAAAACGGAAACGTCTTTAGACATGGAAAATCGATTTTACAATCGATTCAATGAACACTTATGTCTCAAAAATCGAACAGGATTTTTTCACAAAAGTGACAGCCCTAATGCATAGTGTAAGTGAAATATAGATTTCACTTTTAAATACAATATATATTTTTTAATCAGTATGCCTCAAGTAACAGTATAGATAATTAGGTCATGGATATTACTGTGCCGTCGGGTCCCTCGTTGACTTTGCGTGAGACAGACATATCTGTAAAAGTGAGCGAATGATGCTTTGTAATGCTGTGCAATACCTTCTTCAGTCTTCAGTAACAACCAGTGTAAAAATTCAGTTATTGACCACACTTTTAATGCTAATGGCTTTTATTACAGTAAGTTGCACAGCCATATGTCAAATAAAGACCAAGTTGGCAGGGAGTCACTTTAAAGAAGGCATTATGAAAGCTGCACTTAATGACAAACTCCTCTTCACTCAGCAGAAATTCTCATGCAGATCCACTTTCCCTCTTGATTATTCTTAATTGTTTCAATTACTCTCATTTCAGCCATTGTTCTTTTTCCTGATTTATTTTTTGGCATTAGTATAGGTGTTAGGCTGTTATTTATGATCTGGTGCTTGACATGGCTTACGAAAACATGAAGAAAAAAGCTACCACTCCAATGGCACAGCACACACATTTGTATGAACTTACTGTCTCACCCACAGTGTTTGCCAAGAGATGGTGCCAGCAAACCATCACAACTTTATAGTCTTGAGGTCTTGATCATACAAATTGGTGCTTATTCCAGTGTAACCTTATCCAGGCCCACATAATGGAGTGGGGGGGCGGTGGACCAGAACCAGGGTTGGGAACCACTGTACTACAGTAAGGTAGCGTTAGCCATTTCCCTTCCTAGTAACAGTAAGCTCCAGGTCTATGACAAATTACCATGAGGCTACCGGAGAAAACAGGCCTCGTTGGCGTACTCCTGAGGGATCTTCGTATCTCACAGGATGACCCAGTTCCATCGTGCTTTTCCTTCACCTTGCTTCTCATCTTGCTTTTTCCACTCTCTTTCAGTTCTACATTTGCCCCCATGTTCATTTTGCCGTTCAGACTGTTACTTCAGCCACGTTGTGTCCTCTGAGCCTTGTTCTTTACCTCTTAAATGGCAACGGTTTACCTACCTCAGGTCGATATCAAATCCCTATAAAGGTTTGCCACCAAAAACAAGCCATTCATCATCTGCATTTTCCTTTGCTCACAGTAGAGCAAATCATTTCCAGGAAGGAATTACAAGAGGTTTGTGCCATAGACTGCATATGTTTAGTGTTCTTTGAACTCCTCCTCAAAAAAAAGTTGACTGCAATGCAGTAGTGCCAGCAAGCTGCATTAATATTAATGCCTGCCCATTTCCACCACCGTGGCAGGCAGCTTGTCAATCTAATGCCGCATCTGCTCACCACTCACAATGCCAGCACCTTATTGGCACCAATCCTTATTATTGGTGCCAACACAGGAATGCACCAGTGCCAGGCCATTTCCTGTACCGGCTACTACCTTTCTACCTTTTCATCACCAATTCTTGTCTTGCCTCAGGATGTATCTATTGTTGTACGACTCAAGAGGTTGATGCACTCAAAACCTTGGTTTTCCTTTCTTTCCTCACTGTGTTGACAATCAGATTTACTTGAACTTATTCATCAGATGATCAGCAGTCAGTAACTTAAGGAGCATATCCACAGACTCCAACCCCCCCCCATGAGCATCGCAGGTGTAAAGATGTTTCTGGGCTGCGTGTATGTGCATGCTGTGTACACTGCAGTACAGCTGCTTTGCTGCACAGCGCTCCAAATGTGTACTGAGCTGATGCTCTCTCTCTCTCCGCACTACCTAAGAAACTAGATACCGGCTTTGGGTTTTACCAGAATTCACCCTGCAGCAAAAATCAGCACTCCAGAGGCTTCCGCAAATCCACCTCATCTCTGAAATTACATTCATCAATTTCTTTCTCTTTTAGAAGCCTCTTCACTTATTTCTGCTCATGACATCCTACCAATGACACCTTAATATTTAAAGACATTTGAGAATACTAACCCCGCATTTCTTCTTGAGTACTGTGAATTACCAGATGAGCAATGCATAAAGTGATTGGCAATTTCCTTGATTTGTCAGTTTTTCGGAGGTTTGATAGGGTTGGATGGGTGGCATGACCTTTATATTGGCTGTTTCCTTTTATTTTACATTCATATGCATTTACTAGGGATGCTATTTAGCTATTCAAGCACTGGACAGATAAATCAGACATTACTGCATTTTTTATTTTTTTATTAGACATTAAGATGTTCAACTTTTAAAGAGCTTACCTTGACCAAATGTTATTAAGTTGAAAAAGCACTCACTCAGTGGTTTTCATGATGGATCATTACTGTAACTTCCAATTACGTGTGTTTCTACTATTTACATATTTAAGTATCACCAAATCCCAAAAATATATATTCTTCCTCATAATAATCATTGCACTATTACCCCTCATTACCCTTTAATAGTTTATTACTGCAACCCATTACTTGTCCTTTCCTCTCTTCTTGCACGCTGTCATCATTCTGCCTTTATTTCAGCTAGTCTGTGGTGGTCATAGATTCTCTACACAAATTTTCTAGTTTACTCGTTTTTTTTTTTTTACGTTGAGCGCTAGTTTCTCCAGGACAGGCAACTATCTTATTGTTGGCGCTGCATCAATTCTTGATCAGCTTTCTGTTTTCACCTCTGCATTATGGATATGTGCTGTGCTCTTACCTGCTGATCTGAAAAGTTGGTAGAAAACGGTTTGTCGTTCCCTGTTGATTTGTGGTATGCTTTGTTTTTATTGCTATGGGCTATGTTCCTGACTTCAGTTGCCTTTATGTGCCCTTCAGTCTAACCACATCCATGGAAGCCCTGCACTACATAATAAACATGTTTATTAGTTCATCTTTTCAAATGCTAAGATTTGTATTCTCACTTTTGTTTTGCAGTGCTATGCGTGTGCTGCTGTCCAAACTGCCACGGCCATGGATAGTGGATGAGAAAAAGGATGATGGTTACACTGCGCTTCACCTGGCCGCCCTCAACAACCACGTGGAGGTGGCAGAGCTTCTAGTCCATCAGGTCAGCAGTTCTAACATGCACACACACACATTGCACTATTCGAAAGGACCCCTCCTGAAGACCCTGTACTGTATCCTGCAGTTAAGGATTCAGGTGGATAATCGATGCAGTTAATGTCATTAGGGGTGCAGAAGAGCTGAGAAAGTTCAGTTGTTACCCAGCTCTCATTGAACTAGGTCAGTCATAATTAGGGATGCACGGATCATGATTTTTCATGGCCAAATCAGATTTGCTTTTTTTCTTTTGAAGCAAATGGGCCGATTCTGATACAGGTTGCCCCCATTATTTTTTATATATATATATTTTTTTTGCTCTATCACAGGCTAAACTGGTCATAAACAAAATAATATCTGTAAACATTTGAAATTAGAGGCAACCACTGCATTTTAACCATGATCCAAACACACATGCAGCATAACCAGTTGTTTTTTTATTCTCCTCAAAACTGCAGTGAACCAAAGACATTCTCAAAAACGCGGTTTGAAATCGCTGGTGTTTCTGACGTCACAAACTACCTTGTAACCAATCAGGTCAACGTGCAGGCGGGCTTTTAGCATATCATTAACTGCGAAGTCTCGAGAGATGTCAGGTTATTCCGCTATATTTTTCTGTTGATATGAAAAATCGTGTACATTTAGCATTATAGCGAATTTTCTATATAATGTATATTACAATGTTATGATGAACTATATGCCTTTCTCCACTGACGTTCTAAGTTGTTCAAAGCGAACAGGAACATGGTTTGTGTAACATTAGCAACACATTATTAGCAGTTTGATAACGTAGTCAAGCAAAAGGCTAATCATATTAATTACCGTTATGTGTCCGACGTTGTAAAGAGCGACACCATTGGGCAGCGTTTACTACAGTAAAGTTGACCGAGTGGATCTCTGAGCTGGAGATCCGCGTATACGAAATTAAGCAAGGGTGTAGTGTTAGATTGTAGCCATTTTAAGGCATGAAGAAATTCTTTTCACAGGAATTGTTTTTTTAAATATGTCATTTTGGTGATCAAAGATGAGTTTTAAGGGATACAATTATTGACTACAGGGAGACTTTTAAGCAAAAACAGTATGGTCTGACTTTAGCTTTGTGTAATTATGCTACATAAAACATACCTGCTCAATGATAAAGTAAATTCACTCTCTGACAGAAGGTGGCGCTTATGGAACAGCTGTGCATAGAGTTACCGCTGTAAACGAAAGCAGCTGCACTTATTAACACTTCTCTGAAGACAGTCAGTTCCCTTCAGAGCTTTATTCATATAAACCTCCTCCCCCAATTCAATATTTGTATTTTTCTTCCAATATTTTGAGCATCAACAAACTCTCTCCTTGACTGCTCTCCTCTCCTCTTCAGCGTATCCCGTCTCTGGCTTGTTAACGTCCTGTTTACAGACTTCGTAATATTTCCACACAAATGACATTTTGGCATATTATTGCAATGCAGTTTGGGTGCAAGTCCGAAATTGAGATGTTCTGTTTATGGCTGGTCGACCAGTGCATCTCTTGTCATAATGACTCTTAAAAACAAAAGTTATGATAGTCCCCATTGTGAGGCATATCCGAGTAAAACAGCATCTCGAACAAGAAAAAAATGTAGGCTTGGACTTGATTTTGTCCAACGGAAATTGATTGGATTGTTGGATCGTTGCCATTTGCATCAGCTATGATCTCATGCGAGTGGCAGGTTTCCTTTTAAACCCTTTCAAATCTCTGCAAGCTCAAAATCATCAGATGTAATTATGAAGTGATTAATGACAAAAAATGTAATGCTTTTAAATTCTAAATCAATTCTTGAATTGAAGAACACGGGTCTCCAGTTGACCTGTCCCTAAACTTGCGTCAGTGTCTTAAAAATGCAGGATTCTCCAGGATTCTCCATAGCTCCTTACCTCCTACGCCACAGTACAGCGTGACACTGTGGCTCAGCGTTATGCCGCGGCACAGTAACAACGTTATTGCAACATTCCAGCAGTGTTATGAGACTGCTGTGCTGGCTCAGTGCAGCCCTTTGTCAACTACCTGCCATGAGGGAAGAGAGGGAGAGAGACAAAGAAAAGGTTCACACCAGTGACTTAAGCCTCAGCCTGCGAACCACAGTAGAGCTGCACTGCAGTAATGCAGAGAGATGCTGCTATGGGGGTTCAGTCAGGAATATCTGAATACAAATCACCATTAGCTCACATTTCTTAACACAACCTATGGGACTCGAAGGCATGCTCATGAGCGGCGATTTATCTTCAGTTGTTGAGAAGTGAAATGGACACTGACTGTTATTGAACATCAGTGGGGGGAAAAAGTGGAATGGAAATGAACAAATACGCACAATCACTTTGTTTTGCTTTGTAAGGCATCTTATCTAATTGTATCTATATAAATGCATATATCATAATTGTTCAAGTTTAAACCATTTTTATTTCTCAGAGGTCAACCGATTGATTTGTTCTTTCTCTCTCCATAGGGAAATGCTAATTTGGACGTACAGAACGTTAACCAGCAGACGGCATTGCACCTTGCGGTCGAGCGTCAGCACACCCAGATAGTGCGAGTAAGTGGCTGTGTTCCGTTCTCTTCATTTCCCTTCAATGTTTGATGTCTGCACCCCTCACCCAGCGACCTGGCGTCCTACTCAACACAAACGCATTGATGAAGCAATGTTGATGAAGCAATGTAGCTAAGTGCCCCGGCTTAAGATTTAAATGCAGGGAGTTCTGCTGCAGATTTATCCCCTTCAATTGAATTCATTTAGTCCTGAGCAATCTGGACTACGCCAGGAGAGGTACGGGGAGCGGGGGTGGTGAAGGGGAATCAATAGAATCGAAAGCGCCATCGTGTGGTCATATAAGAGCAGTGCAACTCTCCTCTTTTCAAAACGTCTGTAATGGCATGGTCTGTTGAGAAATATTCTCACTTAACTCTTTTTTTTTTGTCTCAAATATTACACTTTTTCTATTTAAAGCCTTATTTTTGTCATATACACGCATGATGAAATTTGTCACCTGTGCTTCAGATGTCATTGTCATCTTGTTCGTCAGCATCGATTAACATGAGCATAATTAAATCTACCATTACTGAGAACACACCGGTTACATTTAGTCCCCGTGTTTGTGTCCAGCTCTTGGTGCGAGCCGAGGCGAAGTTAGACGTGCAAGACAAGGACGGAGACACGCCGCTGCATGAGGCCCTGCGTCACCACACTCTGTCCCAGCTGCGCCAACTTCAGGACATGCAGGACGTCAGCAAAGTGGAACCCTGGGAGCCCTCCAAAAACACAGTATGTATAGAGAACTATATAAACTGTACAGGCGTTCTCAATAAAAGCTTTCGGTGAACAGAACGTGATGTAGAACACATTTTCAGTTTTTCTTGATTCTGAATTGATCCACAAGAAATAATTGGAATTTTAAAAAAATCATACACGTATTAAAGATTACTTATATTGGGCCCTATAAAATCTGTTTAAATATTCCAAATTACATAAAAAATTTCCTGGATTTTCCATTTTAATGGTTAAATTAAATTTTAGTCATAAAAAGCATATTGAATTAATTGAAATAATAATAAGTATACATTTTCACAAAAAAAATATTTTTAGGGCCATACAGACTTCATATTTAAACAGCAGATTTTTTTTTACACTTTAATATTCATAGACGATAAGATTAAGTATACAGCCCTACTTTTAATTTTTCATCAAAAATACCATCCAAACTAACTGAACGCTTACATCAAGACATCAAGAGCCCTAAGATCAGTACTAAACACTGAGGCGGTGTAGATGCTCAGGCTTTTCCCTGTGTTAACAATGATAGATCGCACTCTGCTATAAGAACCATTTCCCTGCTGTCACATGAGTTGCTGGCCCAATGAGCCACAGTTCCACTGCAGTCCGACGTCCTGTTCACTACACAATCCTTCAGGTGAGACATTCTCCCCTAATCATCCCCTCCCCTTCTGTGGGATTGCATATATTTGTGTGAAATTGAGTGGGTGGAGAGGAAGCAGAAAGAAGACAGCTTTAGGAGACAGCACTCTCCGTAATCCATTGGCACGACGATGGCAATCAAATTACCAAGCCTATGAGCTCTATCAGGGCCGATTTAAAATGCAATGAATACTGTGGTCTCAGGTAAATGGTCCTAAATGTGACAGTATAGAGAGTAAGCACTTCATACAGAACATCACTGGAGCCAAACCAGCCATGTCTTGACGTGATGTCACACTGTCAGCTAACAACTCATTACAGCGTTCCTGCTCATACAGTTATATTTAATGGTTTACTGTCTGCAGGTTTTTATACACTGCCCTAAAATGGGGTAGTTCGTCTGTAAATGAAAATTGTCATTTACTTGCCAATTATTTAAAAATGTTTTAAAAGAACAGTTAGTTCACAAATTTTAAGGTTTCAGTGAATAATTACTTACATTTCTGTCTATTCTTCACACAAAGCTATTGTATAGTGAACAATTAGGGCCCTGTCATACACTCGTCGCAATGCAGCGTCACGCGTCAGCGTCAAGCAAGTGTTTTTTGCTAGTTTCAGCCCGACGCAGTTATCATTTTCACATCCTGCGCCACGTTGTTTAAATAGCAAAAGCATATGCGCCCATGGGCGTACTGGTCTGAAAACGAGGTGTGTTCAGGCGCATTGTTGGCACGTTGCTATTTTGAGGCAACTCAAATAGACTGAGCCGTTGACCAACTGAAACCTGGTCTAAAGTCAATGGCGCAATGTTTTTTTTGTGTTATTTTAAAGGGCACATTTGTAAAATGCACCTATAGGCGGGTCAACAACGCGTGTACACTTTGTCCCGTAGATGGTCTGCTCTTTAACCTCGCGCACGAGCAGATCCGTTTCCTCGCTAGAGAAGCGTTCAGTTTTTCTGCTTGCAAATTCCGCCATGTAAATAGCGAATCTGCCATGGCGCGAGCGCAACTGGCTTTTAAAGGGAATGGGATATGAGACTCTGATTGGTTTATTGCATGTTACACCCAAAACACACCCATTACTCATTAAGAGAATAGGGACAACCCTTTTAGACCAAGCGCCGGACGCGCCGACCATTTTTCCCATCGTAAAAATAGCAAAAGTGGATTCGGACACGCCCTAAGTGCGCTTGCGCCGTGCGCTTTAGACCATGCGCTTAGATCGGTAATATAGGGCCCTTAATATGCTTTTATGCTGCTTTTTGAAGCTTGAAATGTCCAGCTCCCAGGATTCAATCCCCTTTTGTGTTTTAAAAAAGAAAAGAGAGTTTAGTTTTAGGCTGTTTATTTTGGTAGACAAAAAAAGAGGGCGGGGCTTATTTGGTACAGCTGATAGATCACATCCCAACTGATCTGCATGTTTTCTCTCTAGTGCTGCTGCTGTTAGGCTTTAATTCTCCCATGAGTGCCATTGTTTCTTAGGCATCCCACAGCACTTATCGGTGACCTCCCATCCCGCAGCGTTTCTTTATCTTCATTAACACATTACGCTATCAATACACACTGGATCAACTGTCAGAAACTGTCTCACCTTAACGTCTGACACCAGACAGACTGACGATGCCGGTCCCGTGCACCCTATCTGTTACAGCCTTTGTAGTTCTTCTTACGCCTGACCCCAGCCCTGCCAGTTCACATCATCGCCACCCCCACGGCTGTCGTAAATCATGCGTTGTGTGACAGGAGGCTGCTTCCAGGCCAGCAGTCTGCCATTTATTAACACAAACAGTGTGACAAATCTCTCTCCCTATCAAACCATCACACTTACCGCATGCAGCAGATGGAGAGTCGAGCCATCCATTTAAAACACTCCACTGAAGCCATCAGTATGCCGAAGTCTGCCCACTTTCATCTCAATATGGTCCATAGCTTTTCATCACTTCAGTTGAATCTGTTAAACCAACATTACATCATGGACATGAGTGGGGCTCTTGTGTTTCTTTAAGCAAAAGTCAATTACTAATCTTTTATTGCGGTTAAGACGAGCATCACTGAGAGTTTTGCTTATGTTGCTTAACAGTGATTTCAGTTAAAGGAGAACTCCGGTCAATTTTAACATTGAGCTCATTTTTTTGTACATTTGGAGTGCTGTCAGTACAGAGAACAACGACAAAAATCGGTGTTGCCTACACCGAGTTATCCTCTTTTTAAAATTTGCACCCTGTTGACTTCAATCGACTTTTCGGTCGAAGTCCACAGTAGTCGATTGTCGAGTTCACGCGCATAGGTTTAGTACCTATGATCACGCGCGTGAACTCAACAATCGACTACTGTGGACTTCGACCGAAAACAGGATGTAAACACAGGTATGTGCGCTGGCTGAATAAACATCATTTTTTATATATTTCTTTCACATCTACTGCAGTCAGATTCACCCGCGTTCACTCCGAAGGAATCACTCACATGACCTGTGCACTTGTAATGACACATCAAGGATGTTAAGAGCCTAAAAGCAGGTTTAAAACTTGCCCCATTGAAGTCAACAGGGTGCAAATTTTAAAAAGAGGATAACTCGGTGTAGGCAACACCGATTTTTGTCGTTGTTCTCTGTACTGACAGCACTCCAAATGTACAAAAAAATGAGCTCAATGTTAAAATTGACCGGAGTTCTCCTTTAAGTGATTTTATTTTATTTTTTTCACCTGGTGAATGATAAAATTGACAAAATCTTGCATTAAAGAAGGAACCAGAGCCATATCTAGAAACTTGGGTGTTTGACACTTGACTTGGCCAGTAAAAAGAAACTCCGAACAATTGTATAGCAACATCTCAAAAAAAAAAGAAAAAAAAAAAGAAGAACGCCCAGAACAGTTGCTACACCTTAGCAACCACCCACAACGTAACATTTACTTAAAAACTCCTATTTAATGCACTAAATGTCTACTGATGTGTTCTTCTCTGGTATTAGGACAAATACCTAACTTTGTTTGCCTTAAAGGGTTAGCTTACCCAAAAATGAAAATTGTCTTCAATTACTCATCCTTATTTCGTTCCAAACCCATAAGACTTTTATTCATCTTTGAAAAAAAAGGAAGATATTTTTAAGTCATTTCTGTCGCTCTATTGAAAGTCCACTCAACCAAAACTTAATTAAGACTTTGTAAATGTAACTGTATGAATTGAACTGTTTAATCCAGGCCTTCTGAAGCGACACGATCGCTTTTGAGTTTGAACGCTTAAACATTAACACACACGAAGACCAATTCCTCATGTTTAGCAAGCTTGTCTGAGGTTGTTCTTGCACGTCAAGCAAGTATGGTTTAGCTTCTGTTTATCATATTCTGTGTGCGTAGATCAATGTTTATATGTGAATAAAAGTCTAAATTCGATCTGTTTATCATATAAAGCCACTCAATTCATATAGATTATGGCTACTAGTAACTTTTTGAAGCATCCAAGTTTTGGTTGCATGGGCTTGCAATGGAGGAACAGAAATCTGTCAGGTTTCATTAAAAATGAAGGGAAGATGAACGGAAGTCTTTTAGGTTTGGAACGACATGAGGGTAATGACATTAAGGTAAATGATGACAATATGGGGCAGTTGTGGCCTTAATGGTTAGAGAGTCACACTGGTAACCTGAAGGTTGTGGATTCGAATCTTTGGTTCGAAACCTTGAGCAAGGCAACTAACCTCCAATGTGCTCCTAACTTTTGCTGTGTGTGTGTGTGTGTTTCTACTCACTGCTCCTAATGTGTGTGCACTAACTTGAATGAAGAGGACAAATTCACGTCATGTCACTTAGTTTTTAGTTTGTTACAATTTTCATTTGAGTATACTATTCCTTTAAATGATTTAGACAAGTGTTGAAAGGAAAACGGTGTCTCTGCACTGTTCTCATTTTAAAAGCGTAGTGTAATTATTCAAACTTCAGCATGAGAAATAGTGAGTTTCTTTAACAGATAACCTATATTAATCTATAGTATTTGACACTGTGGTTGCATCTTCACAGTTGATCATGGGACTGGGCACTCAGGGGGCTGAGAAGAAGAGCGCAGCTTCTATCGCTTGTTTTTTGGCTGCCAACGGAGCTGACCTCACCATCCGAAACAAGAAGGGCCAGTCTCCTCTGGACCTGTGCCCTGACCCCAGCCTCTGCAAGGCTCTAGCTAAATGCCACAAAGAGAAGACCAGGTATGAACGTATGTTATCAGCCGGTAGGGGATCTATTGAAGCTTAGTTGAATTCGGCTCCATGATGTTTCCCCCTGCTATGTATAATGGCTTTTCTCCATCTGCACTTTATATATTTGTATATCTCAATCAATATTTTGTTCTCTCTCCCACTTGCTCTCAGTGGGCAGGTTGGCTCCCGCAGCCCGTCTCTAAACAGTAATAATGAGACTCTTGAGGAATGCATGGTGTGCTCGGATATGAAAAGGGACACACTTTTTGGCCCCTGCGGTCACATCGCCACCTGCTCTCTCTGCTCGCCTCGCGTCAAGAAGTGTCTCATTTGCAAAGAACAGGTCCAGTCCAGAACCAAGGTATAGAAACCCTCCTCACTCATTTCTTTTGTCCATGCATGTGTTCCTTATGTGCCATAGCGAAGATGTTTTTTTTTACTTCACCCACAGATTGAGGAGTGTGTGGTTTGCTCTGATAAAAAGGCAGCGGTGCTCTTCCAGCCCTGCGGTCACATGTGCGCTTGTGAGAGTAAGTCATCTTTCTCTCTCTCCTCCCACACTACAACCTCTTCTTTCATCACCCCGTGTGATTTGTCTCTCATCCAGCTAAAAAAGCTCGTTCGGTCATCTGACTTGTCAGAACGTCACATCACACATAACATGACTATGATACAGATAAAGGCATCTAGGTGTGCACACACGGGATGAGCATAAGATATGGGTGAATATGGAGTCATTTTCCACTCCATAATCAGAAGAAAATGAGCATTTTAGGACCATTTTAATAAATTTGATAATATTTGATGGCATTTAACCACAGTTCCACCCGAAATTACCATTATTGTTATGCAGTTTTATCACTTAAAAATAAAAATAAAAATATATTATTTCAGTAAAACGTTTGATATATTATATAAAATATATGCAGTAACATCGTCTGCATTACAGTAATGGCAGCTTGGGGTCAAAATGCATTTATGAATGTTACAATGCATTCACACAATAAAGCTTAAAGTTTCTTTACAAAACAAGTATGAAAATGATCTATTGTTTATACTTCACTGCACATGTTTCCATTAGTGTACAAAATTATTCCCAAGTTTCCCCTTTTTAATGGATGGTAATGAATTTGAAAGGCTAACATCTGTGTAGGTGTTCAGCTACAACTAATTACTTTGATAGTTGTACAGTTTTTAGATATATTTTTAATATGGTATTACTGTAGAAATGTAGCAAATGGCTATCTTGTTCAGTTTTGTATTATGTTAGGTTTTGAACTTAAGTTTAACATTTTTGAAAAGGTATGTAAACGTGCAAATCATAGAGTTTGATGGAATTTGTGTCTGTGTAAGAAGTGCATTCATGTAAATTGAAAGTAGTCATTGGAAGCATTTTATGCTAAAGCAATGATAAATGATCCACTCATAAACTGCTGTTGTGTTCACTGTGAAAAAGTGTCCTAAGTATCGAGAAATGTGTCCTAGCGAATAGCGATTGTAAAAAATTTTTTTATTGTACAATAAATCTCTTATTTACATCGTGTTTACACTTTGGTTATAATGAAGAGCATGCAGCTATCATTGAACAAAACAAAAACTTCATTTTGACTTACTTGCTACATGCTACATACTTTGTGTGTGTTTGTGCATCTGTGCGTGTTCCCGCAGACTGCGCCAGCCTGATGAAAAAGTGCGTACAGTGTCGGGCCGTGGTGGAGCGCCGCACTCCCTTCGTTTCGTGCTGTGGAGGGAAAGGTATGGAGGAAGCCACTGATGATGAGGACCTTAGTGAGTGAACTTCCACACGTTCCCGTTTTTTGATTTCTCTTTCCTCTCTCTCTTCCTACGTTCTCATGTCTCTCATGTTTGATATTTACGTTGGCTTTGGTTGGTGCTTCTCTGTTTCTATTGCCCACACTCATTTCTCTCTCCATTGTTATGACTAATGTGTTATTTCCCAAATGTGTTTTCATGACTCCAATCAGACGTGTAGCCCCTCCTCTTAATGCATAATATCAACACCCTGGAATGAGCTTCGTAACTGCTCTGGAATGTCTTCGTAACATGCGCTGCAAGTTCTAAAGATTTTTGGGAAGCCACTCCAAGCAGACGACTGAAAATGCGTTCATTTTTCACAGAAAGCATAGAATATTTCTATAATTGGACACGCCAAAGGGGCTATGCGAGATTTATTTTAGTCCCATCTTTTTTTTTTAAGTTGTGATTCACTACTATTTGTTACAACATCATTCCTTTGTATGTGATCATGACACTGCCCATGTTTTTTTATGTTGGTTTAGTTTGAGTTCAAAGGGATACTGGTGTAAGTTCACTTTTTTTTACAGTGTTTATTTATAGAGAGGAGGATCTGTTTCTTGTTAGCCTCGCTTAGATGTCCAACACATTCATCCACGCTGACATCTCTGCTGACCCTCAGACATGCTGATCCACAAAAACACACACACACTCGCACACAGTCCAGTCAGCAGAGGAATGTAGCCTTTAGCTCTTATCTTGGTCTGTCTTTAGTGCCTGAGCTCTGTTTGTTGTAAGGCGCCACTTTTCCACACACACAAGACTGAAGCAGCATCTCATATAGACCTAACACAGTCCCCCCCCCCCATGTAGACGAAGCAATGAGAGAGAAATGCCACCATAGATGGGATTCTCTCCTGCTTCAGTCACTCTGAAGACTAAAGCACTTCAATCCCCACATACAAGAGGCTCCTCGCTCTAAAAGTGGACGCGATAAACTGCCATCTGAAGGCTGTGGCCAATTGCATGCCTAGAACTTTAATTTCCACCGAAGGGAACTTGAATATGAACACCGGAAACATCCACTAATCATGCTGTTAGACAGATTCTACATCATTTTTTGGAAAGTAAGAGTGGGGGGACTGTGAAATGATCCAGTGTTGTTAGCCGACCCCTGAAGCCAAGAAATGTTTCTCACTATGCCACCATTAATTTCCCATTTAGCGAATATCCATCTAATTTTTTCCAACTTGTCAGGCTCAAAATTAACCAGTCTGTCTTCTTTCACACTAATCCATCATAAAAATCTCCCTTTCAAGCCTCTCAACGCCCATGGTCTCTAAAACCTTTGCTATAAATGTTTTTCCACTGAATGAAAACCTTAAAATTAGGGATGCACGATACCATATTATTAGAAATGTTTAAATTTGTGTATATATATATATATATATATATATATATATATATATATTAAGAGTTCAGATGCAAAAGCCTCTAAGTGCCATCTGAAATTTTCTTCTAGAATGATAATTTTTATAAAGCTTGTATATTCAAGTTAAGTAATTTCACTTAAATGACAATTAATAGGTAATTTGCATTGCCATTTAAGTTAAATTATTGAACTTAAATATACGAGCTTGATCAAAATTATCATTCTAGAAGAAAATATCAGATGGCACTTAGAGGCTTTTGCATCTGAACTCTTCATATATATATATATATATATATATATTGGACGATATTAGAGTTTTATATGTGCATGCTCATATCCCCCTATTTTTGCATTTAGATTACCTTTGCCATCAAATAAATCTCGCTTAAAAATAACTTAATCTTCAGCAAATCTCTAAATGAGTATTTACCCGATTCAGATCATCAGCTCTTTAGGTGAGAGCTTCATGAACTGAACTGAGTGTGTCAGATAAGAGAGACATGTGAACTGTGCCAGAGCGGTGGGTCCCCAGGACCAGGATTGAACCACTGGTGTAGAATTTTCCATTTATTGATTATTATTGGATCTTGAGGACAATCCTCTCACCCTCTTGCAGTCCCAGATGTATGTGACTTCTGTGGAACACAAAGATTGGTCTTACTTTTGATTGAGTGTCCTTAACTACTTTCATTTGTTACTGACATGTACTAACATTTAAATAAATAAAAAAAAACACTTTATTTTACAGTGTCCTTGTTACATGTACTTACCATAGTAATAACAGTAAATTATGCATAATTACAACCAATAATAATATAATCCTCAACCAAATCCTAATCCTACCCTAACCCCTATAGTAAGTACATGTAGTTGCTTAATATTACTTAAATATATAATTACACTGTAACAATGACACCTTAAAATAGTGTAACTACAGATTTTATCCAATATTCTTGTTGTGTAAATACATGTTTTTACATTGTACTTAAAATGCCTGCATGCAGTTACATCTGTAATTCATTTCTGTGATTACATCTATAATTACAATGTTAACCCCTACACCTTAACCCACCCTTAAACCTACCCATACCACCAAAACTGTCCCTCACCGTACACGTATCCCACCTCAATAGCAGCACATTTGTTTTGCAATACATTTTGGTTACACTTTATTTTTATTTGTCCTTGTTAATGTAATTATTCATTCAAGTACTGAGTAATATTAATTAACTACATGTACTTTTCGAAAGGGGAAGGTTTGTTACTTGTAATTATGCATAACTTACTATTAATAATACAGTAAGTACATGTAACATATGTAACAAGGACAATATAAAATACAGTGTTACCTTTTTTATGTTAGTTACATAGTTGTTAAAGACACCGAATATAAAGTGTGACCCAAAGGTTTTTAGAAAAATAATCCATCTCCATATAATGTCCATATAATGCAAGTAGATGGGACCCTCAATGTTAATGCTTCAAAAATAATACAAAACAAACACAATGGTAACCCATAGGAGCCCAGTGGGTGAATCAATGTCATGAGAAAAATACTAATATTAATATTTGAAACGTTTTAAACCATAAACCATCGCTTCTGGCCAACTGTCCTCTACGCTTCTGCGTCACTTCTCCTGCGAGCTTGGCCGGAAGTGATTGTTTAAAGTTTAAAATATTCGAATTTTCCAACACACCTATTTTTTGTTTTAGAAAGCATTGATTCATCCACTAGGGTCGTGTTCGATATTGGTGTTTTTAAAGCATCAACTTTGACTGTCCCATCCACTTGCATTATAAGAACTCACAGAGATGGATTACTTTCCTAAACATCTTCGTATCCATCTGCGTAATTAACGTCATATACATCTGGGATAGCATGAGGGTAAGCAAATAAGATAATTTAAATTTTGTCTAGTATCCTTTTAACATGGAAGTAATTATCGACTATCAGGCCAAATTTTTATATCAGTGCATCCCTACTTAAAAGCTTTCTTTTATGATAGTGATTTTCGTCACTTCTGCAGAATTGCTGTGGAGGATAGTCCTGCACCCATAATTGGATAGCTTGATGAATAAGCCCTCCCATGTGTCAAATACTTGCGTTAACTTGCTCTTCCCTTTGCTCCCTCTAATGAATATTTATAACTAGCGTATACCACAGGCCAGGCTGAATTGGCCCCTGAGCCAACAGCAGGGGTACGTGCAATACGTAACACTGTGGCTGGTTGCTTCTCAGCAGGGAGCTCTAACTCATTGGCAGGGGGGTCGCAGGATCTTCTCCAGCCCAACAATCTGGCACTAAGTTGGTGTAAGTATTCTATTAATCACCCCAAGTTCTTCCTGCCTCAACTTCTTCCTGCTCCTTTGGGCTCAAAGTCCCTATCTCCACCCCAACATACGTCATTCTCACTGGCCCACACTTTATGAATTAAAGTAGCCGTTAAGTGGGACCATAAGCCTGCTTGCGGCCTGCTGCGATTCAGTGCTATGGGTTGATTTCACACCACAGTGCCCCATATACGCCATGTAAAGTATCAGAACAGGCACAAAACTTCTAGAATCAAGCTATTCCTCTGTAAAATTTGCCAAGTTAGAAGACTCTGCGGTCTGCAAATGCTGAGGCCCAGGGGTCCACTTTCACCAACTTCATGATGAACTGTTGACCCGCTTAAACTTTTCTCAATGGCCTCTGCTTTGCTTTTCAGCCAGTGGAAATATCCCAGCCTTGCAGAGGGACAAAGACAACACTAATGTCAATGCAGATGTACAGAAGTTACAGCAGCAACTGCAGGATATCAAAGAGCAGGTGAGCGTCGCAGTTTGAAGCGATTCACTCATTTCCTTGATGCATCGACAACAAACCCTGCCGATCTTTAGTTGTCAGAAAGTACTGACTTCGGTACCAAGTCGGTTCTGAAATTGAAAAAAATTTGATGATACCAGCATTTCCCTCTAGCATTTTGAGCGCTGTTGAACGGATTCTTAAACATCTCTGATTGGCCATTGCTTCCATGCGCTCAACATATATGTCTGTGATTGGCTACAATGATCATCAATGACATCTTTGATGCTCTTCACAGAGCGGATACACACGGGAGCGTTTAAAAGATAGACGCAGCTTTCAAACGTTCCCGTATGTATCTGTGTAAAGCACAGTGGCCTATTACAGACATATGTTGAGCGCGTCAACACAATGGCCAATCAGAGACATATATGTTGAGCGTGTCAACGCAGTGGCCAATCACAGACATATATGTTGAGCACGTCGAAACAATGGCCAATCACAGACATATATGTTGAGCGTGTCAACATAATGGCCAATCACAGACATATATGTTGAGCGCATCAAAACAATGGCCTATCACAGACATATGTTGAGCGCGTCAACACAATGGCCAATCACAGACATATATGTTGAGCACGTCAACACACTGGCCAATCAGAGACATATATGTTGAGCACGTCAACACAATGGCCAATCAGAGACATATATGTTGAGCACGTCAACACACTGGCCAATCAGAGACATATATGTTGAGCACGTCAAAACAATGGCCAATAACAGACATATATGTTGAGCACGTCAACACAATGGCCAATCAGAGACATATATGTTAAGCGCGTCAACACAATGGCCAATCACAGACATATATGTTGAGCACGTCAAAACAATGGCCAATCACAGACATATATGTTGAGCACGTCAAAACAATGGCCAATCAGAGACATATATGTTGAGCACGTCAAAACAATGGCCAATCACAGACATATATGTTGAGCACATCAACACAATGGCCAATCAGAGACATATATGTTGAGCGTGTCAACACAATGGCCAATCACAGACATATATGTTGAGCACGTCAAAACAATGGCCAATCACAGACATATATGTTGAGCACATCAACACAATGGCCAATCAGAGACATATATGTTGAGCGTGTCAACACAATGGCCAATCACAGACATATATGTTGAGCACGTCAAAACAATGGCCAATCACAGACATATATGTTGAGCACATCAACACAATGGCCAATCAGAGACATATATGTTGAGCGTGTCAACACAATGGCCAATCACAGACATATATGTTAAGCGCGTCAACACAATGGCCAATCAGAGACATATATGTTAAGCACGTCAAAACAATGGCCAATCAGAGACATATATGTTGAGCACGTCAACACAATGGCATATAATGGGTGTTTAAGAATCCGTTCAACAGTGCTCAAAATGCTAGAGGGGAAACACTGGTATCCCCACATTTTTTTAATTACATTACCGACTTGGTACCAAAGTCAGTACTTTTGACAACTCTACTTTTGAATCGTGAATTGTTTGTCGGTCAATAATCGGTTTAAAATTCTAACATTTAATTAATCGCAATCCTGTATCATTGTTTTTTTTTTATATATGAACATTACATTAGTTAGACATGCCAATTAACAGAGACTTAATGGCATCGTTCACGCTCTAATACGCGCAGAATTGTAAAAAATCCGCCTTGACAAGTTTTCACGTTCCCACAGTCTATGTCTCAAGTGAGCGTAAACGTGTGTTAGGTCTTAAAGTGACAGCAGCCTAATGTACCTGCTACTGTGTATTCTTAATGTTAATCAAACAACAAAAGAAAAACGTAATCACTGCTCTAGACTGAGCTTTCAGTAAGTTTAATTAACACAGTGATGACTATGCAGGGTTTTTATTTTTCAATTTCAATTGAAAAAATGTCACTGGCATCTAAAGTTACAATGTATTATTTTATGATCAACTTAATAAAAAAAAAAAACTCATTTAACATGTTTGCCTTCCACTTAGACCATGTGCCCCGTGTGTCTGGATCGCCTAAAAAACATGATCTTCATGTGCGGTCACGGCACTTGTCAGCTTTGCGGAGACCGAATGAGCGAGTGCCCCATCTGCCGCAAGGCCATCGAACGTCGCATCCTGCTTTACTAGAGCGCCAGGCCATCGCAACCTCCCTGTTTTTCAGCCACAGTCTGCGCTGCTGCTCTCATAAGCACCTTTCCTGTATCCGCAAGGCTCTCCGTGTCTCACGCTAAGCTAAGAGACATCAGTGTTACGCCATCCATCTTTATTTGATCTTTTAGCCTCAATATTTGTCCGGCTTACTTTCACTTTTCTGTTTGCTTGGATTATGTTCACCACAAGGAGGAAGAAACTTGCTTAACTACTCCATCTTGCCATTTTATTCATGCAGGTGCCCGCATTTTTCTGCCGCGAGTAGTTCAGCTCCACCTACAAGACATGAACTGACACTGTCAGGGTCTGCTAATGTTTCATGTTTTTATTATGTCAGTGTATTATGCTTCCATATCCTGATGCAAACAGTTGAATCTACAGTATCTGTGTCTGTCATGATACAGCATGGTGAATTTAGGACGTGACTGAACTCTAAGAGTCCTATTGAAGCTTTGGAAATCTCATTTTGTGTGACGTAGCGTTCAGTTCCAAATACCGTGTAAAAGCATCTGCATTTACTTGTCCTGTCCAAACAGTGGAATAAAAAAAAACATTCACCTTTTAGCAGTACTGTTAGTATAACATTGCATGTTCCTCTCTTGAATTGCTGCTGTACTACAGTATATACACAGTATTATTGTCAAACCCATGGTGGTGATTGGCTCGTCATCTGATCAATACAGGAAAGTGCATGCTTTCAATGCAACTGATCCCTGTTGTCTTTAAAAGGATGTTCATTTACTTAACAAGCATCATTATTGGATTGTTCTTCCGGCAGTCTTGCTTTATGCACCATATTGTCTTGCTAGATATTTAATACAAAAAGGATTGGACTTGTGCCATTGTTCCAAAAATATGAAGACGTTTCATTACCTTTTGGGAATAAGATGCTGTTTAACAATGTACTAGTTAATTTATGTATTTTTACCTTTTTCCACTGAATCTCAATGACTTGGAACATACAAAGAATATCACCTGCAAGCTATACGTGTTAAACGGGGCCTTAATTTAATTAGGCCACAAGAAAGCCTGATCAAAAAGAATTTGTAGCTGAGGACTGTTCATCAAAATAGTCTTTCATTAACAATTTGGCATCTTCCTGTGCTTGTCCAAATATATTTTGAAGACCTGTATTTTCCCCGTTTCCTGTTCCCATCTAGGAGGAGGTTTAAAGTTACTTCTACAGTTGTTTGACGGCATGTTTCATTACAGTGACTCGACATATTTTTACTGGAAGCAAAAGTAGTTTCATACTTTACCTTTTAAAGAGTTGTATCATTTTTCACCGATTTTGTGATCTTTCTTTTTCAGTATCAGTCTCTTTGTGTCATTTTAACATTAAAAAGTAGATGCACTAATATACCTTAATGGTAGAGCTATTTTGTCATGGTTACTCAAACAGTCTGTTTTGTACCTTATTTTCAGAACACAAAAAAACTGCCCTGGGTTAAACAAAACATACTTCTTTTTTTCTTTTCTTTTTTTTTTTGAACGAATGAATGTTTGATGTATGATGTACAACATTTATCATAGGAGAAATTCCTTTTGCCCTGTATTGAAATTTGCTTTGAAATATGCATTGCCGAATAAAGATCTAACAAAATGGCGCACAGTACTTTGCAAAAGATATTGCACTTTCATCTTTCATTTTGACTTCCGCAAGACTCTAAATGTCACTTCAGTTGTTACCATCAAATTATCATAATGGAAAACCCCACCAGAATTTAACGGTACACAATAACTTTTTTTCTTTCAAAATTTAAATACGTCAATCCTTCTTCCAAAACGTGTCTTTGTCTTGCCCTGATTGACTATAGTACGTATAAGTGATGATATTTTAGACCTGTCGGGATGGTTTTCGTGGGAAATTGTGTACATGCGTCACTCGCCCGTATGCGTCTCGTCATATCCGTAAATAGAGAAATGTTGCTACTTTGATGCGTGTTTGGTCTCACACAACGAGTGAGAAAGGTTGCGATGGAGCAGCTAAATCTCGAACCTCCGGGAATCACCTGTTTAAAAAAAGAAAAGAAAATGCTGAACATGACAGAGCTCGTAATAAAACAAGAATTAACATTGCCTTGGTTTTTTGAAGATGGCGAGAACTGAGGGATTTAGTTATTTATGTGAGTTTGAGTAAATGGAAATGAACTTTGTATTTGACATTCAGTTATGTTGTACAATTGAAAGACTGTCTGCAACTAGCACAGCAAAGTAGAAAGATACTTGTTACTGCACTGGCTTTAGCACAACTATTGCTCATTGGACATATGTGACCCTGGACCACAAAACCAGTCACATGGGTCAATTTTTATAAATTGAGATTTAAACGTCATCTGAAAGCTGAATAAATAAGCTTTCCATTGATGTGTGGTTTGTTAGGATAGGGCAATATTTGGTCGGGATACAACTTTGAAAAAGTGTGCAAAAAAATCGAAACATTGAGAAAATCGCTTTTAAAGTTCTCCATTTATGTTTGCGATTGTGATGCATTCACTCACACAAATGTTTTATATATTTACGGTAGGAAATTTACTAAATATCTTCATGGAACACGATCTTTACTTAATATCCTAATGATTTTTGGCATAAAAGAAAAATCGGTCATTTTGACCCATACAATGCCACAAATATACCCGTGTGACTGGTTTTGTGGTCCAGGGTCACATATATCCTCACGTATCACAGTCTTAATACATGTAGCCATCCATAACCTAACCATAAGATCTACTCTTCAGCACAATGGTAACCATAAAAACTTCAAATTCTTTTAAATGTCAAACGTAACTGAACATTAACAGGGCTTTCCCTTCACTCAAAAACATACAATTAATTAATCATGTTAACACTTACTCTCCTGATCCAGCCATATGGGAACTCAAAATCCCCCACCCATTTTCAGTTAATGCAACAAAAATCATTCGCATAATCCCAACACAAATGGATTGAGTAAATTTCTATCTGAAATGTATTTAAGTGTATTGAACACAATGAAATTAAGTTAGGACAAAATGTATAGCAATTGTGTTGCTTTAGCTCATTTTAATTAAGTAATTTGAACAAGCAGCAAAAATAAAGGTTCCAGTGCAGGTGGATATAAGTTGCAATATGTAGCTCTCTAAGAGGTTCAATGTAAACGGTATCGATTGTGAAGGCTCATTTCATTATGGCTGTTAGCGCTGTACTGGAATTTATTTTCAAGGAAGTATCGCGTCTATTATTGGGTCCAGCTTCAGTCTTCAGCTAGTCAGCTTGAGATCCTTTCTAAACTCTTAACCTAGTGAATGTTTTATGAGCAGCAGTAGGATAACCAACGTTTCTAACGTCACTAATTAAAAAAATATCAGTGTTTCCAACAACAGCATAACATTTTTAACTTACATGCCCAGATGACATCATTTTGGGGATTTCCATCCATTCGTCGCGAACCATATTCATCCGCAGAGCCGAAGCACAACCAAAACAATATCGCAAAACCCATGCAGTTTTGTTTTTTAACCACTAGGCCAAAAGTTACATGGTGTTCCTTTAATGTTGGATTATTACAATTCCCAGAGACGACCCTTCACAATAGAATAGAAAAATGGCAGGTAGTCTAGGCTAACTGGGGTCTTGTGCATTTGAAATAATCCAATAGAAAACGATCCAAGTGTGGTCATGCATTAAACCATTTAAGATTAAACTTAACTCCATAGAGAAAGATGTAATGGGAAAACTCAGCATGACATCTCTTGAGCCTTGGTTGTTACTGAGAGCTTTTACATCCTGCCTATCGACCGATTCATTCATAACCATGGCTTCTCTTCTGATGACAGAGCGACCTCTTACTGAGGAAGATCCCGAAGATCTTTCTTCTGAAAGCCCACCGATCTTTGATTCTGGCATAGTACGTTAATAACGATTTAGGGATAACATCTTGTTAATATCCCACGTGCTGCACAAGTGTTTTGAGCCGCGCTGCATCAGCGAACAAGTCTTCAGAGCGTTTCGGATCGAGAAAAGAGCTTAACGGAGCTGATTATAGAAATGGGCCTCAGTGGGATGTGCTTGGCCATCCTTTATCCTGACTGTGGCCATTGCAGCACAGAGCAGTGTCTGTTTTGTTTAGGATGTGTTATGTTGTATTGACACCTCTGATTTAATCTGATCATACACTATGTACAAAAGTCATTAGTGTGCCAAAAGGTTTTTTTAATGTTTCTGAAAGAAGCCTCTTATGCTCACCAAGGCTGCATTTATTTGATCAAAATACAGTAAAAAACAAAAACAGTAATATTATGAAATTTGAAATAACTGTTTTCTATTTGACTATATTGTAAAATGTAATATATGATTACTCCAGTCTTGAGCATCTTCAGAAATCTGGTGTTAATCAGTTATTGTCAGTGCTCAAGTTATAACAATGGTTCTTATCAATGTTAAAAACATTGTTTTCTGACGCTTAGCCTAATATTTTTGTGTTGACCATGATAGCTTTTTTTCAGGATTCTTTGATTAATGGAAAGTTCAATGAACAGCGTTTATTTGAAATAGAAATGTTTTGTATATCATGAATTCTATACTGCCACTTTTGATCAATTTAAATCATCTTTCCTGAATAAAAGTATTATTGGAAATTAAATCTTATATCAAACTTTTGAATGGCAGTGTTTCACTGTTTCCACAAACATATTAAGCACCAAAAATTGTTTTTAACATTGTTAATAAGAATTGTTACACTGAAGACTGGAGTAATGCTGAAATTATAGCATTGCAAATATATAAATATTTAAAAATTTCCTGCACGGCAAAATTTAAATTTGATTTAAATAGGCAAATACTTAAGAGTCAATAATTGGATAATTATCACCGTGATTATTATATTTCTAGCATGTTATATGTTTGGCAACAGAAAATGGATGCACCTCTTCAGCCTTATGAATATGGTCGTGATGTGTCTTCCTACATGGATGTTAAAGAAATGAAAAGCTACACACTCTGTCATTTAGGGTTAGAAGAACTGATGTCAAACATATGCTAGAAACATAATAATCACTGTAATAATGATCCAATCGTAGACTCTTAAAGTCCCCGTGCAGTCAATAATTTTCATCTTTGATCACCAAAATTACACATTTAAAAAATTCTCTGTGAAAAATTCTTCATGCCTTAAAACACTAGCTTGAATGCAACTCTACACCCTTGCTTCATTTAATATATGTGGACTCATGAATATGCTAATTAGCCCCGCCTCCACTCACTCAGACCAGCTCACAGATTCACTCTGCCAACTTTACTGTAGTAAACGCTGCACAATGGTGTCGCTCTTTACAACGTCGGACACAACGGTAATTCATATGATTAGCCTTTTGCTTGACTGTTATCAAACAGCTAATAATGTGTTGCTAATGTTACACAAACCATGTTCCCATTCGCATCTCAGTCTGCCTTCAAACAATCATCAGGAACGCTTTGAACAAAAACGTCAGAAGAGAAAGGCATTCATCATAACATCGTAATATACATCATACTATATTGCTAGATATACCCGATTTTTCATATCAACAGAAGAATAAACCAGGATAACCTGACATCTCTCGAGACCCCTGCAAGTTCGCAGTTAATGATATGCTAAAGCCCGCCCACATGTTGACCTGATTGGTTACAAGGTAGTTTGTGACGTCAGAAACACCAGCGGTTTTTGAGACTCTTTTTTTCACTGCAGTTTTAAGAAGAAAATACTCAGCAATGGTGTTTGACTTAAGAATTTGCACATGGTTTGACTTAAATCATATTAAAAACACCACATAGACATATAAACAACATTAAAAACACAGGGGGACTTTAAGTATTTGCCGATTTAAATCCAAACAGCGACTTTTTTTGATCGGGCAGTGTATATTCAACAAGAAAACAGTTCTTTTAAATTATAATATTTCACAATATTACTTTTTTGGTCAAAAAATTGAGTATAGGAGAGTTCTTTCAAAAACATAAAAAAAAACTTGTGACTGGTAGTGTACATCACGAATCCACCAACATGTGTTAGACTTTGATAAACTTTTTAAAAACAGTATTTCCCAATTTTCTCATGAGCGTGTTCTCAATCACAGGCCACTGGATATGAAATCCCTATTCTGAATACATGAGCAGCACATATTTCTCCACTCTTCCCTACATCTCAGTGTTGTGTGTTAGCAGAGACAGTGTAGATTAGGAGATTTAGGAAGCAATTATCTTCTCAGCGGTCACAGGCCTTCAGTTTGCGAAAGAGGGAGAGAGGGAGACGGAGTGAACGCTGGGTATCAGACGCAGACGGAGTCTCCCGCTGAGAGTGACTGACACCAGACTGTGGGGTACGAGAGCCAGATAGATGACTGCTTTATCTTTACAGAGATCACACCTCAGCTAGAGACAGCTAGTACAGAGAGAGGTGTTGCTGTGATTGATTGTGATCCCAAAGTGAAAGTATGAGAAACCACCACCAGGGGGCAGTGCCTGCTCTCGACACACAATCAGAGCAGTGCCTGTGGAAGATTTTGGATGAATCCGAAATACTCTCTCGAGTTACTTATTTTGAACAGGTAATTACATACGCGACCGCTAAAATAGTGTGTTCTGTATGAGTGTGTGTAGTATGAATGTAATCTGGACGCACTACATCCGCCATGTTGTCATTATCATGTGACCCTTCCAGCTGTTGTGTTGCTTCATCTTCATTTACAAATCCTCTCCCGTTGCCTCATGGGATAATAAAGAGTTCATCATTAGCATACTTCAGAATCTCACTGGAAGAATTAGATCATCTGGGTATTTTTTTGCATACTCTTTTCTGAGTACTGTGAATTCTGACATACTTCTTTTGTCACATAGGCCTACTGTATTTCGCCTACTAGGCTATATAGTAGGCCTATGTGATTTCGGATGCAGCATAGTAGTTTGATACAACTTTAAAGAACCTTTACTTTTAAGAGTCTATCCCCCGGTTTCACAGACAAGGCTTAAGCTGGTCTTTGGCTAAAATGCATGTTTGAGCTGTTTTAACTGAAAACAATATCATGATTTTAACGGTAAAAGACTGTAAAATGCTACGGTGAAAAACTGTTAATTGGTTAACAAAGATTCTGTACTATATACCATGAATAACCGTGATAGATCTAACCGTACATTTAACTTTAATTTAAAATTGACAGGTTTTGGAAGTAAAAAAAAAAAAAAAAAACACATCATTGTATAACTTACCGTAAATTGACATTCCCACAATTCCCTGTGTATTTTTGTTGAAATAACCTCATGGCTTCATGTTCTTCAATAATCTTTTTCTAATCAGTTATGTACATTAAGGTTTTATGTTACATTTAATGTTGTTAAATTAATGTTTATTGCATGATGGTGTTTAGTGTTTCTGTGAATGAAACTGTGCAGCTTCTATATATTAATATTATCTTTCTCAACTTGTGGAAAAGCTGCTTGTGATGAGCTTTGATTCATCACGTGACTCTCATCACCACTGTGATTGGTGGCTGTCAGTGTATTACAATGGTATAAAACAGATATTAATACTTCTATAGGTCATTTATTTTTTTACTGTAAATTTAAGTTAAGTCTGTAAAACCTAAAATGCTGCTACTGTATTTTTTACGGTAAATTTCTGGCAACCACAGCTGACGTTTTTTTTACCGTAAATTTAACGGAATTTGTTTTACAGTGTACGTTTATAAAAGCTCCTTAAATGCCCTAATTAAACTAAGGCCTAATCCTGGCTTAGACTAAGCCCTGTCTGTGAAACCGGGCCTATATTGTAAAAATTTGAATATTATAATACATTTTATATGTACAAACTATCCAGGAAAATGTTATTGTAGGCTATTGTACAATATATATATTTTTTTTTGGCATACTTAAAACCGTTGAATTCCTGACAGAGAAACCAAAGTTTATAAAACGATCCTTATTTGGAATACATCAGCATTCAATAAACTCATCCACCTACGTCAAGCACACGTTTCAGATGCCACACCTGCTGCTGGAAGACATTGATCCTTGTGTCTGAAGGTCCTCACACGTCACCTCGCTCATGGCAGCGGGGGATATTTACGGCCTGGCGTTAATGACAGGCACGGGCAAAGGCCGCTCGGTCTGGACAGGCTCTTCTGGGAGTGCTGAGAGCGTGTAGGACACAGGGCTCTGGAGTTCGGACCCTACAGACGCCACACAAAGTCATAAAGAGGCCATGTTTTTTCCTCCCTTTGCCATCTCAGCTCTATGATTCTGCCATTTGTTGTGTAGATGCTGGTCGGCCAAAAGTGTCGGCTTCACTTCTGCTCAAGGCACGCTGCAGAAAACGATGAAATAGTCTGATAAACAAGCTGTATAGTAGCACTGCAGGGCCAGTTGCGTAACTGAAGAACTAATCTGACCAAACAAACTTGTATTAAGACTAGTCTACGCAGTTTATGCAACTGGCCACCGTTCCCCATTCACTGCATTTCGCAAGCGCCTCGCGTTCACCCTCATGCACAACAAACACCTTCGACAGATGCGCTCGTGCCAAAGATCCAGGGAGGACGGCTCTCTTGAATTTGAACATTCCTTTGAAAGTGTACATCTCGTCTTGTTCATATTTTAGTAGGCGTCTTTTGTTTTGAAGGTGTATTTGGATTTATAATAATTAAAGGGTTCGTACAAGGTGCTTAAAGTAGCTACTTTTAAGTACTCGAATTTGACTTTTAGAAATGTAAGGCCTGGAAAACCCTTGAAAACAGCCATATTTACGAAGAGGTAGGCTACTTGAAAAGTGCTTGACTTATTTAAATACAATAGCCTATACAGTCAAACCAACATTTATTCACACTTCAATATTTTTCACAATTATCACAGTTTATTCACTATAGTTTAGAAAATGGTAATAAAATATGACAAGAACTCAGAGTTATCAAATCAGTTGATATTTCACTGGTTTTGGCTATCCTTCTGTTAGACTGCCAAATAAATTAGGTGGAATAGCTGTCAGCTGTTAAATTGTTAACATTTTTCCTGTAGTAGTGCTTGCTAACTTGACCCAAATAATATCAGCATTATGTCAATATTTTAGTATCTTTTGCTTATTTTACTAGTAAATAGGAATAGTGCAATTTCTTTTTCACTTGTAATACTGTAATTAAATGAATAACTTTAAAATAGTGCTGCACAACAATTAATCACATCCAAAATAAAAGTTTGTTTATATAATGTGTAACTGTATAATTATCTTCTATATATAAATACACACACAGCCTATACTGTATACATATTTGTATTATATATAAATATAAATATTTTATATATAAATAAAAAAAATCTTAAATATATACGTGTATGTGTATATATATATATATATAAGCAATAAGGTACGAGAGGCTGTGCTGTATCGTGAATAAGTTACTTATTCACGATACAGCACTTGCCTCGAGTACCTTATTGCTTTTATAAAACGGTTACCACACAATATACTATGTATATATATAGGCCTATATATATATATATATATATATATATATATATATATATATAATTATACACAGTACACACACATATGTAAACACAAACTTTTAATTTGGGTGCTATTAATCGTTGCCCAGCACTACTTTAAAATAATATTCAAGTATAAATTTAACATTCACCTTTTTTTTCAAGATCTGTAAATTAATAATCTGTAAATGATTTAGTTAAGGACCACATGGAACAATGACCATTTTAGCTCATCTTTATTTTTTCAGGAGTTTGAATCAACCTGTCTAAAAAATATTTTGAGAAGGCTTGCTTTAGTTAACCTCATAAAAATCTGGAATGTAAAAATATTTGGTATTACTCATATATTGGCCCCATTTTGTTCCAATTTCATCTCAAGGTTTCATTTTTGCTGTCTCAGATAAATGCTCAATTCAGTAGTGAGTGGGTGAGGGAGGCGAGGTGAAGTAATGTTTATTCATCCAGCACATTCACAAATTCTGCCTACTTCTGAGGTCAACGGGAGTGTGTTACATACTTCTTTGTTTCTATGGAATATGACTGGACCGAAAAAGCTTACAAATTAACACAACTCAATCATTTGCATATTTTTCAAATGACTTTCCCTCTGTCTCATAAGTATTTGTTTGTAAAAATGAGTCACTCCCCACACACCCATAACCGACTCAGCCTGCAAACAAAATATATATATATATTTTAAGCACTTTAAAAGCTCTACCATTATTATTAATGATCGGTGCCAATATACAGTCAAACCGAAATTTATTCAGACACCTTCAACATTTCTCACATTATCACAGTTTATTCGCTATAGTTTCGAAAATGGTAATAAAATATGACAAGAACTCAGAGTTATCAAATCAGTTGATATTTCACTGGTTTTGGCCATCCTTCTGTTAGACTGTCAAATGAATTAGGTGGAATAGATGTCAACTGTTAAATTTAACTACACAAATATATAATACCAATTTACGTCAACCAATTACCAAGCAATGCTTCATTTAGTTCAGTCTGTGGTGTTAAAAAGTTGCATGAGCAATAAAAAAAAAAAAAAAACACAAGCAAAACATGGTGAGGTCAAAGTGCCTGAATAATTTTTGGTCCCAAATTTGTATAAAGTTTACTGGTAGTCCACTTTATAAAGAATTTTTGGGTATAATATGTCAGAGTTTACTTTATTTTGTTATCCTCACTTACATAAATGAACTATAGTGTCCTGCACCCACTAGTAAAAAAATATAAAAAATGATATCTGGTGTCTGAATAATTGGTTTGACCGTACTATAACAAATATTCTGTGGAAGCTCAAAAAAGCATTTTACTCTATTAGCGTTTTTGCCATGGAATTGCCTTTGCACAATCCCGAGCAATGGCAGAATCCCAGACTGAACTGAGTAGACGATGATTGGGTGTTGTTGTCGCCGGGGATGCCGTGAGGAATCGAGCTAGTCTGCTTATCAATAGGCCTCGACTGGAGCTGGAGCCTCCGGGCCACATTTACAGTGCAAATGTTATCGTTCCAGTGACACTTTAAACAGTCTTTATCAATATATAGTCATTCAAGGTTTATGAGCTTTGATAAAAAATACCACTAGCTTTAGCAGGGTCATGCTAACCCTTCCTCAGTTCAGCTGTGGTCCCCATGAGCTTCTGATGCTCGCCATGAATAAAGACAAAATTCGCCAGGCAGACATAACATTCGCTGATTCTATGGAAGAAAAAGGAAAAACAAAAGCAAAACAAAGAACAACATATTGGCTTCTGACGCGAGGGGGTGAGCGATAATGCTCCTCTTGCAGAATCTTATCGTTCTATTATCTTTAAAACGCTGGGTTATCATAATTGCTTACTTAATAATTCTATAAAACCTCCTTGAGCTCAACCTTTGACTGGGTAGTAAACTGGTGGAAGTACTTGATTTCTAGATTGGAGACGATAGTTGTTTGTTCACCGAACAGCATGCCATTCATCAAAACTTCCTCTCAACTCTCCTCCGTTTTTTGGCTCCCTGCACATACTGTAATCACGTAGATGATACTTTAGTCAGTGATAAGCTTTGATAGTAGTGACTCAATAAGATATATTTAGCGTCCATCACATGCTCTGTGCACTAGCGAATGCTTTAACACTCTTGTGGCATCTCGCAGACTTGGGTATTTATGGATTTGGGGTTAGTTGGGATGGTCTTTCCATAATGATTTGATTTTTAAAGGATTTTTACAATGGTCGAGAAGTGCAAAACAAATCACAATTATAAAACGAAATAACAAATTATAAACACAATGTAAAGCCTAAAAACAAAATAACAATTCAGAAAAGACAACGAAATATCCAAAAACAAAACAAAATAGCAAGTCAGAAAACACAACATCCAACAAGTCAGACAAAACGGAAAAGGATTTTGAATACTCAGCGTTGATTGGACGAGACATCTGTCAATCAAGACATGCAAAAAGCAGGCTGCGAGAAAGTCGATTCTCATGTGCACGTGTAAGTATTTAGAGATGTATCGTCTACGATAATAATTGTTGTTTTAACGATGTGCAAGCTGACGTTATTGAGTTTGACGCACTTTGAAAAAAGAAGAAAAAAAAAACTCGCCTTGAGACGCTCTCACTTCATGAATTAGCCTATTAGAATGCAGTTATAATGCTAATTATTTAAATATGGTATGCACACAAGCAAGAGTGCTTTTCCCCCTGAATATCAGCTCGAGTGATATTGATTTTATACAGTTCAATTAACAAGTTAATATTGTTAATTCCATTTTTCGACTTCCTGCTGCCGCAGCCTGCTGTACTTTCCGCATGTCTTGATTGACAGATGTCTCGTCCAATCAGCGGTAAGTATTCCGTTCGCAAAATATACCCACCTTTTCCGTTTTGTCTGACTTGTCAATGTGTTTTCTGACTTATTTAGTTTTTAGAGTTGCCATTGTGTTTATAATGTGTTATTTTTGTTTTTGCATTGTTATTTTGTTTTCATAATTGTGATTTGTTTTGCACTTTTCAGTCAGCGTAGATTTAATTCGCAAAGATATCATCTTTTCCTTATTTTATTTTATTTTATTTAGTGAAAAATTTAGTAAAGGTGAAATGTTAATTGAGTTTTACAGGGATGACATCAAAACCCAGAAGTCTAGTTCCTAGATTTTCTAGATTTTCCTATAGGGTTTTATAATTGGGTTTTTCAATGTATGAGTAAGGGCAAGTTTACACGACAACAATACTAAAAACAGAGTTTTTCCTTTGTGTTTTTCACAATGTTGACGTCAATGTTGTCAAAATGATCCTCCTTCACACGGATCCGTGACACCAACTAAAACACTGTATTATTCATGCCAAGCCAGTAGGTGGCGATGGCACTTTGTAAAGAAACACTATATACTGAATGACTTAACTGTTTTCACAAATTCACATTTCTGTAGTTTATACAGAGACGATAACGTATCGTTTTCAAAACGTGCATTTTGAAACGCCGTTTTCAAAAGTTTGCGTTTTCAGGCCCCCAAAACGCCGTTGACGTGTAAATGAATGGCCAAAACGCATACATTTTTGTTGTTGAAAACACTAGATAAGAACATTTGTGAATGTGTGTAATTTACGTTGTCGAACAAAACGTTCAAATATCGTCAATTTATGGTTTTCACAGATCTTATTTTTTAAGAGGAAAATCTCCAGGGAACCAGAGGCGGATTATTCTTCCAGGTTTTTACGTCATCCCTGCACCACTTTATTACAGCATATTCATAGCAGAACTGCAAAACGTAGCAAAATTCTACGATCTAAAATGTGGTGAGAGCATGAACAATGCTGAGCGCTGGAATATTTGTGCACCATCTATTGATTTGGGGTTCAACCCCGGGCTGTAAAGAGAGATAACGCAGTTAGCCATTAACTTCTGTCAGGGGTCACTCTGCAAGTTTCACATAGGTCCACAAAAAAGAAGAGAAAAAAAAAATTGGATGGACTCTGGAATATTGATTTCTACTCTACCCATTCTCTCACCCTCAGAGAGAAGAAAATAAGAAAAGCTGGCTTTAAGTTGTACTTCTGCTGCGAGAGATAATGCCCCTGCATTCCGGTCGACTCCCTTCAAGGTTGCTGGCGTTTGGCGCGCAACACCTGACAGATGCAGTCTTGTTTTTGTTCTCGTCTAAAGGCTCTTTGTTTTCTTTTTGAACCCTCTTTTGTGTAAAGAGACCTTGTACAGAGTATCTTCGAAAAGTTTAACAACTTAATGTTTCAAGTGGGAGAATATTATGTTGAGGTCAACGCATTTAGCCTGCTCAGTCATTAAAGGAAGTAACTAATAGGCTACTTCATTTTTATTAATTATATTACCATTATAAGCTGTGACTAATTATAAATAATAGCCTATGTATTTTTTATTTTAATTATACATAGGTACTTATTATTTGTGAACAATTAAATATGCTAAAAGACAATTCATATTCTGTAATATCAATCCAGCTGCACTGACATTATTGGATGAAAACTCATTTTTAACCGAATTAAGCTGAATTATGTTTCCAATACAACGACTAACAGAGTGATGGCAAAGTTGACATCTTTCTTGACCAATATTTTTTTCATCTTTTGGAAAGTCATAAAGCACTATTTGCTTTTATTTTGCTGTGGGAGCGTGAAAATTATATTACTTGTATTTTCCATTTCCCATTATAGAAGTTTACCAAACTATGTGGACTTCTGCTTCTGAGAACCCTGGAAATGTGAAAAGGGTCCACTGATGAACATCTGAACTGAACCAACACTAAACTGACTTGAGTTATAATAATCACACTATTGTCTTCCGTAGAGCTGCTTTACGGCTGAAATTGAATTTGTTTCATAACTGATTCATTTTGCATTATGAACACTGTTGTCGAAGCTGCTTTTACACAATCTGAATTGTATAAAGCGCCACATAAATAAATGCGCCTTGACTTCACTTAAATGAAATATCTGGAATTACACAGTAATTAATTTCACATAATTTGCATGCAAGATATTGGGTTTCTCTTGCTGCCAGTTATCATTTCTTTCTTTCTAAAGGAGAGTGTAGTGGTAAATGTAGTTCATTGGTGATTCATGAGAAGGTTAGGAAACTCTGTGCTAACGTCAAGGTTATTGCCCTGCCTGGGAATGAAACACCTGGTCTCAGAGTTTCTGGTTACACTGTTGCCTGCTGGTAAAACTGGAACATGGGTGAGAATCCAGCTGTCATCTACCACTGTTGCTCAGTCCTTTCTGTTACTTTAAAAAATCTGGCCTTCAGAAACACACAATTTATTCCATACAAGGAAAAAAAAAACATATTTAGATTGATTTAGCCTTGCGTTGCTTTCTAGTTTGTGTTAACGCTGTGGTGTGTCAGTGTTGAACAATGATTATTTGTGTTTGACAGCAGATATATGTAAATTGAATGAACTGCTGAAACTGTAACCGTAATTCCTGACCTTACTGTGTTTGAGCTCATGATAGCTGATAAGGAAATGAAGCTACTGCATTGGCTGTGTGTGTGTGTGTGTGTACCTCTGAAGACAATGAAACTGCTGCTTAGATAATGTGATTATATGTGACCTAATAGGGACCCAATGTGACATAAAGACATGAAGGTTGAGGAAAGCCGCATCTCAGATTAGACAATGAAACTTTCAGCGCTGTGAATCTATAAGACTACATTTCATTTCTTAAGCATTTTGCTTTGTTCATTTACCTCAGCTTTCAACTTTTCATCAACTTCTTTCAAAATGTACTGTATTTCTTGACTTAGTAGCTTTTTATTTATTGTTATTATTTAAATATGTACATTAGCTAATTAATTATGTATGTACCACAAAAGAAACATATAATCCAAATCTCATGAACACTTTAATGTCATTTTTATCAAAGTGTATTTGAGCACATTCTTGTGCGTCATGCTTTAACTGAACCGACTCTGTATTTGATACACGTCCAAGTGATTCTGTTCTACAGTTTATGTATTGTGTACTTTACTTTATAGGCTTTTGTCATAGTTTTCCAGACACAATATACGATTTAATCAGAGCTTAATGTTTAATCTGTAACAATTCTGCTGTTGGCTTGAATATTATCTCTCCCCTTTATGCAATTCACAAAATTGTTGCGTTGCTCTGCCAATGTCAATTTACACATATTCAGATTTTTAAGATGAACTTTGGAACGGTGTAAGTTTAAAGAGATTTAAAGCCGCCTAAGTTATCAATAACCATTTATGGCTGAAGACAGTTACTCCATCAGATTTCTTTTCCCCCATGATGCACTCCTGCAGTTTAAGGGTTCTGTTCATATGCTGTTCTGAGTCCCACTACATTCAGGCGACACTTCTAGACTGTTGCCATTATATTCAGACTCGTTATTTTACAGATTTACAGAATCCGACTTTTTCGGGGGGATAGTTCACCCTCACTCTCACCCTCATGTCGCTCCAAAACTGTTTGCCTTTCTTTGTTCTGCACACAATAAAACGTTATTTTGAAGAATTTTCCAAATGTGTTCGGTCATACAATGAAAAGTCAGTTAGGTTCAATATTGTTTTGGACCCCGTGGAATTTCGTTGTATGGACGAAACAGAAGAACCACACATTGAAAAAATGTTGAATAATTGAATTTATTTTTTAGTTATGTGAACTTGACACTTCCACATAGCTTAATTTTTTTAATTACTCATGGTTTATTATGACCGCCGCTAGCGTAGCTAGCGAAAGCGGTCATATAGGGATTGTCAAAGTTTTTTTTTTTTTTTTTTTTTTTTTTCGTCAATCTACTGAATTTTCCGTCAACGATACCAGGGACACCGAAACACCGGGGAACATGAAATTTGGTGAGCATGTAGCCCCACTAGACTTTTACGGAAAAATTTCGTTTGGTCCCCGGGGGCCACTCCCCCCCCGCGCTGGGCCCCCCAAACCCAAAAAATTCAGTTTTTCCTAAATAACTACCTGAACCGTGGCACCGAGGATGAAGAAATTTGCAAAGTATGTTGGTCTTAAGGGCCCACATCAACCTAGCCCATAATCGATTGTCAAAGTTTTTTAGTTTTTTTTTCCCGTCAATCTACTGAATTTTCCGTCAACGATACCAGGGACACCGAAACACCGGGGAACATGAAATTTGGTGGGCATGTAGCCCCACTAGACTTTTACGGAAAAATTTCGTTTGGTCCCCGGGGGCCACTCCCCCCCCGCGCTGGGCCCCCCCAAACCCAGTTTTTCCTAAATAACTACTTGAACCGTGGAACCGAGGATGAATAAATTTTTATGGTATGTTGGTCTTAAGGGCCCACATCAACCTAGCCCATAATCGCTCATTTGTGATTTGCGCCCCTCCCATAAAAAATTTAAATGCAATATTATTCTGTTTTAATCGCCCCTATCTTCAGTGGAGATGTTCAGAACTGCACCATATTTCATGTGTATGATTAACTTGACATCCTCTGGGGGTATGCTAAGTTTCGTAGAATTTCATCCATGGGGGGGTATAAAATAAATTCATTTATGTGCACATTTAGTGACTGTACACTCATCGGCCTGTAGATGGTGCTGTTGAGCGAAGGGTTGCTGGTTTAGGATGATACTGTCACACACACACATGCAGGAATACAAACAAATGCAAGCATGCACACACACTGACATCCACACGCACAGACACACACCCATACACACACATACAAATCCACATGCACAGACACACACACACAAACGCACATGCGCACACACAAACACACACACACAGACAGACATGCACATACTACTACTTTTTTTAGGTATATACATAAACACGCAATACAGCCAAATTGCTCCACGTCATTTATTTTTGTGGAAAGCCAGTGCAGGCCTGAGCGGCGGTCATATTTTGTACCGCCATGCGGTACATCTAGTTTACTTAATAATTTTAAGTTTTCCTCACTTTTAAAAGTTAAGTCAGCTGATCAGTTTTTGGCGAACTATCCCTTTAAAAACTGTAATGAATTAAAATGATACATAGTTATAATCAAGCCCACAAAAATTCATCCCAGCTAACAAAAATGTGTTACATTTTTTCTGAGGATCCCAGTTATGAAGATGTTATTTCCGTATGTTCTAGGAACGTTCAAAGAGTCTGCTTTTTTTCTACTTTTTTGCCCAGTTTCACAGACAAAGCTTAGTCTCAGACTTAAATGCATGTTTGAACTGTTTGAACTTAAAGCAACTTTCACTGACGCATCTTAAAATATGTCAGTGCCGTTGTTTTGTCTCAAGATGCACACCAGTAATGTTTATAAAAGCTACTTAAATGTCCTAATTGAACTAAGACCAAGTCTTGGCTTAGTCTAAGCACTGTCTGTGAAACCAGGCCAAAATTGGTTAGAGAAAACATTACGGGAACATCATGTTTGAATGTTTTCTGAACATTCTGAAACAAGTTGTAACATTAGACTAGCCAAAATATTTCAGAGGACTGTTCCATGAACACAAACTTTTTTATGAAAGACCGTATAACTTCGAGCGAAAGTTCTGTTAATGTTACCGAAAGAAAACGCGTTCATAACTTTGAGAGAACCTTGCCAGAATGCTATCCAAAGCTTGTTAACTGGGATCGTCCACCAATTAGCAACCCCGCAGAGGAATGTTTAAAGTGCTCCTCTGTTGAATTGAGAACGTTGATAAGGACAGTGAAGTGGCTCGTCAGGTAGAGATGACCTGGTCAGCAGTGTGTGTGTGTGTGTGTGTGTGTGTGTGTGTGTGTGTGTGTCACAACAGGAGACGGAGCCTTTGGGTCATCAGGAGGTTATCCTGACCCATGTTTGAGCCCCGCTGGCAGTGTTTATCAAAGCACCGAGGCAGGAGTCACACAGACAGGCAGGCAGGGGGGCACGAGGCTGTTGGTAGGGGGGTGAAAGAGCTTACTGAAGGTGTCTGTCAAGGATGGCGCTCCTCACCCTCTGCCTGGAGCCACAAGGCCATTATGGGGGAGCGGGGGGGGTGGGGGAGATAGATAGTCCTTAATCATGTTCCTCTGACCCTGGCGAGGGAGGGAGGTGTGAGTTTTGAGCGAACGAATGAGTTTTAGATGACAATAGTTGCAGGAGTGGCGTAACTTTTGGCTAGACGAGCAGCAGTTGAAGCCGAATTCTCATAAAAGCCTTATTTATGCCTATAAAATCTCCACTCCCTGTCGGAAAATTCCATATCCGTTGTTGTCAAACATCCCCGCCCTCAACAAACTCAGATTCACTCGACGTTTATGCGTTTACCTTTATGTATATATATATTTTCTGTTTTCTGGACCAGTCGGCAATCACCACCAGCAGGTCCGTGTGAGTTTAACTCTGTAAGGGGCCGCAAATCTGGGGTCTGTGTTAACTATTAACAAGCCCATATAACCACGTTACTGATTGACACCTCATGTTCTTGAGAGACGCATGGCGACCCAGGCCTTGTCCTCTACAGGTGTTGTCTTATCCGTAGGGAATATTTCAAATGTCTTGAGAGCATCCGTTGTGACTCCTTTAAACCCTTGACTTGGCGCAGCCTCTTCACAGCTGTGTGTCTTCCTCCATGTACAAAATATAATGTACCATTGGATTTCATTTTGATATTAGATGCAAAAGGGAATTTTGATGGGTTGCTTGTGTTGTAGATAGTTTCTAGGTTGCTTACTTGTATAAGTCAAAAGAGCACACCGCCAAGTATTTATAATATTCTGGTTCTAGATATGGCATGCATTCCTCCATTGTATGTATTTTAAAATCCATTTTATCTGAAGCATACAGGTGATGTTCACATTTAAACTTGTTTATTTGAACATTATAAATGACTTCTTAGTTCTTAGCAGCCAATTTAAACTATAAATATTCTCCATGCCCTTCACTTGGTGTAATTTCAACAATCTCAAATACCATTCCTGAATATTCATTATTTAAATATACTATTTACACTACATGATATAATTTATATTATGAACTACAATACCTTTCATTATTATGTATTCTTCATATTTCAATGAATATCATTTTTTATGGTTGATAATTAGCTATAACTCACATCCACAGATAACAGTGCAACAAAATTAAATACAATTTATGGTAAAAAAAAAAAAAAAAGTAGCTTTAGTTGGCAGAAAAACATAGTGACAAATATTTCAGGTATTATGGGAAGGCATATTGGTGCCTAAGTATTTTACAACTTATTACCATACATTAAATATAGCAAAATCTGCTTTTGCCTTAAAATGTACTGATGACCACCATAATAATACAGGTGGCAAAATAGAAATCCACATGATGAATTGGAGTTTATCATAAATATTAATAGACATTAACTAACCACCATTAAATGTAACAGAAAACACCCTAACGTGCATCACTGATAACAAAAAAGCTAAATTATATCAAATATAAATATATTTAATGTGTCATTCTAGGATTTCTGCTTTTAACTGTAAATTTGATGCTAATTCGTAGTTTTAACTTGCAAAAAACATACATTTGACCGCATTTTAGCATAAGGACATTTGAGTTTAGTGTACAAATCTCTCACCAAGTATGAGCATTGGTGATACTTTGTGAAGAACTTAAGCTTTTTGGTTCCAATTCCATTAATGTGTTTGATTTGAGGGTCCTTCAAACATGACCGGTTTCAACGTACGCACTGAAAGACTGTGGCAGTAACACATATTGTTTTCTCAGGTTGCTTGGGGTGAGCATTACATCTGCTCATCCAGTGAGCCCTTTGTCTTGTAAAAGGGGGGCTTTACACAATGGCAACAGGGAGAGTGAGAGAGTGAGCACTCCACCGCTCGTGCCCTTTGAATTCCACTGTTGGCTTGGCTCGCAGACCAAAGGTAAACACAGGTACGCGGAACTACTGCTCGCTACAAGCAGGCCAATTGTTCCTATAGAGATGATGTTTGAAGTGAGCAAGGTGAGAATGGCTGGTCAATGCTGTTTCTCTTTGTCAACCGTTTAGAACAATTCAGCTCTATCAACTAAGGGAGAACGGGATTATGTGATCCATCTTTGATGATAAAAGAGAAGCACTGATGTCATTAGGGTTCTTATTCATGGACTATTTTGGTTCAGATGATATCATGACTATGAAAGTAGATAACGGTTTATACCAAAACACATGCAGAATCAGAACGGTTAAACGTTGGAGCTGTGGGTTAGCAGTTCGTGCTCTGGCACATTCAGCTATGGTGCTCATGTGGGCGTTGCAAGTTCGATTCTGACTAGTTAGATTTCCTGATCCTGTTTTCCCTCTCATGTACATATCATTTCTTGTCCTTCTTTCACTGTATTCAGTATTTTCATCATCTTTTCATCAGTTTAAGGGATGGCATAAAATACTTTTGAGAGCTTGACTGTGTGACCTAAATTAGTACACCTAAACACCTAAGACACCTTGCTGAGTGTTTTTGAACAAGTAACAGTCATCCTATCCGACATTTGTCTAGTGTGCTTTAATGTATCCTATTTTAAAAAGTCTAAATCATATCCAAACATGATTAGATTATGATTAGTCCAAGATGACGCATCGTTTTTGAATCATCGCGACCAGTGCAGGTCACAACAAAGTAGAAGAGACACCTTATCTCCTAAATTATCAATGCATATCTTGTTTTTGAAATCTCTTTATCGGAGGTTTAGAGAACCCCTGCTTCTCTCCAGACTCCTTATTCGGTTTGTATCTTGTTGTGCTCTTGTTCTCTCCAAACATGAATCTCCAATGCGACCATGTCTTGCTGCTATGCATCAGCCTATCAAAACAATTAGGCCTCAAAGGCTGAGAAGGGGGAGTAATGGAGGGAGTTTAGAGGCTAGAGAGGTTTAGGGCACTAGGGGGTCAGTGATGGGGTGGGTGGAGCACATCATGCTGGTTCCTTGTTAACTCTTCAGCACTTAGGGGACTTTGATTGACAGCAATCATGATACAGATCATACAGAAGAAGTCACCACTGCTGTCCAATACAAAAATATTGAAATAGGAGATTAATGATTAATATTTACTCTGGAAGATCCTGAAGGTGATTTGGAGGAGGGGAAAGGTAGCAGACCAGTGGAGACAGGCCGAGGGTGTTTGGATCCCGAAGGAGGAGAAGTCTCAGAAAATCGATCAGTTCCGGACCATCTCACTGCTGAGTGTTGAAGGAAAGATCTTCTTCAGCCTCATTTCCAGGCGACTGACAGACTACCTCCTGAAGAATTCCTATATTGATACATCAGTCCAGAAGGGAGGAATCCCAGAGGTATCTGGATGTCTGGAGCATACAGGTGTGGTCACTCAGCTTATCAGGGAAGCCAGGGAGAACAAGGGGGACCTGGCTGTGCTGTGGCTGGACCTTGCAAATGCCTATGGATCCTTACCCCATAAGCTGGTCGAAGAGGCACTGAACCGGCATCACACCCCGAAGAAGTTCAGAGACCTCATCCTGGACTACTATGCCAACTTCCATCTGAGAGTCTCCTCCGGAACAATAACCTCAGACTGGCACAAGCTTGAGAAGGGGATCATCACTGGCTGTACAATCTCAGTCATCCTTTTTGCACTCGCCATGAACATGCTGGTGAAATCTGCGGAAATGCAGTGTAGGGGGCCCCTCTCTAAGTCTGGAGTTAGACAGCCACCCATCCGAGCCTTCATGGATGACCTGACAGTGACCACAACATCTGTCCCAGGCTGCAGGTGGATCCTGAACGGTCTTCAGGAGCTGATGTCCTGGGCTCGCATGAACTTCAAGCCGGCTAAGTCAAGGTCCCTCGTGCTGAAGAAAGGGAAGGTTACTGACAAGTTCCACTTCTCACTTGGCACCACCAAGATACCATCACTGACAGAGGAACCTGTGAAGAGCCTGGGGAAGGTGTTCAATTGCAGCCTGAGAGACGCAGCTTCCACAAAAGCGACCAACCAAGACCTGGAGACCTGGCTGGCCGTGGTGGACAAGTCTGGCCTTCCTGGCAAGTTCAAGGCCTGGATTTACCAGCACGGTATTCTCCCTCGGATCCTCTGGCCCCTCCTGGTGTATGAAGTCCCCATTTCAACGGTGGAAGGCTTTGAGATGAGGATCAGCAGGTTTCTGCGCAGGTGGCTGGGACTGCCTCGAAGCCTGAGCAGTATCGCTCTATATGGGCAGAACAACAAGCTGAAGCTCCCCATGAGCAGCCTGCGCGAGGAGTTCATGGTGACGCGGTCCAGGGAGGTCCTGCAGTATCGGGATTCCAGTGATCCAAAGGTTGCCCAGGCTGGGATTGAGGTCAGGACAGGGCGGAAGTGGAGGGCTGCCGTGGCAGTGGACGACGCAGAGTCAAGGCTACGGCAAAAGGTGTTGGTGGGCTCAGTGGCACAGGGGAGAGCTGGCCTGGGCAGCAGAAGAACTCCTCGCTACGACAAGGCGGAAGGGAAAGAGAGGTGGTCGCTGATCCTGGAGGAGGTGCGTGCAGGAGTTGAGGAGAAGCGAGCTTGTCAGATGGCTGGGATGCGGCAACAGGGCGCCTGGACAAGATGGGAGCAAACAGCGGAGCGCAAAGTCACATGGACTGAGCTTTGGAAGGCTGAACCCTACAGGATAAAATTCCTGATCCAGGCGGTCTATGACGTGTTGCCAAGTCCATCCAACCTCTTCTCCTGGGGAAAGGTGGAGACACCAGCATGCCCCCTCTGCCAGAGGAGAGGAACGTTGGAACACATCCTCAGCTGCTGTCCAAAAGCCCTGGGCGAAGGGCGTTACCGCTGGCGGCATGACCAGGTCCTAAAAGCCGTAGCGGATTCTATCTGCAGTGGAATTAGCCACAGCAAGAGCCTCTGCCCAGTGAAGACCATAGCTTTTGTCAGAGCTGGGGAGAAGTCAACACCAGCTGCCCGGGGCACCTCCTCTGGCCTGTTGGCAACGGCGCGCGACTGGGAGCTGTCAGTTGATCTGGGCAAGCAGCTGAAGTTCCCTGAAGCAGTTGCCATAACAACATTAAGGCCAGACATTGTGCTCACCTCAGAGGCCTCCAAGCAGGTAATTCTCTTGGAGCTCACAGTGCCTTGGGAGGACCGTATGGAGGAGGCCAATGAAAGAAAGAGGGCAAAGTACTCCCAGCTTGTGGAGGGTTGCCGGAGCAATGGGTGGCGGGCAATATGCCAACCCGTCGAAGTGGGATGTCGAGGGTTTGTGGGCCAATCCCTTTGCAGGGCCTACAAAATGCTTGGCATCACAGGGGCGAGCCAGCGAAGGGCCATCAAGTTGGCCACTGATGCTGCAGAAGTAGCATCAAGGTGGCTGTGGATCAGGAGAGGAGAGGCATGGCGTGTAGGGTAGTAGCGCTACCTGGACATAAGCTGGGACCTGATCACCCCAGCTGGGTCGCCTAGGGGAGGGGGTCTGATTGTTGAAAGACCCGAAACCCCCCGTGATCCTAGGTTACATCACTGATGATATGTCCAGGTGCACCAGACGGTGTATCTAAAATATGAAAATACCTCAATATGCCAGGGTTGTAACCACCATAACCATCGAGGAGGACAGGTCCCCTCCAATGATTGGAAATGGCCAGAAATGGCCAAAAATTAAGGCTGATCTGCTTTAACGGTCTAACAGTGCTCGTCAATGTCAAAATGATTGAGATGGCCAATCAAATCAAAGAAGGCAAGTTTTACCATTCACAGAAAAAGAGTGCAAATTCCAGCATCCCACTTTAGTATTCTTTCGAGGGGACATAGACGCCGCGTTATGGTGTTGACGCTATTCGAACACCTTCAGCGTAAGCCGGTGTCTGAGTCGGTGGAGTAAGCCAAGCCATTGGCCAAGGATGATGTCAGGTGATATTTTGAGGTGAATCTAGTTAAAAAGTTTATGAATATTTTGCATAATTTCTTATGCAAAATATTCATAAACTTTTTAACTAGATTCACCTCAAAATATCACCTGACATCATCCTTTTTATCAACAATGTCCAGTTTTGTGAGTCATCTGAAAGCCCACAGACAGAGGTTAGTTGAAATTTATATGGTTCAGTGTTTAATTTATCAGATTAGCTACTTGGTTACTGTGGACAAATGGACATCAACTACAGTTTTGGTGTGAATTATTTGGCATATTCATTAGTCCTGATTCGTTAAAAACACTGGATCGTTTACAAAAGAAACAGTGGATGTGAACTAAATAATACATTCACTTAAGCTTATGATTCGTTTACAAACTCAAATTTATTCCTAAACCAAACACTAATTATGTCTTTATAATTATATTTACTATATGCTATTAATGACTGAAATTACATATTCTAATAAAATGTTAAATTGCCATAAAGTCTTTCATGAATTGCCAGGGGCAATACAGGCCTACAGATATGCAGTCATGAGTGAAAGCTTAAGAGATATGATATACATTTATATATAAATAAATATATATATATATATATATATTTGTATACATTTACTATACTAATTAAGACTTGAAGCTTAAAGTTGAGGACTTGCAACTTGGCTTGGAATTGTCTGTCTTGACTCGTGACTTGATTCGAGACTTGATTCCAAAGACTCAAGACTTACTTGTGACTTGCAAAACAATGATGTGGTAAAAAAATTTAAAAAATAAATAAACCTCTGGTAAAATTTTAATAATAATAAGACTTTCAGCAGAGGCCACTAAAACACTACATTTGTGCCTGAACAGGCAAATATGAACAACACAATATATTATAAAATACAGTTTCAATTATAATATGAACAAAACGTAAAAAACAAACTGAACTCAACTCAATTAACGCTGCTCACCTCAGCGTAATCAAACGCATTAATTGAGACTGATGCAGAGGCAATTGTCATTATTTTTGAATGTTCGCCGGTTCCTTCCCATAATGTTACATTGGTGCTGAAACCCAGGAGGAAGGAGGGACATGCTTTCGGAGAGCCCTTGCTGCTGAGGGGGATCGCAGTCCTGAGGAGGTCGGGCAGCAAGAAGGAGCGGTGACCACCAGTGGCTGCCCGAGGCGGTGGTACTGGATCAGTAGAAGAACAGGTGGGATAGAGAGCTCGTGCCCTGCTCCTGGGGCGAGGTGGGGTGGCTGCCGTCCGTGAGGGGACGGAGAAGTTGCCGGCGTTCTCTGGAGACCAGGCCCGCTGCTGTCCACCATGATGGGGCGGAGCAGGCAGACCGCCGGAATTAGGAGCTTGCTGCTGGGCCGTCGTAGTGGAGGAGCCATCGTATATTATGTAGCAAGCAGGACGAGGGTGAGAGCCGTGAGAGCATACCTCGTTACACCCCTTATTTCTCTTGGAACATCAACTGCCTAGAGATGAGGGCATTGTTTTTAGCACTAAGACACTTCCTCACAGATCTCAGGGGCTACCAGGACACCTTAATATGGGAGCAAACATCATCGTCGAGGCAGGGGCTGAGGCCCGGTGATTGACTCCATCCTCAAATAGTGAAGTCCATATGGCAGAGAGGTTTGGCCGATGGGGCTGAATGTGATGGTACAGACATGGCAGAGGCTGCATCTGTACGCATTTCCCCCAATCATTCTGCTCCTGGGAGTTCTGCCGAGGGTCCACCAGGAGGGGTTATGGGTAATATTTGTAGCCCCGTTTTTTCCTGCCTGAGTATGGTTTGGAGATTCTGACCTGGAGGGACCCTACTGTCCCAGGTTCTGGGGACAGTCTTTCACCCCCGACCAGAGATCTTGAAACTGTGGGTCTGGCCCCTGGGGGGGACCAGCTCAGATTCTGGTCTCTCAACTGAAGTTATTTATACCATTCGCACTGCAAGGGCTCCCTCAACAAGAAAGCTGTATGCCTTTTAATAGTGTCATTTCTCATCATGATGTGAGCAACGCCGTCTCAACCCAGTTAACTGGTTCAGGACTGTTTCTACAAGAGCATCTTCCAGCAGGGCTGAACCCCACTACCCTGATGGTGTTTGTGGCCACTATCTTGGCTTTCCACAACCAGATTGCAGGGGCTTTGGTGGGGAAACATGTCCTGGTGTCCCATTTCTTGTGCAGCGGTAGACAGCTGAGGCCTTTCTACAGACCGCTCAGGCCAGTGACGTAAATCTGATTTTGATGAAAATCTGAAGACTCTTTGACTCCTGAAGACTCCGCCGCTTCCAAACAGACTGTATGTCACTGGGTTGCGGATGTGGTTTCCATTGACTATAAGGATTGCACTGTCGCTTTGCCTCTAGGTGTCAGGGCCCATTCTACTCGAAGTGTGGCTGCCTCAAAGGCACTTGCAAGAGGGTTGTCTTTGTGGGATGCTGGTCCTCTCTGAACACATTCATCAGGTTTTATAGTGTGAATGTGGGCTCAACCTCAGGGTCTCAGGTCCTCTCAGGTTGAGTCCTTTTGTGCTTGTGCAAACCTTTCACAACCAGTGATGCAGACATCCTCTCAGTATGGTGGCATAGGTATTGCCATTCCTATAGTCTCATTCCCCCTGAGACAATTTTAACGGTGAAATAGTGTGAGGTAAGATTAGAAAAGTAGCTAAACATATGTTAAACACATAACTCTTTTATATACCCCCCTTTCCCCCAATATTCTAAGGACAATATACTCTCAACAAAGTTCTTTAAACAGAACAGAACTTTGAAACACCTGAATCGAAACACAGTATACTATTTGCATTCGGATGCCTCCCATGTTTATCACACCCATTCTTCAATTTTGTGAGTTTACATGTTTTGATTGACTTAAAATACTGACTCCTTAAGGCTTTATACACTGCACTTAACACCGGGTTATCATTGTTCTAATCCCAGGTAAAGGAATCCTGCATTGCAGTGCCAAACATGTACAGTGTGAAACGATGCTGTGTTTGTATGCAATGGCTAGAAGCTTAGCAATAGACAGCCAAACGCATGCCTAACATATACGTGATTTGGAGCACTTGACCTCTTCATTAAAAAGAAAGTGCAAAAAATTCTGTCATCATTATAACTTCAAGCACCAAGTTTTGTAAATGTGCATGATTGAGATCCGAGAGCTATGGCAGATTTTCACTGAATGATGACTTAAATTTTGATCTGTTCATCAAACAAAACTATCATGTGGCAAATATATAACAAGTATACTGTATACGATCATTGTGTGGAAAAGAACAGTGTGAACATTCTGTTCAACTTCTCCTTTTGTGTTCCACAGTCATATAAGTTCAGAAAGACATGAGAGTTGAGTAAATGATTTCCTTCATGGGTGAACTATCCCCTTAAATGTTTTTCTTTTTCACTTTGACATTCTCCCCTTTCTCAAGCTGTGTACGTGCTAGAATCAAGGTATTGATTCTTTTTTTAAAAAACACCCTGTTTAAAAGAATGACAGTTCTAACAGTCTGCATACGTGCTGTAGAGACATTACATGGAAGTGCTGTATATCTGCACGCAGCACAGAACTCTGATCTCCCACGCCTCTCAGAACCACTTCACAATGTTAGCATTATACATACAGCAGATCTGCCTGATACGACTCCCTTTCTGAAGTTCCGCTTCTTCAAGTCCTTGGATCCCTGTGCAAAAACAAACACAACAAAACCCAATAGCTTGGCAGCCTGGTCACTTCTTTTGAAATACGACTGAAAAAGCACTGCACATGACTGAGCAGAAGGAACAAAAATTAAAAAACAATTAGTCTGGGAGAAGTGAGAGGGAGTGACACGTTGGTTTTTGATAGTATTACATCTCTCATTCTCTCTTTCATTTTCCAAAGCAGGGAGCAGATCCAGATTCACTCATTTCCCTCCATCAGCAAACAGCGAGTGCCTGGTACAGCATTGGTTCTGAAAGAATTATCACTATTTGACTGTTTGATGTCCTGATAAAAAATATAATTGAGAAGGTAGAATGCATATGTATTTTCTGCCTAAACAAACCCTGGTCATGTCACAGAAACTGGACTCAGCAACCCTATTCTGTGTATTGAGTCTTCAAACAAGTGGAGCACGTTTAAGTTCATAGCTCTTACGGTAAGGCAATTCCAGGATTTTGTGTTGTGTGTGTGTACAAGGAGGTCATGAGGACAAGATGAATTTGTACAGTTATAAAGGACAAGAGGAAACAGTGCCATATCATGGTGGCTATGTTTCTTGGGACCTCACTCCATTGGAGTAGACTGAGATCTTATCTTAACTAAAGTGCACAGCTTTGTTTGCCAGACAAAGAAATGGAAATGGACTGTCTGAGGCATGACCATATTTTTCCATGTAGAGGTGAAGAGTACTGTCAGTACAAAAAGCGAAAGGACTCGAAGCCATTATCGTTAACTTTTTAAATTAAGCTGAAATAAAATATAAATATAAGATGACTCACTGACGACTGCCTCACACATAAACAAATCATAACATAACTGTCCAGGCCTGGTCCTCTCTCGTCCTTTGCTGTCGTCGCTCCTCCTTTTATGCTTCCGTAGTTCCTCCGTGAGAGCTCCTCGCCCCTCTCTCACAGCTCTCGGCCTCGTCCTCCTTGCCTCAAGAGGCTTCCTATAAAGACCCTGGCTGGGCGTCCGTCCATGACAGCACCCCAACCCATGAGTGAGGTGTCCATCGATGATCTTGCGACAGCAACACGCCTCTATAGGGACACAAAGTTAGAAACCGGGGACTGTCAAAAATGAGAAATGTTGCCATGGAAACTAACTAAAATAAGTTTGCTCAATAAGTTGAAGCACTAAAATTATACTAACCGGAAATAAAATAAAAATACTACTGAAAATTTCACTAAATTTAAAATGAAAACTCAAAATATAAAAATAAAACACATTTAAAATATTAATAAAAACTATAAGGAAGGGATCATTTGCATTAAATGATTTTAATGCTCTACGTGATGTGCATTCATATATTTTAATGCATAGCTATCTGCTTTTGCCATGGTCATTTGTCAGCATTAAAGCACAACTTAAAGCTGTTATTGATGTTTGCAGTGCAATATTTGACCGGAAGGGTAAAAATGACAGATATTTTTGTCAGTTATGGTCTAGCATTGAGTCCGTAAGATTACATTTGTTTGAAATGGAAGAGAAATATAATGTATCGATACAGCTCTTTAATTAATAAAAGTCGCTGGGCAGTGTTGATATGTTTCTCTGTGTGTGTGTGTGTGTGTGTGTGTGTGTGTGTGTGTGTGTGTGCAGCGCAATCTCCAATCTCTCTCTCTATGTGTGTGTGTGTGTGTGTGTGTGTGTGTGTGTGTGTGTGTGTGTGTGTGTGTGTGTGTGTGTGTACCTGTTTTTCTATCCCGGTGGGGACTTCAACCTGAATGCACACAGACTCATGGGGACTCGTGTCACAGTAGGGACCTAAACTGAGGTCCCCATGGGTAAACAAGCTTAGAAATCATACAGAATGAGTTTTTTTGGAAATGTAAAAATGCATAAAGTTGTGTGTGATGGGTAGGTTTAGGGGTCGGGTTAGTGTAAGGAGATAGAATATACAGTTTATACAGTATAAAAACCATTAAGTCTATGGAGAGTCCCCACAAAGATAGTAAACCAGACATGTGTGTGCAGCGCAATCTCCAATCTCTCTCTCTATGTGTGTGAGTGTGTGATACAATGAAAAGTGCATCAATATAGAACGTTGATTAAACTGATCTGGAACTGTGCATTAAACGGTTTTATTGCACACCTTCCAGCCAATCAGAATCAAGTATTCGGACAGACCATGGTATTATAATATATAAATAATACTAACACTGTTTCAAACCTAAATGACTTCCATGTGCTTTTCTATGCACTTACAATGAATGGGGACTAGAACTTTAATGCTAAAAAAACTTTATAAAAAAAGTCTTTATTCAAACTCATCTATGATAGCTCTAGATGAAAAACAAAATGAAGTAGGCCTAGTTATTCACTAAAAAATATGAGTGTGCTCTCCTTGGTGGGTTCATAATAATAATTCAATGGCTGACTACTGAATAAATAGTTCTTTTCCGTAAAAAAAAAACTAAAACATTTTGGCGTTTGCAAAATTGCTCTGAATGATTCGTTCATAACTTCAATTAAGATCTTTCCATCACGCCAAGCTATTATTTGGCTTCAGAAGAATTTAAATATGGTGGACCATTTAAATGATACTTCTATGGTCATTTTTCAGGACTGCATAGAATAGAGAGACCAGTAAGTGCATTATATGCAGATAAATGGATGGGTTTGGATTCCAGAAAAGTTCTCCTCGGATTAACTGTTCTTTTCAATTTAAAGGTGAAGTGTCTGAGAAGATAATGAGGTCATACCTCATTGTCTTTGACATGCCATGCAAAACTGTACTGAGTATGAAGCTATTTTAGAATATAATGTCAATGATCCCCTGCCTATCCATGAGATATCAGTCAGTCACACACACACACGCTCTGCCGCCCAAATCTGGGGTCCGAGTGATGTAACACGAGTCAGAATAGACAGCAGATAGCGTCCACTGGCGCTGAAACAGCTGATTCAGGGAAAGCCACAGTCTGACCTTCCCCCCTAGACAAAACACAGGCACAGCCTGACAGGATGGAGGCTGATTGGATGGTGTATGGAAAAAACAACATGGCCCAAAGAACGTTATAGCTTCATTGCGTTTTATTTTTGGAGGGCAGTGGTTGTAGTGGATTCAGACACACAATATTGATTTCACTCTGAGGTCCGAACTCATGAAGGGTTCAAAGGTGAAGCACACACTGAAATGTTGGACAGTGTGATCACATCTCGCTCGTACTGCTCATATGGGCAAGATGCACCAGAACCCCTCAGTTTGAGTTCATGTCAAGCCACGGCAAGTGATCAGGTTTGAAAAGCTAGAAATCGAATACAAAACATGTTTGTAATGGTACTTAGCTTGGATATTTATGTAAATAATTAATACATGCACCCAAAATGAACCAGTATCAAAAATGAATTATCTTTGTATTTTTGTCATTATATATATGTGATATTCATATATTCATCTACAATGTCAACAATAACAACTACACTGTAAAAAATTTCTAACCCTCCCAAATCAAAAATTTCAAGTGACCGATAACATCTACATTTTTCAATTGGCCCAAGTGAAATTCTGTAAATTATAAAATTAAATTTACAGAATTTCACTTGGGCCAATTGAAAAATTTAGATGTTATCGGTCACTTGAAATTTTTGATTTGGGAGGGTTAGAAATGTTTTACAGTGTATAATAATAATAAAAATTATTATTAAAATTATATTATTTATTATATTATATTATATTATATTATATTATATTATATTATATTATATTATATTATATTATATTATATTATATTATATTATATTATATTATATTATATTATATTAGTATAGTGCTTTGATGATGTTCTTAAAAGGCCTATACTTTTCTAAATAATATTTGATGAACTTATTATTATTATTATTCATATTAATATTATTGTTAGTAGTAGTAATAGTATCTTAGAGATTAACTTTAACAACTTTTCTCACTTTAATTTCATTTGTCAACAGACCTCTTCCTGAACACAGTTATCATTATATCTGGTGTATATAGAGAATAGACAGACTCTAACTATCATGTGCGGCACTAATAGTTTCTTAAACACTTGAATGAAATGACTAATGATGGGACTCTTATCTGTAATCCTAGCTCATCTTTCATAGGTCATCTAATGTGCTTGACTGCTCTTGGCTCTTCACTGCTTAATAGCCCATGGTAAACGGTTAGGATTTGATTTTTTTTTATTATTTTTTTTTATTGTCATTGTCTTAATGTGTACACCCAGCAGTCCTGTTCTTACAGATGGAACTACACTAACATATATTTTCAAAACAGGTTTGTATCCACTATATATAACTGAGCTTTTACCTGTGATTCCAGCCAGAGAAAAAACCAATGAAGCCTGTAAACACTATATATTTTTGTTCGCTATTTCAAAGGAAGGAACAAATGACAGTGTGAGGAATCTCACAGAGTGCCTAATAGCTCAAAGTCCATGTACTGTAAATTTGCCTTGTTAATAACTATATTTTCATACAATGTGGCCTCAAAAGATTGTGGCAACCTTTTCATTTTAATATAAATGTTCATACTGTAACAATTCAGTTTAAAAACTATATATGTATGTATCCAAGAAATGTATATATATTTATATTTTTTATATATTATATTTAAATAGTTTTCATTTGAACATAAATTATGTGTGTATATATATATATATATATATACACACACATATATATACATATACACTATATACACTATATACTATACTATACTATATACACTATATACACATATACACTATATATAGTAACGCTTTACAATAAGGTTCATTAGTTAACATTAGTTAATGTATTGACTAATGTGAACTGACAATGAGCAATACATTTGTTTCAGTATTTATTAATCTTTGTTAATGTTAGTTATTAAAAATACAGCTGTTCATTGTTTGTTCATGTTAGTTCACAGTGCATTAACTTATGTTAACAAATACAACACTGGATTTAAATAAAGTATTAGTAAATCTTGAAATGAATATTAACTGAGTTAAATGTTAATTAATGAAATCTTATTGTAAAGTGTTATCATATATATATATATATTGTATGTAACAAATAAATATTATGTGTGTGTGTGTGTTGTAAATAATACTTTAAAGTTATTTCATTATTTACACATCCACTATTATAATACACCAACTGTACTGACAAATGAGTCAAAAGACGGCTAATGTTCTTCATTTGAACTTCCCCTGCAGTGCTTCTGTATTTCCACTGAATGAGAGAAATGCAGTTGTCACAGTGAGAATCGCATGACTCCAGCAGGGTGTGACCAGAGATCTGTGTGAAGGTTGTTAACAGGTTTACTATCCAAGGCCTCTCCCACACGCCCCCATATATAAACTCACACACACACACACACACACACACACACAAAGGTTGCTTTTACACCTTCTTGTTTAATCATCTACTATTTCAAACAGCAACATATATGCCTCGAACCGTCCCTCTCTACAGAGTCTCTGACTTTTAGTTCAACTGGAGAAGGCAGTGCCAGGCATAAAAACATAACATCTGTCATAAACCATAAGCAAATAGGTCAAATTTTAATGCAATGGGAAGTAGAGGGAATTTCTCAAAATGTATGAAGTAACACAAATGTTACGTTCTGTAGAAAATGGTTTTATTCTTAGTCTGTGTCAGCCTGACAGTCTTGAACACTGTTAAAAGCTAATAAATAGCATACTTAAGAACATAAAAATGGAGGGTGATATTCTAAAGATTTGAATGATCTTTTCGTGGTGATTTAATGTCCACAATGAGTGTTCTTGCAGGGAAAGGCCAACACCCTGCCTTACAATATGTCACCTGGTAATGAGTATTTGATGGCTTCATCATCATTCATCCGGCAACAACTTCAGTGATGTACAACACAAAGCAAACGAATCTGGCAATGATTGGTCTAGAAACATTGTTTGAAACAACCTGATGAACCATGAGCAAATATCTAATATGACTCTGACCAATGGCAAACATGCTTCCTCTACTGTGTTAAAGCTGTCTAATCAAATGGAGATAATCTGATGGCACAGTTGAATTATGAGTTTTTTTTAGATAGAAAGCAAACTAGTTCAATTAGTATATTATGGTAACACTTTATTTTACAGTGACCTTATTACACGTTACATGTCACTGTAACAATAACTATAAATTATGCATAACTACATGCAACATACCCTAAACCAACCCCTAACCCTAACCCTAACCCTAACCCTAACCCTAACCTTATGTAGTTAATCAATATTACTCTACTTAAATATATTACACTGTAACAATGACACCTTCAAATAAAGTGTAATTATCAAATAAATATGACAACTGTGAAAACGATACAAAGCTTTGCCCGAGAAATAAGAAGTTTATAAGCAATACCTACAACAAAACACAAATGCCTAATAATAATAATAATAATCAAATAATGTAATAAAATATTGTCGCTAATAGCATAAGAGACTATTGACACAGACAATGTGTCTCTATTGTGTTCGTTGAATTGGTTTTACATTGTGGGGTCAAAGTACGCGGAGACAGCCTGATAAAGACTCTCTTTGTAGTGGCCTAGAATGTCATAAATTGGCTAGTATATGAAATTTCATAAACAGCCGGCTGTAGGAAAGCACTCATTCCCGTAAATAATTGTAAGGCTGTGATTTCGATTTTTTACTTGTTTATTTCGATTGACGGTGATGTTGAATTTGCTTTCATTCAATATGTACAGTGATAATAACTGTGATAATGTTTGTGACAACCGCGCACTATACTGAAATACAAAGTATTTCTCCCATGCTCGCAATATTCCACGCATATAAATGCAAAATATTTGTCGCTTTAGTTCTCTTTAGTGCATGATATTATAACATATTTAGGGCAAATATAGGCCTGATTTTGCGTCTTTGTGTCTACTTAAAATAATAGCTAATACAAATAAGCATTAGCCTATTATTATTCCCATAATTGTATTATTATTATAACTAATGTTTGTTAGTGCGTTAGTGCTATTTTTAAAACGTTTGTTGTCAGCGCTGCAGGGAGAGGAATTTGTTTGATTAGTTCTTAAGAAAGATCACAGATGCAATTCTATGTCTGCAATTTCGTTTTCCTCCTGAAAAGAATTCGTTTTGGTCGATCTAAAAGAAAAGCCAGCAGACGATTCGATTGCAGTGCGTCTTTGATGATTCCTCGTTTATTCGGGGACAGACACACATCATGTCAGACAGCAGATCATCTATTCACACGTGCTCTTATGAATCTGTCTAAGCGTCTGGAAGCCATAGACAAACACTAAAATCGCAAGTGACTATGCAGAAATGTTTTTATAGAACGAGCGCATGTTTTTTCATATACGTAGACGAGAGCAATATTTAGGCTATTTAAATAATATTGACTAGGCTAATCATCCCTATCCGAAATACAGAAAACATTTTTTTAAATGTTGAAGAGTCAATAAAATGGCTTCAGATTCTTGTTTTTGAGCGTATTAGTGTTCAAAAATTATTTATCACTATATCAACTATTGTTAATAATATATCAATATATAGGCTATCCTAAATAATGATATGGCAACTATACATACATGAGTATTTAACTCAGTTTTGCTGCAAATAATACAATAATTCAGTGTTGGTTATCGAATAAACTGGGCAACAAAAGAGTCAGAGACCCTCTCGACTTCAGAATGATTAATCCAATTGGCGTCCTGCAATACCTGATCAGGTCACAATACAATGTATATTCTGCCTGAATGAATTATCATCTGTTCAAAGTGAAGCACTCAGTAGTGCCTATTGCCCGCTGGGTGTTTGTGTAGGATCCTTTACAATCCTAAATGATGCCCCATCGTCTTAGATGAACTAATTAGCAACGAGCCCAATTTGCATAGCATAGAAAAGGCTCAACATCAAAACAAATAGAAAAGAGATTTCATCATTCTGTTTGCGTGATGTCCCTCACAGTATAAATAATTGAAACACAATTAAATATACAACTATAAAATATTAATCATTAGTTGCGTTAACTGCGTATTAACAGTTTTTTTTTTAAAGGTTTTTTTAAATACTTTTTTCCCCTCTTAAATACTTAGGCTATCCTAACTTTTTAAAGTCAATAGCCTAGGTTTAATGTGAATCAGAAAACTAACACTGATTACCTCGTCTGCTAGTTGATCAAACTAGTTATTGTCTTAACATAAGTTTATTCAACTGGAACCAAGTTTAAATAAAGATTTTAACGATCGAAAAGGCATTTTCGCTGCTCGCTCACATTTTTAGACTGCAATTATAAGGCTATGTTTGGAAGTAGCCTATACGCTAATTATTATTATTATTATTATTATTATTATTATTAGGCCTATTATTATTATTATTATTTTAAAGAACTGTTTTAAATTACACCGATATTTCATGTCGGCAAATTTATGAATTTAATACATTTAAACAACCCTAACCCTAACCCTTTCAGGGAAATTTTATATATAAATGTATAGTTTGCTTGTCCGCTAAAGCAATTAAAAACGTCCATTCCATTTGTGAAAATGTTGTCAGATTTATAAGACTCGCATTTTCCATTCGATATCAAGGACATGCACACTAAGTAAGGTGTAAAGTGAAGCGCAGCACCCCTATAGAGCAGATGTGTTTGCTCAAGCTGGAGTCCAATCAGAGGCTCGGAGCGCACGAGGCGCCTCCTCTCTTAAACATCGTCACGAGTGAACAGAAAACTTTCATTCCTAATAGTTCTCCAAGTCCTGCAACCACAGAACCGCTGGATCCCGTGAACACCAACTTATGGCAAACCACCAATAGGTCAGTGGTGTCTTTTTCTTCCCTTATCCGAGTCTTGATTATAAATTTCCTTCCCAGCGCTTGCCTTGGTGCTGAGTTCGGTGCCAGCCGAGGAGAGTCTAAATCATTTTGGGATTATTTTTACCCTGCCTCTCTCTCTCTCACTCGCTCTCTCGCTCTCTCTCTTATCTGTTGTGGGTCTTATCAAGTGGTTATCTCTTTTCTGCAAAGACATATTACGTTTTGTTTCCTATCTTTTTTTTTTTTTTTGTAATTATGATGAGGCTTCATCAAGAGGGAGGACGGATTTGCGACACGGATGGATTCAGATCTTCAGTGTAAAGCCCTGTATGGGGTGTGTATGCGCTCGCGTGTTTGTTTTCCTGGAATTTAGTGAAGCTGTGTGTTCGGTCATTCATGTCATGCAGCTCAACTTTTAATTTTAGAATACTACAAGATGTCACAATAATCATGAATGATTTGAGTAAGTTTGTAGCTGCACCATTGTGCGCTTTCTGAAGTGAAACTGTCTCCGCGGTAAAAGAAAAAGTGAATAGCCTTTATCATCATAATTCATATTTTAAGTGCTAAATCATAATAAACATTCAGAGGAACTTTAACAGTTGGATAAGTTTATTTACTTTATGCTTTGAGCTCCTCTTAAATTCTCTGACATTTTAATGATATAGCATCTATATATAGGCTATATATATATATAGCCTATATATATATATTTTTTTTTTTTGGAGATCATTTCCCATTATGCTCTATATTCCAACATTTTTATGTTCTCATTTTCAGTGCACTTTTGCCTCTCCATTTTCCACACACTGTGAGATATAAAAGGGATCCTGGATGGACCTGGGTGATAACAGCTGGTCCATGGTCAAGCGCGAAGTGTCCAGCAGCAGCAGCCCAGGGTCTCCGGCTGAGCAGAGCTACCTGAACACTGACCGGAGGGACCGGCTGAGATCCCCGACGCCGACGCACCTGGACGCGGTGGGAACCCGTCGCCCCGAGGCCAGGCCTCTACACTCCTACGTTCACTTTGGGCATCCCAACAACGCCCTGCCCAATTCTGACGACGTTACACTCTTCACGGATTTAGACCAGGGCAACAAACTCATCATCTCAGGTGGACACACAAGGGAGACGCATAAGGGAGGTTTAATTGTGGACCCTACCGACATGTATCAGACACTGGCCATCGCCGCGGCCCAGAGTCAGGCCGGTTATAACGACTCTCCATCGGCCAGTTACATGCACTCCAACCCTAATTCTCCCGTTTATGTGCCGACGTCTCGCGTTGGAACGATGATACCGAGTTTGTCCTATCTACAACCAGGGGTTTCTTCCCAGCCGAGCCATGCGGTAAGCAGTCATTCGGTTTGGTCACAGTCCGCACCGGAGAGCCCGTCCTACAGCACTGGAAGCCCGCATACCTCCAACCGTTTCCACTACTCCCCTAGTCCGCCTATGAATAACGGCACATCGAGGGATAACAACTACACTAACCCTCTGAATGTAAACGCTCGAGAGCAGTACCTTTCACGACCAATAAGTGGATCTTACACAAGCCCGTACCCTCCTTATGTGGCCCCGCAGCTCTCACAGTTACCGGCGGCGTGGCCCGCGGGGCCCTTCGAGAACTCCATGCTGCACTCCCTGCAGTCAAGAAGCGCGCCGCTGTCCATCCGCGGGCCCAACGGGGGTAAGCTATGGCCATTCATTCATATTCATATCAAAATTCCTTTCTGACTGTGAAATTCAAAAACTCACGTTTCTGTCACATTTCTGGCAGTCTGTGAATAATCCAGTTATTGTATTTATTTATTTAATCCTTTTAAATGTTAAGGCACATTGTAGCTAATATGGCGCCAGTCTCACAGGTAGATAGTTTTATTTAGATTTTTTATGAAACATTAACGATATAGGCCATTTGTGATATTTAAATCTATAATATTGTTTTATATAATGCCAGTACTTGTGTTCGTTAGCATCTGTAGCCTGTTTGGCGACAGGTGAAAATACGAGCAATTGGACTCATTTTTTTGGAGGGGAATTTAATTTGCATCATTACAGAAAGTTAGAAACACCAGTTGAACCGTTTAGCTATTGGCTACTTGTGTGTAAAAAAAATAATAACTTTATTAAGACCTTCCAATCTTTTGTTCTGACTTCCTATGTGGGAGTTCAAGCCTTATAAGTTCTATAAGGCTTGTTTTAGGGTTAGGGTTTAGGGTTAGGGTTTTAGGGGTAACCCTAAAAACAATTTAGGGTTAAATATTGACCCTAATTTATATTAGGGTCAATATATAATTGTTATGAACATGTCAAAAATATGTAATAGCTACTTTATATATATATATATATATATATATATATGGACCAATTTAATAATTCTAACGTTTCAAATAACAACGTAATAAAACAACAGTGGTAGATAATTGTGTAGCCTGTAGTCTGATGAAACTTTTAATGAGAACGTCATTGAAATTTACGTTTTTTTTAAATAAAATGGTTAACGAAGTTCTCAATTTGCAGCCCATGGCTTCTAATATTCCTTATATAACTGTGCGTAAGTGTGCACGTTAATATAATTAATTGTAATTAGACTAAAAATACGCTGGTAATAACAAGCTGCTCTGAAAATAAAGTGCTTAGGCTATTCCAGATTTCGTGCATGTGTAAATTTGGACATCAGTTAAAACGAGAAAAGAGGGTTACACTTTATTTTAGGGTTTCATTGTAACAGTGTAATTATATATTTAAGTAATATTAATTAACTACACGTAGGCCTACTTACTATAGGGTTAGGGTTAGGGTAGGATTAGGATTTGGTTTAGGGTTAGTTGCATATAATTATGCATAATTCACTGTTCTTGCTATGGTAAGTACATGTAGGCCTAACATGCAACAAGGACACTGTAAAATAAAGTGTTACCGAAAAGACTTACAGAAAAAAAACACAATAGTCACACCTGTCATTAATGCTATTAGTCTGTTGCAATGTGTCAAGTCTGCGCAATTCATTTGGCGCACATTGAAGTTGATGGTGAATAGTGATGTTGACTGACGGGCGACTGTCTGTGTGTTTAGATTTGCTGGACGACATGATGGAGAGCCGCGAGTGCGTCAACTGCGGCTCCATTTCCACCCCGCTGTGGAGACGCGACGGCACGGGTCACTTTCTCTGCAACGCCTGCGGTCTCTACAGCAAAATGAATGGACTCAGCCGACCATTAATTAAACCTCAGAAGCGTATGGTGAGCGTCGTCTCGATGAGCTACTTAACCACTCAATTTCCTGCCTATTTATTTCAAACAATAGCCAGAGGTTATCTGGGAACATCTTCACAGGTCTACTCCCATAATAAACGCAATTTTTTATTGGTTAGACAAGTTTGCAGGCATTAAACGTTAATTGTTTAGGCTACAAAAATACAATGTGCAAATGTTTATTTTTTATTATATACACACACACACATATATATGTATATATTTAATATTTGTCTAATCGAAGCCCATTTTAATTTTAATTGTTTATACAATGAAATTCAATTTGCATTATTCAAGTAAAAAACAAAAGTGAAATATTGCGCATAGGTTGAATATCTGAAACATTAAATTAGCAGCAGAAATTAATAACATAGATTTTCATTCTACCATTAGATTAATAAATATGAGAGGCTTGATCTTTATTAGTATTAATTAATGACATTGTTAATTGCTTTTGTCTCAGTCGTCTTCACGGCGGATCGGCCTGTCGTGCGCAAACTGCCAGACGAGCACGACGACACTGTGGCGCAGAAACGCGGACGGCGAGCCAGTGTGCAACGCATGCGGACTTTACACAAAGTTACATGGGGTAGGCTATACTAGATATTCCGTCTAAACAAGATCGGATACAATTGAAATAAAACAAATTGGTACAATTAAAATAAACGCGATGCTACATATGTGCCTATTATCAGTATTTTACAATCTGGATTCATGTGTTTTTTAGGTGCCTAGACCCCTTGCCATGAAGAAAGAAGGCATTCAGACAAGGAAAAGAAAACCAAAAACCTTGAACAAAACAAAGGGATCATCTGGTATGTTAAGTGATACAAAATAAAAAATGAAAAGCTTTCATTTATGTGTGATTCTGAAGAAACTGACTTGTTAAAATAATTCACAGGAAGTAGTTCTGTTCCAATGACTCCAACATCTTCATCGTCTTCTAATTCAGACGAGTGTACAAAGAACAGTCCTTCATCGACGCAGGTGCCTGTAACATCAGTAAGTTCATGCACCCTTATTTTTCCCTTTCAAAAGCTAAAAATGCAGCATTAAAATGTTACAAAATTTTGTATATTAAATATTTCGCTAGTCCACTTTAGACATTCAACTAACTATAAATAACTTTGTAACTACATTCATTAAAGTGTTAATAGACTGTCTGCTTAAAGGGATAGTTCACCCAAAAATGAAAATGATCCCATAATTTACTCGCCCTCAAGCCATATGACTTTCTTCTTTCAGCCAAACACAATCCGAGTTATGTTAAAACATATCCTGGCTCTTCCAAGCTTTATAATGGGAGTGAATAGTAACTTGGACTTTGAAGGCCAAAAAAGCACATCCATCCATCATAAAAGTAATCCATTCGGCATCCAGGGGGTTAATAAAGGCCTTCTGAAGTGAATCGATGCGTTTTTGTAAGAAAAATATCAATATTTATAGCTTTTTAATAAGTATAATCACTGGCTTCCGGTAACGGTCATACGCAAGTCTAGTTCCAGCGGAAGAGTGATGCATCGCTTCGCTTCAGAAGGCTTTTATTAACCCCTGGAGCCGTATGGATTACTTTTATAATGGATGGATGCACTTTTTTGGGCTTCAAAATCCAAGTTACCATTCACTCCCATTATAAAGCTTGGAAGAGCCAGGATATTTCTTAATATAATTCTGATTGTGTTTGGCTGAAAGAAGAAAGTCATATACGCCTATGATGCTTGAGGGTGAGTAGTAAATAATGGGATGATTTTCATTTTTGGGTGACTTAACCCTTTAATATCTGCTAACACTTTATTTTGATGCTCCCCAACAGACATTCGACTGACTATAAGTAACTTTGCATCTACATGTTAGCTTATTCTACTAACCCTAACACCTAACAGTCTACTAATACTCCAACGGGAGTTAGTTGACATGTAGTTGCAAATAAATGAGAGTCAGAATGTCTAAAGTGGACTATCATTCTGGTGTTTGATAAATGATTCCTCTGCATTACTCATAGAACTTGAAACATTTTGTGCTTTCAAGACATCATTCAAATAGACCGTTTGAGTGCAACAACATGGTTTGCCTTTTATTTGTCACGCTAACATTCACTGGTTTGATCCAGGTCAACTCTTCGACGCTGCTGGGCCAAGTGGATGTTCAGTGCACGACCGGCTCCATGGTGAAGTACCCCGGCCAGGAGAGTCTGTACACGAATGTAGGCCTGACGTCCACAGCTGACGTGGCAACCTCCGTGAGAGGGGACACTTGGTGCCCCATGGCCTTGGCCTAAACCCTGGCATTATGGGACGGGAGCCATTTGCTGTCCTTCAGCTCTCTAGAACATCGCTTTCGGCGTTGTACTTAAAATCTGGCAGGGTGTGGGGGTTGTCATCTGTTTTCGGTCTGTGTTCGTGATCTTGAGCAGAGGCCTTATCTGTTCCAAATACTCCAGTTTTTGATTCACCCCGTGGAATACTGGACGTCCATGATGGAGATTATCTATGAGGACAACACTTGAGAGAGAGAGAGAGAGAGTCATCTTTAACATGCCTTGGTACTTTCAGAGCACACCCTACACCATGAATGTTGCTTGGAGGAGTAAGTGGATCAAAAATCATTTAAAAAAAAAAAAAAGTAGATTTGTACATATTAATGCCAATGGATACTTCACCCATCTGGAAAGACAAGGTTGTTGATTGGACTGTAGTGATCTGATGAAAGAGAGAGAGAGATAGAGAAAAGGTTGATCTTTCTGAAACTGGAATTGAAGATTAAGTGTCAAGGTGTTCTTATTGACAAATGCCAACATATTTATGAAGCTACCGTTGTTCAAATAATGCATATATTTGTCAATAAAGATAATGTCAAATAGAGTAGGACTGAAGCCTTGCCCTTCCTTTTAAATATTTTTTTTGCTTGTTGCAGTGGACGTCGCTCACAAATCTGCACACCTTCTATGTGAATTTTAAAAGAAAATGAGACAAAAAAAAAAAAAAAAAAGCTCTTATAAGATTGAACTGATTTGTGATGGTTTAACACAGGGTATCAAAGATGGCAGGAACTCGCACGAGACCTGCTTAGTTCGATAACACATCTTTCCTAGAGATCGCTATCAAATTAATATGGTCTAATCAAACAAAAATAAAAAGTTTTGGAAGTGTGGAGAAATCTGACAGTAAATCATCAGCAAAGCATAAATAAAATGACCGTTATATATCTCTGTTTGAACAAACGGCACTCAGGATTTCTTTTCTGATGTGTTTTTTTTTTTTTTTTTTTTTGTTACAACACAAGACTGCAAAAAAGGTTTTGCTGCAGTGATTTTGGATGTATAAGACTACCTACCGGCATTGATGTGAAATATCAATGCGTATTTCTGTTTATTTTTCAGTGTGATTCACCTCTGTGGTCACTACTTTAGCTGATGAAGGGACAATGTTCAATCTGGATCTTGCTTTCACAATTTATTGAATGTTTTAGAGAGAGTAATGTGTGCCAGAATCAACCAGTTAGTGAAGGTTTCTTGTAAGTCGCCATCTGAAGCACAAGCATAATGCAATGACAGTAATTAATGAGTTTAATTCACTCGTGAAAGAGTTCAGTCTCAAGTGCTTTTGATTTACGGCCTCTGATCTGTTAAACAGTTACCCAACTACAAGTTTCCCGTGTAAACATCTTATGGCTTTGAAATTGGGGATTGAAGGGGTACCAGAAGAGCCTTTCTTCACATGATGATGAGTGAATCCGTGACATTTTTGGAAAAGCTTTTTGTGTCACAGGGATGCTGTGTGGACAACACAAGAAACATTTCGCTATCGTTGTGATTCGCCACCTTTACAACCTCTACAATTATTTATTTCTGTAATGTAGTGTGTTTGTAAAAGGTGTTTATTGTATTTTAATTAACATGGTTGTATTTTTTTTTCTTTTCAATTCCAAATTTTGATTAGCCTGTTAAACACAGATTTATTGTTTTGGTTTTGTCTTGAAAATATCCAAAGCATATGTTGAGAAAATTGTTTTTTTTTTAATATAGATTTTGAGGTTCAGACCTTCCATTTGTTCTGAAATGGTTTTTCACATGAACCACTGGAACCACATAGTTTTGATAAATTGAATCAAAATGATTTTCCTTTTTTTAATGTCATCACCAGTCATAAAACAATGTTCTTAAACCGACTGACTCTCCCTTCTGTTTTCCAGTGTACAGAGTATTGAGAAGGATGTCATTGTTAATTTTTTTTTTTTTCTCAGATTAGTTCATTAACACTGGAACAATAAATAATAGCCATGACTAAAGTGGTTGTTTTTCCCTTCCCTTATTTTTCTTTGAATTGCTTTAATTTAATGAAGTATTAATCCATATTGTTAAAACAACAACGCTTATTTTGCATTGATTTTCGAGTCATGTACTCAATTGTACTCATAGGCCAGATGTTTGCTCATGGGTCACGGATCTTTTTTGTTTGTTTGTTGGTACACTGAAGCAAATTAAAAACTTGAAGTTTGTATTTCAACAATAGTAACTTTTCACGAATATGTTTATTTATTTCGTTTGTTTTTGTTGCATTACGATTACCTTAATTGCATTGGTAAATGATAAGCATTATCAAAAATGGATTTGGGTCAACATGAACATCACAGATAAAGTTGTGCGTTTAACATTTTGAAGACTTTGCTTTAAACCAGAGCCCAAATGAAGAATTGGTTTATGTGAACTTTGACATTTGAATGTGCTGATCTTTGCCTCAAGGTTGGACTTTGATTTACGACCGATTGATGACGTCTCGGCCCCAATAGATTGGAGGTCTCTGATGTAATTCCTTGTGATGCTGGTGAAACACCATCTTCACAACGCTTCTTTTGCTAGAACGCATTGAAAGGAATCCCAGAACCAGTTGTATTGTTTCTTTGTCATAAATGTCTCTTTTTTTTTTTGTAGTAGTACATTCAATATAAATGTTCCTCTCATTTGTTTGAAATCTTTCTTTGCATTGTTCACATTTTGGTTTTGTCTAAACCCATAAAATCTCTTTTAGACCTGTAACTTTTTTTTTAGAACGAGTTCCTTTTCCCACGTGTTGTTCTTCCTTTATCTGTTTGTCAATTGCTACACTATAACACCAGCCCAGACTAGCATTTCCACAGAGCAATAGTTGCTCCCTGCTGCCCTTTTGAACTACGTTTGCCCTCTTTGCTTCAGAGAGAAGTACCAGCCACAACATAAAGCTCAATAACTCAGAAACACACACCATTAATAACAGCTTTGGCACAGCCCAACAGAATTCACTTAGACTGCGCTAACGTCACATTACATTCCAGCTCCCCTCTCCTGTCACCTACCGTTCCAGTGTTGATTAAGATTTATCCTGATGCATTCTGGTTATCTGCCCTGGGTGTATGACATACTGCTATGAGGTTTATTGGGGGGCTGGGATCTGTGAAGGATTTCAGCAAATTCTTCTCTTTGTGATTGAGGGCGGGGAGTGGCGATCTTGGCCAAGACGCTCCACGCAAGCGCAGTTCTATTGGTACAAGGTGGTATTGCATATATGACTGTTTTTTTTTTTAATGTCACAGCAGAGGTGAGACCCATAGTGCCAGAGCACTGCATTGCAAAACAAAACTATTCTTTATGAGTCTTTCCCCCCAAGTTTTATCTAAAGTTTCCAGTTTAAATATCTAAAAAGATACATTTACTGAAAAAGCAACACCGCTTTCTTCTGCAAGGATCTTCTACAAGTATGTTTTGTCTATCATTCTGCACTGGCAGATTTTTTCACTTGTTGTAAAACAAGTTCAAGTGAAAATGCTGCCAGGGCAGATAGACAAAATAAACATAGATTTGAGGCGCCGTCTATGAAAACCTTATATAATAAGCAATGATACTTCTTAAGTAAATTTATGTAGTTTTAAGAATTTTTTACTGGAAAGCAAGTCAAAGAGTTTTGTTGTAATGTTTATTGGTAACACTTTATTTCGATGGTCCACAACTACATGTCAACTGACTGAGTAGACTTTAGTAGACTGTTCGGTTAGGATTCAGGTTAGTAAGTTGACATGTAGTTGCAAAGTTACAGTCAGAAACTTGTCTTTTGGCGGACCATCAAAAAAAAAAAAGTTAGCAGATATGAATTAAGCAGACAGTCTACTAATACTCTAATGAGAGTTAGTTGTCATGTAGTTGCAAAGTTACTTATAGTTAGTAAAATGTCTACAGTGCACCACTGAAATTGTTCAGTGAAAAGTGTTACAGTTTATATTATTTGTAAAAGCTTTTTTATTCATGGAATGATGCTTGGGACACTTTGCTGGGTTATTTGGTTACAATTTGTTTATTTGGTTGAGGCAGAATTTTAAAGGCCCACTGAAGTGCCTTGGAACGCGCAGCTATGTTTGATGCGTTGACGTAATTTCCACTGAAACAGGAAGCTATGGCGGGATATGTTGAATGGCTCCACCCCCTTTTCAGCGAATCCGAGCGCTGATGATGCGTTGGATTCAGTAGTAGAGGTGTGAATAAATTCTAGCCATTTCATTCCTAACCAACGTACAGTTGGAAAACGGAATAAAACTCGAGCGTTTGAGCAACCGAACACACATCTCCAACCCACATTGCTCCGTGACATGTCAAGGGTCGCTTTGGCCAGGTGGTATTTATAGCATAGGGGGCGGAGCTTTAGATTCTAGAGAGCGTTTGATTGGACAGAAGATGTGATGAGAAGCTGAAGTCCGCGGTGATGTCATAAAAATCCGTGATCCATTTAAGCGAAAATGAGGGACTGTAAATTTTGAATGCTTATATCTCCTAAATACGAATTTTGTCATTGTTTTAGAGCACACCAGCTTATAGATAACCTTAAGGCTAACATATTCATACTAAAAGCTAAAAAACTAAATTTTGATTTCAGGGGGCCTTTAACTATATGTAAAAACATACTGTGGCAAGCAGGGCGGGGCAGAGAGCCGTGGGAACAGAGCGAGGCCGGTGGCGTTAGTGCCAATGAGCGACACCTGCGCAACACACCGGTCTCGAGTCTCATGGAGGAGCTCCGGAAGGATAAAAGGAGGAGTGACAATAGTGAAGGATGAGAGAGGACCAAGCAGGCCTGGACTTTACGTTGTGTTTTGTTTATGTTTGTGCGGCAGTCGTCCATGAGGGGCCGTCGCTTCTGTTTTGTAGTTTGTTTATTTTTTTATAAAAGTTTTATGTTACGTTACTTCATCGTTGTGTATCAGACATCGCCTCCTTTTGGAATAAAGGTGAATTGCACTTATATTTATATATATATAATATACTTACACTGTTACACACCTCGGGTCATTAGTGACCCTATACAATTTTTGCAAAAAAGGAATGGCAAAACAGACATTCTTTTATAACTGTATACATTTTTTTGTTATATTGTTTGTAATGAATTAATTGAAGAATACTAAGAATGTAGTTGTCTAACTTTAAAAAAATGAATGAGGAGGAGGATAGTGAATGACGTCCCGGGTCACTTAAGACCCGAGGTATGCCTTTAAGGGTTAATGTTTGTCACATTATTTTAGTGTGTTTTCCCATGATGGTGTGTTGTGTTTGTGTGTATGACATTGTGCACCATATATATATAATTATATTTACATATGATAAACTTGATTTATCATGTGGCTTTCTCTTCATCACCTGTGTTTTTAAAGTGGTTGTCAATATATTATATGCCAAGGTAAAGGTTAAGGTAAAAACGAGAGTTTAGTAATTTGGTACATTTACATTATTTCAGTGAAATATATATATATATATATCACTGAAATAATGTAAATTATTTTTTAACAGATTCCACTATATTATCATTCCTTCGTAATGTCATAGAAATTTGTTACACATATTCCTGAGGAAATATATATATATATATATTACTGTCCATTTCATTTGAATCTGTAAAACTTAAAATGTTGCAACCACATATTTTACTGAAAGTTCTGGCAACCAAAGCTGACTTTTTTTTTTGTTTAACCATAAATTTGGTAACACTTTATTTCGATAGTCTATTACACATTCGTCTACTAACTATAACTAACTTTGCAACTACATGTCAACTAACTCTCTCTGAATTAATTTTCAACAACATGTAAACTACCTGTCATTAGAGTATTAGTAGACTGTCTGCTTAATATCTGCTAACTCTTTATTTTGATGCTCCCCAACAGACAATACTGACTGTAAGTAACTTGGCAACTACATTTGAACTTATTCTACTAACTCTAACCCTAACAGTCTACTAATATTCAGAAAGTTAGCTAACATGTACCTTTAGTAGCAAATTAATGAAAGTTAAGTTAACATAGTTGCAAAGTTACTTATAATAAAATGTCTAAAGTGCATTATCGAATTAAACCATAACCCTAAATTTCACACATTTTAATACTGTGTGGTCTAAAATGTCAATTCAATACGACAGTAATGCTTTAAATATATCAGTCCCAAAGAATATTTCTACTTCAACCCACGGCTGAGGACACGGTCTTCACAATACCAAACATGCTCAGAATATTTCTTTGTCTGTGACATTTGGGACAAGACACTGAATTCCTAGAAATATATCCACTAGCTTTAATAAAAGAGATATAAGAAATATGCTGAAAATATGCTGTATATTTGTATGTGTATATCGCTGTAAGCAAAAATGGGTTTGTCCAATGGTTTTATGATAGGCCTTTTTTCTGTAGAGCCTTTCAGATGTTACCCGGGGAACCAAATTTGAATTTGATTCAAACGTGAAAATGACATGATCGATTACACTTTACTGCAGGTATGCAAAATATAATTCTAAAACACACATGTGATAGGCTTCCCTCTAAATCAACAGTGAGTTTGGCTTTAGTTCCACAGCCTGTGATGTCCAGCACTGAACTCTGTATTTGGACAGTGAGTAAAAGGGTCAGTGTCACCCTCTCCTCTCTGGGGTGGAGTTGAAAGTCCAGCTTGTGCCAGAGTAAACATGGAGGAGGTCTCAGGACTAAGAGCTGGGAGCCTGAGGCTGTTTGAAAATGGGTAAAGAATGGTTTTCCCCAAGGGGGAGTTACCCAACGGATCTCAGCGAGGCACTGTCTGCACTTCTACGGCCTCCGGAAGAGATGGGATCACTGACGCAGCCCTTGAGGATTTCTAGTCAAATTCAGCCGAATTTCTAACGGATCTTTCCCTAAACAAAAAGGCCTGACATTTTGAAAAAGGAAATCCTGAGGATATTTCCTCAGGAATATTAGTAACAAATTTCTGACGAAGAAATAATAATATAGTGGAATCTGTTGGAAGACTCTAAGTTGTGCACTTTCTATGTGGTGACATGTGAAGCCATGAAAAGGGATTTCATAACAGAACCTCTTTAAGCCACTCAATTTTCACCAATATTATTGATTCGACTGCACTGGCTCTATTGGACGAGAACTGATGACATCACTGTTTTCTCCAGAGCTGCTTTATAGATTAATTGAACTCATTCCATAATTGATGAACTTTACACAGTTATTGAACTGAACTGAACTGAATCAACACTGAACTGATTTAAACTGAACAACGACACCATTGTCTTTCTAGAGCTGCTTTACAGCAAAATTGAATTCTGTTTGAATCATTGATCATTATTTAACACTGTAAAACTGCTTTGAAACAAACTTATTGAATAAAGCGCTATATGAATAAATACTTGACTTGACTTGGCTTAAAGGGATACTCCACTTTAAAATGAAAATTCTGTCATCATATACTCACCCTCAACCTCATGGCCCTCATTTCTTTCTTCTGCTGAACAGAAAGGAAGATATTTAGAAGAATGTCAGTAACCAGACAGTTTCTGGTCTCATTGACTTCCATAGTATATTTTTTTCCTACTATGGAAGTCAATGAGACCAGAAACTGTCTGGTTACTGATATTCTTCTAAATATCTTCCTTTCTGTTCAGCAGAAGAAAGAAATTCATAAAGGATTGAAACAACATGAGGGTGAGTATATGATGACAGAATTTTCATTTTAAAGTGGAGTATCCCTTTAAGCCTTAAGGGATAGTTCATTTACTCACCCTCATTTCATTTTAAACCTGCAGGTGCTTCTTTCTTACACAAAATAAGATATTTTTATCTCGATGTTTTGCAAAAACAACCCAGCATTTTTTAGCGTGCAAGATATTTGCCAAATGTTCCCCTTTTGAATAAAGTTGCAAGCAATAAATCAATAAAAAAGCATTTCTCTATATTTTATCATTCTAAAAATATTTCTTATATTATTCTTTATTTATGATCAGTCACATGGCATATTTCCAGAACGGTGTGCCGATGAAGTAAAAATGGAGGCCTCCAGGTCACATACTTCTGGGGGATGCCTGAGCCAGCCGAGCAACTGCTATTAAAATGTTGTTGCTAACAGATTAGAGATTTCTCTGTGTGCTTTGGACGTCCTTGGTTATACCTACCAAATCTGATTTTCTTGGTAATGAAGAAGCTTGATGAAACATTACTATGGAAGCAGAAGAGTGAGTGTTTGAAGAAGGCGCAGGAAGCCGACGCATTAGTTCTGTTTTTGTTTTTGCTGCTCCTCTCCAAATGAGGAATATGAGGAAGTCAAGGGGAAGGGGAATTCGGATTAGCGTAGAAAGAGCTAGGTACAACCGTGAAACATGAGGGAAGGGCAAAAGTACAGGTCCTTAGTCTTGAAGAGCGGAAACGTGTGCATTAGTCATAACTGACAACTGACTCCTGCATGGCCTCCAATAATGATCTGGAGGATATGACACTCGCACTTCCACAAGCTCTGTTTGCGAGGGCAATTGCGTATAGAATTTGTCCCATGAGGGACAGGCTAACCTTCCTGAAAAGCTCTTAATTTTAGAAAGTCACTCCTTTAATAAAAACATAGCTTTTCTTGAAGTACTTTTCTTTTTTCTCAACAGGGTGGGGTTCAAATAAAAACTGCTGTTGACAAACCCAAACTGCTGCCGTGGTCATTTTTATTCTAGGCAAAAATGCTAAGTTGCTATATCTGCTCATCTTACAACTGAACTGTTGAGAATATTGGACGGTGACACGTTCCCCCCATGCTTCCCATACACAAAATAAATATATTTTCTGGATATGTTTTGGAATATATGCACATATTTGAAATTGGCCCAATAAATATATTTCATACTTATATTTCATATATTTTTGTTATATTTCAGAATATATTTCAATGTATTTTTTTCTGTACGGGTCCCCAAAAGTGTCAAAAATATATGTGGCATATATTCCAAATACATTGAAATATATTCTGAAATATAACAAAAATATATGAAATATAAGTATGAAATATATTTATTGGGCCAATTTCAAATATTTGCATATATTCCAAAACATATCCAGAAAATATATTTCAAATATAATTCTTTTGTGTATGGGTTCATTCATATTTTTAATATATATGGTTAGATTTTGGACAGTTTATTAAGATAATTGGCAGCAATGTTGGCAATCTTTAATCTAATAGGTTTTTCAGTTAGTCTTTTGTCATCCAATATGGGAAAATGAATACCAAAATATTTGTCAGATGCATGCTAAATGTTATAAACCGAATGGCTTAAGGAAATATATTTTCAAATTGCAGGAATATTTTGTTTAAATCTTCAAATCCCAATATAGGCCTATATAAAAAAATATACTTTAGGTGGCAAGAAAATACATTCACAATTTAAATTTGTAAAATCAATGCAACATGTTTTTTATTATTATTATTATTATTATTATTATTATTATTATTTTGGACAATATAAATATATTTGAATGAAAAATGGTCAACAAATATATAAGGAAATATTAGAAACTTGCCAAATGTAAAATATTTTAAAATCTATCCAAGCAATATACAGTGCTATGCATAAGTTTAGACACCCATGCTAAAGTTGACTAAAAAGAGGAATAAAAAATCATCTTTTGGAAATTGAACTTAATGCCTTAATTTAAAAAATTAGGAAAAATCCAACCTTTAAGAACACCAATTTTCTTTGTGAATGAATAATGTATCGTAAATAAATAAATGTTCTTCCTTAAAATATAGGGTGCATAAGTTTGGACACCCCTATGTTAAATTCCCATAGAGGCAGGCAGATTTTTATTTTTAAGTATTTTTTTATTTTTATTTTTTAGGATACTATGCATCCTGATAAAGTTCCCTTGGCCTTTGGAATTAAAATAGCCCCACATCATCACATAGCCTTCACCATACCTAGAGATTGGCATGGGGTACTTTCCATAAGATCATCTCTCAATGCAAATCTAACTAGCTATTACTAGCTAACTGAAATAAAACCATGCCAATCTCTAGGTATGGTGAAGGCTATGTGATGATGTGGGGCTATTTTAATTCCAAAGGCCAAGGGAACTTTATCAGGATGCATAGTATCCTGGATCCATGAAGTAACTGGCCTTTAAAAATAAAAATCTGCCTGCCTCTATGGGAATTTAACATAGGGGTGTCCAAACTTATGCACCCTGTATTTTAAGGAAGAACATTTATTTATTTACGATACATTATTCATTCACAAAGAAAATTGGTGTCCTTAAAGGTTGGATTTTTCCTAATTTTTTGAATTAAGGCATTAAGTTCAATTTCCAAAATATGATTTTTTATTCCTCTTTTTAGTCAACTTTAGCATGGGTGTCTAAACTTATGCATAGCACTGTATATATAGGCCTATAATTATTATTATTATTATTATTTTTTTTTGGAAATATATTTAGCTTGAAAATGGTATCAAAATAATCTTCTATAGCTTCAGAAAGGAATCATGTTCTTAGGAACTTTATTGACTTGTTTTCTTTGAAGATTGCCTGTTGCAAAGAAAGCAGTGGTACGGTTTCCCCCTCTGCATTGTGCCAAACTAGTCAATCTATTTCCGAGAGTAAACATGAATCATGAATCATAGATTACGGTAATTTCTGACTTGTTTTGACGTCTTTAACCACTTTTAGATTACAAAAAGCACACAGAGGCCAAAGTACAGCAGTTTGACAGTCTAGGCTATGTTAGCATTCTCTTATAGTGGTCCTCTACTGTTATTTTCCCAGTTTCCTTTTCACCTATTTTCCTCTATTTCAGAACCGTGTCTGTGAGCCGCCCCACTAAATCACGAAGCTCATTTAAGTATTTTCTCCGAATACTCCAGACATAATCCAAGTTTTTGCAGGAGTTCACAGCGAGGTCACTGCTTTCTCTCCTCTCCCACTAGCTCAACAGTCATCTCACATCCAAGAGGCTTGGAGCTGAGTTCAACACATTGGTCTATGGGAAACTGTGCTCGCCGCCAATTGCAATACTTCCCGGCGTATTTCTGTCAAAGCTCAAGCCTTTTAAAAACAACACAATCACTGAACTCATTGGAGCCCCATTTGAATCAATTACCTATGTGTCAACAAACCAAATTTTAATCATTCTTAACAGAGGAAAGGGATTGTTGTCGTATGCAAGCCATGAAAGAGCAGGAGAAAATGAGATGAATTCATCAATTGAAATTTGCATTTATTTCATCTTTTCATGTGTGATTATTAAATGCTGGCTACTGTGCTAATGATAGCATTCAATCATGATGTTCAATGTGAGTTTTTCTTTTCTTCAATATGATCTGGTCTGTTTTTGTAGATGAAAGAGTCACTAACTAATCCCACTAAACAGAGCAGCACCTGAAGGTTTGTTTTAGTGATCAATGGTTAAGAACCTTTATACCTTTTAAGATGATTTTTTTGTTAAATCATGACAACTCTCGCCTCTCTGAATAGTTTTAACATGTTGATGGAAGATCTGCTGCTGCCGCATAAATAGACATACAAACATCCCGTAGCAGATCTAGGCAGGTGGAGCTGGGGAGGTGGAGGGTTTCAGAGGAACTGCTGGAAGACCATCTAACAGCGAGCACTGAACCAGACTACCGGTATTTGAATGTTTAGCAAGCAATCTCATTGGCTGCAGAATAAGCAGAGGCCAATCAGCTTGTGCCATGTAGCAAATGATGTGATTGCCAGAAGCTTGCATGTAAAGGACCCATCAGCTGACGCCATCTAGAGTTTCATGAATGAACTAGATATATCTTAATTTTGCTCTGCATTTTTGGGCTAGTTCACCCAAAAATTAAAAATGATGTCATTATTCATAGTTCCATCTAATCCATGGAACAGTAAAAGAAGATCTTTTTAACCAGTCAGTTTTTTTTTATTTTTTTATTTATCTTTTAGTAGGGTTCAATTTTGTTTTGAATTCCTTTCACTTTCATTATGGATTTTTTTAATATGAATTTTTAGGTGAATCACTGCTTGTTCCTGACTACCCTTACAAAATTTAACCATGTTTTTATTATAGTAAAAGTGTAGTAATCATGTTTATTTTGGTGGAGAACCACATTTTACCACAAATACCATGGTTAAACTATGCAAAACCATGGTTAATTTGTGGTTACCATCGTTTAACTATAACCATGTTTTTTTTTTTTTTTTTGTAAAACCATAGTTAATTTTCATAAGGGTAGTGTTGGGTATCAAGAATCAGTTCCATTTTAGAACCGCTTCTAAATGTTTAAGAACCATGGATTGGATAAGATGCGCATTTCGATTCCACTTATCAATTTCTGTGTGCGCTTTTTTAATGTGATTTTAAACCATTCAAGATCAAGAAGACGCGAAGAGTAAAATCGGCACACTGTTTTCTGTGCTGTGCACACATCCAAAGCGCAGAAATCCACCTCTCCTATGATGAATTGAGTTCTCTTTAGCATCTTCTCGCTCTTGAATATACTTCTAACAGTCGGTTTTGTCTTAAGTGAACATAAACAGTTGTGAAAGAAAACGCGTGTGTAACAGTATATTAGATCCGTGCAGCTCTTAAAGTGACAGCAGCCTAATATTCCTGCTGCTGCCCGTGTCATTAATGTTAATCAAAGTACAAAAGAAAAAGAAAATCACTCACTGATCTTGACTTAAATAAAACTATGCAGTGATATTTTACATTTGATTTCAATTGTTCAGTTGTATGTGTTTGTGCTATTGCTAATATGTTTATTTGTTCTTTTTTATATTACTGACTCTTTACTTGTCTTTAATAATTTTTGAAATGTATATTAGTTAGTCTAGTTGTTTTTGCTGTGCTATTTTTTGTTAAAACCAGGCAAATGTTCCTCTTGTGTTCTTTGATTTGAGGATTTTTGCTAATGGTATTCAGCTGCAAAGAAACGTTTTGCAAAAAGACACAGGTTACATATGTTTGATCTCTAAATGTTGACTTTGGGAATCGATAAGCAGAATCGGTATCGCTAAAATTCAAGCGATATACCCAACCCTATTCCTAACTGGTTTATGAGATGGTAAACTCATCTACATAAATGAATAACAAGAAGTTGTAACACATAAGGCACATTTATCACACTGCCAATTACACAAAGAGCAGCTTTGGTTTATTTGTGGCTCTAGCGATAGAGTGATCTCTGTGTGTGAGTTGTTCTGGGACTGCCCTTCTTAACTATCAGCAGTCCCCCGGGAGCCAATAATAAACTGATAACAAGACAAGAAACCAGAGTAAATCAGGGATGACGTAAGACAGGATACAGCTCAGAGAGACACTTCAGGGACTAGAGTAAGATACAGACAACAGACAACCTGTGTGCTATAGTAACCCCCCCACATTTACAGCAAATCTTTTTTTTCTTTTAGTGTTTTGTTCAAATCTTGGATTTTATGACACAAGCATGCATATTAAGAGTGTTTTGTATTTCAGCAATGTTTCTGTTTTGAAGATGTGCAGATGTCGGTTTTTATCAACAGAATGTACAATGTCGGACAAAAATACAGCCTTTTCCTGGATCCTTACAGAGAGTGACCATGCAGACCTCTTGGCCAAGGCTGCCTATTAATTACCCACAGGACTTTAAAATTTCCTGTTTTCCCCTCCTTAATTAAGCTAATCTGCCCTGAACTTTAAAGAGAGGAAATACCTAGAAATAGTTCCCAATTTTCAGCACATTCAATTACTTTGTGCCGAGTATAGCAGATTGCATCAAATCGTGTCAACGCAGAGATCAACAGTGCTTGATCGTGTGGGGGAAATGATGTCTGTCATTTCTTCCTTTGCCATGAAGGGTAATGTGGGAATTTTTCGGAGGGAACCGTGCCTGCTGTGGGCATGGCCAGTGCCCGTGCTGTACGTGCTCAAGGTCAGGGCCATCCACCATCAATCTCTGACCGTTGTGTTTATTATCATTACTTGCACTTACTCACTGAGCGTAGAGAAGAATTGTTGACTTATGCTCCCTGTTACTTTTCCTCCCTTTTTCACAGTGTCTCACACTTACAATAAAAGTTCAGCATATGAGAAGAGTGACGATTTAAGAGGGACTTTCTTGTGAAAAAGAGGGACTTCCTTCTTTCAACAAACACTCTGGCTTTCTTGACATCGAAGGCATAAAGACTATTTTTCCAAGTATTTCCTCCCAAAAGCACCTGCCCGTTTGAGTATTGTAGTTTTTTTATTTTTAATGTGACAGTAAAACGCTGTTACACATAACAGCAAATTGATTCATAGTTGGCTTTGTTGTTGATGACAGCAAAGAAATTCATAACTACATTAATTCGCAATTGCCTATAATATTGACATCAAACAGAAATATTTTGAGGTAGCCACCTAACATAAATTGTAAACTGCTAACTGTGATATGAATGGTTTTAAATGGGTCATGAATTGAGAAATCAAATTTTCCTTGATCTTTTGACATGTAAGAGGTCATTAAAATATAACAACATTGGGTATGTTTCAGAACCCAAAACTTCCAAATTAGTCCTTTTTTTTTAAACCAAGCTCAAAAAAAAAGATTTGGATTTTGTCACATTATGATGTAATAGTGCGACAAAAGACAGCTAGACCCAACACCTACTTCTACATCATCACGTCTTTGGCCCCGCCCACTGGTACGTTAGTGAGATGAGGAGAAAAGAATCTCTGGACTTAAAATATATTTTTTTTGTCTAAACCGGCCAAAAGCAAATAGAACCCATTATAATCAGTCAAGACACCTTCATTTATATAGCGCTTTTAACAATATAGATTGTTTCAAAGCAGCTTTACAGTGATAATAGGAAATTAAAGTAACAAAGATTGTTTTGGCTTTACAGCAGCTCTAGGATAAAGTCATTGTCCAGCTAAAATTAGTTTTGACTGATTGATTCACTTCCGTTGCAAAGATCATTAGTTATTAGGGGCCGCTAACACGACACCATTCTAACAGAAAACCCTTAAAGCGCTCCGGCCCGCTCATCCGCACAACAACAGTGCCTGGCGGCTCGAGAACGCAAACCTTGAAATAGGTTCCAAGGTTCAAGCCTTGAAATATTTAGAAAAAAAGGTTATCTCTGGGCAGACTTCAAAAACGCAAACCTGTGAAAACACTGATGGCGTGCATATGCGTATTACGTGTTTAGTCTATAAGTATGCGCTTTTGAATATATATGTGTGCAGGCCTGTAGTCTTTCTTTACAAATTGACCTCAATAAATTACTTGTCTGGCCTTAAAAATGTATAATACAGAATTATTTCTCGCTTCCGCGTAGCCATGTGAACTGGAATTATTTGACAACGTTTTATCTGTACAGAGGTAAAGGGAAGGGAAGGAGGCCTTCACAGGGGAGAGACTAGTTGACACTTCAGGAATGCATTGTCGTCGTGTCCAGGCGCAGGTCCTTCATCAGATCTGGATACAGCCTGGATCCGGCGGACTGTGGTAAATCTTAGATAAACAGAGAGACTAATATTAGATGCCATTTTTCTTATTATGTAACGAGTACATCAGGATTTATGGGAAGTGTTCCCGGTTCCGGCTGACCTGATCTATGCAGCCTAACATTGAATTATAGAAGTCTATAATGTGTTATGTGTATGCTAGGTTAAAGAGATGTGTTTTTAGTCTAGATTTGAACTGACAAAGTGTGTCTGCTTCCAAAGTTTTGGTGCTATAGGAAAAGGATCTACCGCCTGCAGTCGATTTTGATATTATTATCAACTGGCCGGAATTTTGAGATCGCAATAAACGTGAAGGACTATAATGCGTTAAGAGCTCGCTCAAGTACTGGGGAGCTAAACCATTTAGTGCTTTGTAAGTAATCAGCAATATTATAAAATTGATACAATGTTTAATAGGGAGCCAATGCAGTGTTGACAGAACTGGGCTAATATGGTCATACTTCCTTCTGGTAAGAACTCGAGCTGCTGCGTTTACAGTCAGTTGTTCTTTGTCTCAAAATGGTTTATTACTGTTTATGCATCAGTAAATCAAGCCTGTGACTAAACGGTCAACTTCACATTGTTTCTCTTAGTAGCATGAAAATAATCTGTTATTTAAATATTGTGATTAAATTATAGAAAGCAGTCAAAGAACGCTTCCTTTATAATCACTGGAGCTGTCAATCACACAGCATGTGCAAACCTCCTGTTATAATCAATGATGAGCGGTCTATACTGCACAATGAATCTCTTATTTACTATGTTTGTACTGTTAGTTATGATGAAATCGAGTTGCTAGGACGAGATCACTGCATTCATGCGCTCACCTGACATATTTGTCTTTGGCTACAAGCTCATCGCTGAAACCTTTCGTGCGACGGGAGAAGATCTAAATATAATGCTACAATCAACACTTTTCACAATTAGTTAATCTCGATAGCTATAATAGTAATAGCGTAGTAAAAGCTTTTGAGAGAGTTCCACACTTCATATGCAAAGATGTTAGCCAATCACAGCAGTGAAGTCTCACAGCAGACACGCCCCTTCCAACAGAGCATTCAAATCGTAGACTGTATGAAACAATGGACGTAGTGTCCGTGACATCACCCCGTAGGTTTCTGAATTGCATTTTTTAATGGGCGGAGCCGGCCGTCGCCATTTTGACGTCACGGCACTAACACACAGCAGACAAACGGCTAGAAGTGACAGCAGCGACAATCCACCTGTCACTCAAGTGGCCACGGCCTTAAATATGCAGAACTTTAAAGCTTAATATATTTTAAGATATAAAAAAATTCACACAATTTTATGTAAAAATCATACTTAAAGTGCACCTCAGCAAACATTATAAAACAATAATAAAAAATAAAAAAATCAGTTCATTACCCTTTTAAGTATAGCTGAAAATTACAGTAATTCTGAAAACACCATGACTGGGGATCTAACTCTAGATTACATCATCAGAGGTATGAATCTAAATTCTATTCTCAGAAATACAAAACAAAAATGACTGTCAGAATGTAAAAGGCGATGGCGGTGGGTACGCGGTCTTGTGGGGGAAAATCTGGGACATTGTTATACTGCATCTCTGCATCACAACTATGTAAGCCTGCCTGCCCCCTACAGAAAACAGGCGGGTTATCACACCACTAACATTTATTTAACCTTTTTCTCCTGTGGAGAGCTAAAGAGGAGGGTGCCGTCGGGGCTGGCTTCTCTTTTGAGAGACATTACTATATTTCCTGACCATTAGGCGCTACAGTCCTCCTAAAACTGTCCATTTCAATAAAGCCCCTCAACAATGAAGCTCACTCTAGCAGGTTCATGTTTGAGTGAGCAAAATCCAAACGTGTACACATGTACTCACGAATGTGCGGTAGCCCAACATAACATAAACATGATTGTAAATCTGTTTGAACACAAGAACACATTGCTTTGCTGCCCTGTCCTAAACAGCCATTTCACATTTAGTTCCTCGCTCTCCACTGGGAGTCATAGAGTACATGAAACAGGAGGATGATTTCGCCACAGTGAAGGATTCTCATGTGCATTTATGTCGGCCTGTTTTGGAATTAACGGCAAAACTCCCCACTCCCACATATCCCAAGCTGGGACATTTCTTTCTCTGATTCATCACTCACAAGCAAAATAAAAATATTTTTTTTCAAATAAAGTTGATACCAAAATAAATAGTGGGTGTTTTAAGTAGACATAATTTCGTTACTTTTAAATACTTATATGGATAAAAATGAGGACCATTATCTATGTCCATGGTGTGACTCAAGTATTCTGTAGAACTGTTGTTTGCAGTCCAAAAAGTCCCAGAGGAGGACACACATATTCAAGCCATGGGTTCCTTCTGGAATTTCAAATGGGTCTGTAGAATAGCTTTTTAAAATATTATTGTCCAGTTGTTTTCACCATTCTATCATCTCATTACAGAGGAAGTCCATGGCAAATGCAAAATAGCCTTCCGGGTTAACCTACAAATTTACTAGATTGTGCTTGGATCATCTTGTAAACACTATAGTGGTCTGTTAGTTATGAAGAAGAAATTCTTTACAAAACGAACTTTTAGTAGAGGTACACATTTAAAGTTGCAATGAAACGTGACCTACATTCATCGGTTGTTGATTGGATGGAGGCAGATATGAATGCGAGTTTGCAGTCGATTGTACAAAAGAGGCAGGGTTTCAGCAGACGACCGGAGTTTGTTGTTTTACTAGAAGATAATGTTAGGATTTTTTAAAGACCATGTGCAAATTCATAAGTCAACACCATTGCTGAGTATTTTCTTGTTAAAACTCCAGTGAGCCAAAGACAGTCTCAAAAACGCGGTTTAACCAACGTGCTTTTGACTTTAGCATATCATTTTAACTATGCTCTGAAAGAGGAGTCTCAAGAGATGCCAGGGATACAAGAGATACATTTAGCAATGGGTGAATTCTGTATATGATGTATATTACGATGTTATGATGAACTATATGCCTTTCTCCACTGACGATCTGAGTTGTTCAAAGTGTTTCTAAGGATACTGATTTTCAGAAGGCAGCTGTCTGACTTTAGGTGGCGAAAGGGAACATGGTTAGTGCAACATTAGCAACAATTTATTAGCGGTTTGATAACATAGTCAAGCAAAAGGCTAATCATATTAATAACTGTTATGTGTCCGACATTGTAAAGAGTTTTACCATTGTGCAGCGTTTACCTCAGTAAAGTTGATAGAGTGGATCTCTGAGCTGGTTTGAGTGAGTGGAGGTGGGGCTAATTTGCATATTCATGAGTCCATGTATACTAAATAAAGCAAGGGTGTAGTGTTACATTCAAGCTATTAAAATGTTTTCATTAAAACGAAAATTACATTGTCATTTTGGTGATCCAAAATGAGTTTTAAGTGATAAAATTATTGACTACAAATTTGGAAAATATCGAATGAATCATTCACAATAACATGCATTTAGAAAATGGAGAGTGTGAATTTTCATTTCATGGCAACTTTAAAATTCTCTTATGGCAAAACGGACCACTAACATTGATGACTCATCTTGCACTATACAAATCTTTATCCAATCAAATGCTCCCTAAAAATAAGCCAGAGCTGACAGTTTCCATAAAAAAATACGTCAAGTAATATCATGGGGTCTTCAAGTGAGAAGATAGTCTACATTTAATGATTTCAGAATTACTCTTTGGCACATTGCCAAATGACCCAGCAAGAAGCACACCTAATTCTTACATTTTCACTATTTTTGCTTCTTTTATTGTAGACCTAAACTCTCTCAAAAGTTTTCGCTCTCTATCAGAAATCAAGCCCCACCAGTCTTCTCAGTGTCTGGCTAAGACACTCACCTCTCATGCCTTCCACTATGCATCCTCTTGTCTTTGTTTGGCTCTGCTCCTAAACACCTGTCACTCTGCTGTAGCACTGCGGTCCCCGTGTGAGGTCCCCTTCCACAGTCTATTGAACACTCTCTCAAGCAGAACACTTCAGCAGAGCCATCCTTCATGGCTCAGTTCCAGTCTTTTACTGCAGGCTGCCCAGGTCCCTAAAACATCAATGATTTGTTTATAATTAGCCCTGGCACCTCTTCGCTACTTAGAGAGTACTTGTTTCTCAAAAAGGCCAGGGGGGTCGGTTGACGGATGGGTTGAAGGTGGTTGTGCAGGACCCAAGTGAGAAGGTCTTGGGCTGTGGCGCAGTCGGTCACATTCCTCGCAAGCCGCCCGGAGTCGTAACTGACAGGGCGATAACGATAATAACCTAGTAGAGATAGTCTTCGGGGGCTGCTTAACTGGGCCCTGCATTCAGTCACTCAGTTAGAATGCAGGAGAAGAGGACCTGAAGGGAAACATGGTGCCCAAGCCTGGCAGTCAGCGACGTTTATGCTCGCTGGATGCTCAATTAATAAACACGGCTGTTTATATCAAGATGTGTGAGGTATAAATACACTTTGTGTGGTCCCTGAAGTTTACATGGCTGATGGGGTAAAGTACATCTTTGCACCCTCCTCTGATTGTTTTCCAGCAAGGACAATATCCATGGGAACATTACACACAACCCGTCAGCGTTGTAAATGAGCCCACCTCTGGACAATTAATCATTGAGTATTTGGGGACGTTTAACAGGATGATGTTTGGAGGACGTCACCTGAGATGGTAAACGCTTTTAAATACATCATATGATATTTACATAGCTCAACACAGTGCTCACTTTGTAATTGTGTCATATTGCAATAGTGAAGGCCATGGAGACATGAAACCATTCAAAAAATGTAACTAGCTAAGCTGCAAACTGCTCCATAGAAAATGAGCTAAAATAAGCTGAAATGTACCCTAGAATATAGATAGCTGCACTAAAAGCTATATTTAAAATTTAAAATTTAAAATTAAAATTAGTTATTTGTGATCATCCAAAATAAAAGTAGTAAACCATAATTTGTTAAAATACCTGTAATAATAATAATAAATAAATAAACATTAAAGCCTGGTTTCAAAGACAGTGCTTATATTAAGTCAGGATTAGGCCTTAGGTCAATTAGGACATTTAAAGGGATAGTTCACTTTGAAATTAATTTTTGATATGTTTTAGCTTACCTCAAGGGCATCCAAGATGTAGGTGTCTTTGTTTCCGCAGTAGTTTCAATTTTGATATTTTTAGGTCAAACCGTTCTTGTCTGTCAGTCATATAATGCAGGTCTATGGTCACTGTCTCGAAACACAAGCACAGAGTCCAAATTAAAACAATTCCCCATCGTCCAAATGAAACAATTCCCCATCATAAGTACACATTGATGGCCTAAGACACGAAACGAGCGGTTTGTGTGAGAAAACGAACAGTATTTATATCGTTGTTATGTCTTGAAAACAGCACACGTCCAAATGATCTGACGGCGCGGGCGGGTATAGATATATACATAGATGTCGCCTTGGCTACGGTTTCGTTCCAATGAACTGCAGTAGCGAAGGCGACATCTAGTGTATACCTCTATACCCGCCAGCGGGCGGGTATAGATATATACACTAGATGTCGCTTGGCTACGGTTTCGTTCCAATGAACTGCAGTAGCCAAGGCGACATCTATGTATATATCTATACCCGCCCGCGCCGTCAGATCATTTGGACGTGTGCTGTTTTCAAGAGACAACAACGATATAAATACTGTTCGTTTTCTCACACAAACCGCTCGTTTCGTGTCTTAGGCCATCAATGTGTACTTATGATGGGGAATTGTTTCATTTGGACGATGGGGAATTGTTTTAATTTGGACTCTGTGCTTGTGTTTCGAGACAGTGACCATAGACCTGCATTATATGACTGACAGACAAGAACGGTTTGACCTAAAAATATCAAAATTGAAACTACTGCGGAAACAAAGACACCTACATCTTGGATGCCCTTGAGGTAAGCTAAAACATATCAAAAATGTATTTCAAAGTGAACTATCCCTTTAAGTAGCTTTTATAAATGTGCCTTAGAAAAACACATTACTGGTGTGGATCTTGAGACAAAACAATGGCACTGACATATTTGAAGATAAGTCATTGCAAGTTGTTTTTACTTAAAACAGCTCAATAATGCATTTTAGTCTGTGACTAGGCTTAAACCTTGTCTGTGAAACCAGGGGAATATAATATTACATTCACACAACCCAAAGACATGAAAGATACTGTAAGGGAATTGGAGAGACAAAAATTGCCCATAGGTATGAGTGTGGATCTGTCAAGGGATGAGGTGAGGACTCACTTGTGCAGAGTTAATGGGCTTTTTTATATATACAGATAAAACAAAAACAACTAAAACTACCCCGTGGGGGAAAAACACGACTGGCAGCTGGCCAGGACAAGGCAGGACTGGAACAGGCAAGCCACACTGGCAACACACGACAGGTAACATTAGATAGCAAAATGGCACAGGACTGAAAACACAAGATTACACAGGGAGCAAACAAGGCAGGTAACAAGGGAGGACAGGTGAGGCAAATCAACCAGTAATCAGAACAGATAGGCAGGGTTAAAGTCTGCGTGAACCGGAAGTTGCAAACGACTTTTTGTTTGCCAGTGTTGTGACGTATTTCCAAGTGAAACGGAATAATGAACATCTCTGCTCATAGCAGACTAATGGTTTGAGGGGAGTGGTTTAGCATTTTCAACCCATCCGTCAAACTGATGTCATCAGAAAAGGAACGCCATTCCAGACCGGAAGTAACTTTTCAGATTTTGATTAAAGATTACCACGGCAAACAATTTTTTTTCTGTGTATTAATTTGCACGGATTAATTGTTCACCACAAGACTAGTAATATGCGCTAACAAAGTAAATGGGGTCAATTTTGATTTCATGTCGACTTTAAGACAATAGACAGGAGAGGCTTGTTCGACTCGACGCAGCGCTGTGCAGACCGATCGGCAGTTGACTTGAAGTAGTGCTTGCCGGATAGAAATTCTGTCCGACTTGAGACAGTGCCGACGCCACATGACTGTGACGTATGCCATCAAAGTACCGCGAGAGCGATTCGAGAGCAGCCGGAGAACTCTCAAGAGCGGCTCATGAGCTCTGATGATGACACAACTGTTCCACGATTGGCCGGATTCATCGCATGACAACGATCACGTGTGTTTCGTGTTTATTCTCACACCTTCAGTTCCACTTATGTTCACAAATCAGTTTTTTATAGTAAAAAGTAAAATCTCTTTTCATTTAGTCGCGATGTTATATTGAGTCATCAAAAAAAACTGATAAAAAAAAAAAACGTAGACCCCACTTTAGTGATAGTAGGCTATAGGCTTATGTTGAACTTTATTCTTGCACAAACAGACGCTGTATTTAGCAGTAGGCCTACATAAAGTATTGAATGAAAATCGCACGCTCACACATCAAGACTGGAGTGCAGAGAACGAGCGAATGCTCTTCCCATGCACTTACAAACAGAGCATGTATGCCCGAACCCCGACACAGAACCGAAACCAAATTAGGCCGAAGTGTGATTGTGTCTGATGTGACCTTGCGATGGACTTTCCTCTTCTGTGGCCCAAGATGCTGGGGTACAATGAGCAGTAATAACACCTTCACATGCACACAGATTATGTAAAATGCTTCTCATTTAAACCCCTTGAACATGTATTTTGGGATGGAGCTCGAACTCATCATAGAGTGCAGCAAGGATGCTATATTTTTGGCAAAATCCAGATACAAGTTAGCATTTTAGCACTCCACGTTCTGAAGTCAGTGTTTTTTTGTTTGTTTTTTGTCTGTGGTTAACACAAGCTCAAGATATTTTCACGTTTTATAAAGACTGAAAGAGTCATCGGAAGCTTAGTATCCCTGGGCTGGGATAGGAACATTCGAGAGTGAGGAGATGGGGTGGAGGAGGGATGCTGGGAAACTGTTGTGGAGAACCGAGGTGAGTCAGCTCTATATATAACTTGCCTCCCCTCGTGCTTAATGGATAGATTATCTGAACGTGCTTCTCACTAACTTTGTTAATAAAACATCATTACTTCTGCCTATTGTATTTAGGCTTTAAAGACTTGTTCATTTGTAAAGATTATCATGATGAACAAAACATGTAGGCTATAATAATAACTTTTGTTGGTCATAAAGCTTATTTTCAGCAATAATCCAAAAGCCAATAGATTTTTTTTTTTTTTTTGAGGGAACCAGAGTGATGCTAACTTCCAGATTGGCCTACAAAAATATGTCACTACTGCAGCGTTCCATTGGACTGTTTTCACTATTCATGTTTGGGACTGACAACATTTACTTACAGGTGTGAGTGTTGGAATGTCGAAGTGCCCTGTTTACACAGTAGCTTACAATAGCAGCTCAACTACTGTCTGTATGCACATGCAATGGAAGTCAACCTCCTATTCTATTCATGATTATCACCTGTAAACACAGCAATGTGGCTAAAGTAAAACTAGAAAGTCTTATCATATTTGACATATTTTTACCTGAGTGAATGGATCTAAAATCTTCAGATAAGATTCAGCTCATATCTTCTACTTATGATACCAAAACCACATATAAAAAACCTACAACAATAAAGCATTTGAATAATAACTGTTATTTGATGTACTGTGGTTAAATTATCACATAGATTCATTTTGGAATTAATAGTTTTGCCATAGAAAGTAGCAAAGGTCAACAGAAGTGAACTGCTCTGAGTAGGATGTGATCTAGTTGTCATCTAGTAATTATAGTCATTATAACATGGCTTGAACACAGCATATTGCACTGTATGATGTGACAAACAACTAGCTCACACAGAACAGGTTAGGCGGATAGGCGGTTGTGTCCTGAAAATATACAGGTGTGATTCCAGCTATAAAATGTGTGGTTGTCACTCTCATAAATTGCCAAACTGCGTGTGAGCGTGACCAAATGAAGAACTGAAATACAGGACTGACAACAATATAGACCTTACTCAGGGTAGAACCATATAAAAAAATTCTCAGGAGTGAAAACAAGAATGTGAGGGATAGAATTACACTGTGTTTAATGAATTGATGTTTAACAACAGAAGCTTCTGATTGACGAAACGTCTTTGTGAAAAAGATTTCAGTAGATAGAAACAGTTTTAAAAATAGCAGCAAAAACCCCAGAGTTCAGTAGCCAAACAAACTGTAAACATAGGGCGGTCACATGCCGTTAAGCATTTTCTGGCGCAAAATGTGACGTTTGAGAACCTAAAACCCTGTTTCTCCCAGTTGACACGGCAATACATAACCGCCATTATCAGAAATCTCCACTTTGGCCGGAGTTTTTAGAAATAATAATTTTCTGTGATAAAAATGGGGTTTTCGTGTAAATGAGAGGCCAACCCGCAGGGAAATATATGCGTCTTCCCTTTGTGTAAACGGGGCCTAACATTCATAGTTTGACTCCACACTCATTCAAATGAACTCTGAAGCAGTGTTAGTGGTAATGACATAATTAAGTGATTAATTGAGTGATGATTGATCATTAGTGGAGACACCTGATATTAATAAGCAGAATTACTGAAGGAAATGGTCACCATTAAGGTGATCGGTGTTTGCTTTAGTTGGGCGCTTGACCCTTCACTTCATAATATTAGATTTTGTCTGGTTGCTTTAACCATGTGTTTATAAAACATGTTTGTTATGGCACAGAAAACACAGAGAAAATGTGTTCAGGTGTTGATTATGCTTGATAGTTATATAATCATCATGTAATGACCTGATTAATTGATATAATTCGGAGCCCAATCTCTGATTAAATGGGTGATGTGTTGATTTTACATTATTGATGTTACAGCATTAGATTCTGCAAAAGTTTGCAACTACTTTATTTTTAGAGACACACACACATCAAGAATCAGAGAATGAATCTCAACAACGATGACAAACATCATATTCAGATAAACGGATCAACTCTGAACATCACAAAACAAGCTACTAAAAAGTCACATAAAACAGCAGAAAAAAAAAAAAAAAAGGTAAGAATAAAATAAATTACTACACAATTCAGATCACAATTTATTCATGCCGCAATGCATGGCAATTTTTTTGCGCAAAAAAACTAAAACAAAACAATGACTCATTTATTATTTCTCAGCATTCTCATGAAAGAACATGACGCAGTTTGGGTATTGTGTAGCTTTAATATGTCTAAATCAATATGTGCCAAACCATGATGGCAAGATGACGAATTTGATACCTAATGGCACCAGGTTGAAGCCTGTTTCTACAAATCCAGGAAGAGAATCTTGCCTGGGCAACTCCTTAGTGTATCGCTTAGGTTGTGTTGCCATTTGATCAGCTTTCTTGTTTGTTTAGCAGTACATCATGAGTCAAGAGTCTCTCTTTGATTTAGCTGAGGAAAAAGTTTGAGTATTTTCATCTTCAAACCATATACCAAGCTGAAATGACCACTTAAGAAGGGTTACTTCCCTTTCCATTCCATTTCCTTCATTCCCATGGCAGCTAAACGGACATCTCGCGTTTCACCTGTTGCTGACCTCTTACCTGTAGATGCCCCCTCACTCTCCTTCATCTAACAAGACCGTGTGTGTACAGTAGAGGTCACATTCACAGACGTTCACACCCTCACACCTTTCAATGTGACGTAATCTTGAATACAATAGTCTATTTACCTGTTTTGTCTCACTCTTAATCAGGGATTAAACATTAAAGTGCAGCAAGTGTGAGGTAAATATGTTCAGGCTATATTTGAACACTTCTAAGCAGCGGATATTAGTGTCAATACTGGGCTTTTTCAGCCTGGCATAGAATGTTTGCCCTTTTCTAAGAAACTAGTGCAGTGGGAGGCCAGACAGACTCGCCATAATGGTGTCAGGAGCAGGGCACGGTAGGAGGTGGAAGGTTGTAAATCAGAATAGTGCTAATTCTGAGTGAGTGAGAGACATTAGACATTCTGTTGACTATAAGTAACTGCTTAATCTCTGCTAACTCTTTATTGTGATGGTCCTCCAACAGACATTCTACTGACTATTGGTAACTTATTTAATCCCAGACAGCAACATCTGGTACATGTGGATTCAACGCGCACTAGATGTGGGCCGGATCTGGGCCAACACTATGTTGCTGTCTGGGTAACTTTGCAACTACGTCAACTTATTCTACTAACCCTAATCCTACCGCAAAAAGTCTACTAATACTCAACTAATACTCTAATGAGAGATCATTGACATGTATTATATTCTGTCATTATATTGTCAACTGAATGTCTAAAGTGGACCATCAAAATAAAGTGTAACCAGGATTTTCTCTAGGCACATTTCAGAGTGTGTTCATCAGTTGTGATTTATCTTGTGCAACTATAGCACTGTTAGCTAAATATCAGCTAATGTAATTAAATAATAGTGTGAGGGAGGGAAAAGTATGTTTTGTTGATACTCAGTCCAACACTGATCCTATCTGTAATGGTTCGCATATATAAACAATCCAAAAAGAGCAAAATGCAAGATGAAGACACTTCTAATGAACTAAAGAGAACCAAACTAAAACACAAAGAAACTAAAGACATAGAAATAACCTTAATTTAGTAGTAAGACATGACAGTGTCCTGACCTAAAACATAAATCCACTTTATCTGATTTCATTAGATTTCATGATTTCAAAACCACATCAACCCAAAGAGCTCCATTTATCAATTGTTTCTTACTTCTTGCGACTCCTACAACATTTTGTTTTGGCTTTCTTTTGGGGGTTTAAACCTTTGGTGCACAATGTAAATTATTTGGCATGCTGAGTATCCTTAGTGCGTACTTCTGGGAAAAATAACCAGGAACATTTTTTTCTTACTACTCTGAACAGGCTTGGGAAAAGAGGCACATATCTTGATTTAAATTTTTTCTCTTCATAAAGGCCTCTAGTATTGTAAAGTCAGTTTTTATTCCAAACGATTTTGTTTCAAAATGTTCATGTTGATGGATTCAAGAGAGAGAAGTTGAAAAATTCCCATAACATTTTGGGAATCGAGTTTCTGGTGTGCTGCTAATGTAGTGTAAACTTCAACAGAACACCCTCACAGGAGCCTTGTAATTCATTATCAAAACTGGAGATGAAACATGAGTTGGTTCATTTGTTGAAAAAATCCATCCATTTATCACAATGACAATTACAAAATTAAAGCAGTTGTCACATTAAAGTAAAAAGAACAAATGTGACCCTGGATCACAAAACCAGTCACATGGGTCAATTTTCTGAAATTAAGATTTATACATCATATGGAAGCTGAATAAATAAGCTTTCCATTGATGTATGGTTTGTTAGGATATGACAAAATCTGGAATCTGAGGGTGCAAAAAAATCGAAACATTGAGAAAATCACCTTTAAAGTTGCTAATTTATGTTTGTGATTGTGCTGCATTCACTCACAAAAATAAATGTTTTATATATTTACGGTACGAAATTTACTAAATGTTTTCATGGAAAGTGATCTTTACTTAATATCCTAATGATTTTTGGCATAAAAGTAAAATCGATAATTTTGCCCCATACAATGTTTTGTTGGCTATCGCCACAAATATACCCATACTTGTGACTGGTTTTGTGATCCAGGGTCACAAATACAAAATATATGTACCGTTACAGAGCCTTCTTCCACTTTTTGTGCTTAAGCATCAAGTTTACCAGAGGAGCTCTTTAAATGTTTATTCTGGTCCTTGTTACATATGTTGATTTTTTATTTTTTTTATAAAAACTTGAACTCATGGCCTAGTGGTTAGTAGCATTTGTGAAAGACACAGGTTTGAGTCTGGTGTGCTTCATGGGCAGAACCTGATTTCACTAAGTCCAACATGTTCCTGGATAAACATCTTTGTTGATCCTGGAACAACATTTCAATCAACCAATCAGATTTGAAGTTTACATAAGTTTATGTAAAGTTTAGGCTTAGAAACAGGGTTAGGTGCTTCTACATCGGCATCCTTCATTTCTGTCTGATTTAATGGATAAGTTATTGATAGGGTTAGGTTAAGGGATATGGTTATGAATTAAATTTTCAGACAGGAATGTTGTTCCACTATCAACAAAATATGTTGACCCAGAAACGCGTCTATCTCTGCAAAATCAGAACAGGCTTCCATGTATCCCATTCTCTCTTTTTCGTGATTTTTCTGTGATATTTCACTCTCTCCCTAAAATAAAAAGTGGAAAAACCCATATATATTATTATTATTATTTTTAAGCAGAAATTCAGCTACTTTTGAATTGTGAAATGAGCAATGGCTTACAAATAGCAGAAGACAATAACGTCACATACATCCCAGATAGCAACATAGTGTCGGCCCAGATCCGGCCCACATCTGGTACATGTGGATTCCACACATACCAGATGTGGGCCGGATCTGGGCAGACACTATGTTGCTGTCTGGGATTAAATATCATAGATGCAGGTATGAAATCGTGGGCCACTGAAGCTATGTTTATTTGGTGTCTTTTCTCAGCTAATTTTGATACATTAATAAGATTGTGATAGATTTTATGGATTAATCTGCATATAATTTAGTTCACATTTTTGCATGATTGACAGCCATAATAAATATACAATTTAAAATCATCTTACAATTGCATTAGAATCTCAATGAAATGTATAGTTACTTCTGTACATTTCCAACAAACCTCCCATGTTTGCATTTTGCAGATTTGCTCTCTTCTCTGGGGGCAGATTACATTGAGTTCTTGCTCATTACAGATACATTTTCACTGTCTGTTTCGAGAAGGTAACCCAGGATAAATGACTGTGTTGATGGTGTTAAACAACAATGGTAGGTTTACTCTTGTGGACTCTAAACACTTTAGGGTTGTGTGTCATTTGTCAAATGTTTGGAGAATGTTGCTGAAGCAACACTGCGTTACCATTACCATGAGGAGGGGGCGGTAAAAGGGGTGCAACATCTTATCCAGATCTATTATCCGTATCTAAACATATCACATTCGCTAGTTTTCATGGTTAAATAATTAGCACAGAGAGGAGAAGGAAGTAAAAATGTGGTGTACAGCCTGTGATGGAGGAGAGAGTCCAGACCCGGCTCTGAGACCCTCCCTTCTCCCGTGGCAACAGTAAGTGTGGACTTTGGATGCTGAAAGAATTATAAGTAGTGAGGTAAGCAGCTGTCATGCATCTATTGTGTATCAATTGGCCACAACATGCTTTTTCTATAGGCTTCATAAAAGTTTGTTAGATTCATCCTGTCATAAGAACGATCTTTGCTAAATTGAGTTAAAGGCTAACCAAGCCAAACTTTTATCAAATTATAATAAATGATTTTAGCAAATGACACCAACATGAAAATTGAAGGAATGGACAAGTAATTGAGGTATTGGCTATACTGTGCAGTGAGAAATGTGCATATAGGGCCCTGTTCACACCTGATACTAAGATGTGTTTTGGTCGATCGGATCACAAGTAGACGAGGGAGACACATTCCCGTATACATCTGGTGTTTTAATCCGTCTCTTTTGTCCACTTTCAACCGCTTCTGTCCTGATTTCTTCGAGGGGAGGGTCTATGAGCGGGTTATATGTATGTTTGTTTGTTTGTTTCAGATATTTCGATCTAATGGACGAAATAAGCTTGTGTAAATAACATATGAACGCGCCCGAAGACGACGGAAAAACATATGGAAAAACATATGGAAGCATCAGCTTTCATTTCTGCTGCAAGATCACGGCGAACGCTGTGAGTGCGTGTTAGAAATCAGGAATGGTGAGAGAACATTGTGCTTGGTATGTTTTTTTGTCTTCAAACCAAACTTAGGCCTTCAGCTGACAAAGTTTAAATCCCATAATGTTTATGCATTAGGTCAGTAGGCAGAGAGCAGGCGGTCTTTTGAGGCTGTTCGAACGCATTCGACCACATAAGCGTCTACAGTACGAAAGTAATCCAGTCGAATACGTTTTCAGCCCTGTTGACACCTTGTATTAAGATGCGTTTTCATCAATCCAATCACAAGTGGACGACACCACATACAGGTGTAAATGGGATTTTGAGCTTGTCCACTTTTGACGACTTCCAGAGGTAGTCGAAAACGCATCGACGGGATTGCTTTTATAGTGTAAACAGCCACAAAAGACCGTCTACTCTTAATGTGTAAACAAACAGTATGGGAAGCGCACTAGCCAGACACTTTACACTTTATCGTCTAAAGACCCAAGTGTGGTTTGAAGATGAAAAATGTACCAAGCATGATGTTCTCTCACCATTCCTGTTTTCTAACACACACTCAGTGTGATCTTGCGGCTATCAGAGCAGAAACAGAAAAGTGGACAAAAAAGACTGATTAAAACACCAGGTGTAAACTGGAATGTGTCTCCCTCGTCTACTTGTGATCCGACCAACCACAGCGCATCTTAATACCAAGTGTAAACAGGGCCTTCGACTACCTCTGGAAGTGGTCAAAAGTGAACAAGCTCAAAATGTCTTAGAACCTGTTTACACCTGTGTTTAGATCAGATTGATGAAAATACATTTTCATACCAGATATTAACAGGGCCTAAGGGTAAATCTGCTATTAGTATTTCAGTTGCTCTTTATTTTCTAGTTTTCAGATAAGTCTGAACAACATTTATGGGGGGAGGCTTGCTCAAGTAATCGCATAAAGTAAAAATGTGACGAAAACGTAATGAAGACTCACAATGAAATTCTTAAAAACTCATGTGGTGCAACAAAAATGCAGGAAACAAAAGCATAAATTAAGGAAATGAAATGACCCCTGCACACCCTCATGACTGTCTGTCAAGATCAAGAAGTCTTTTAAAATACCAGGTTATATACACTTTGGCTAAAAAAGCTTTTGCCGTGAGTTATATTACAGCAGAGCCATAAAAATAGTTGACTGTAAGTTTCTATAATGTTCTGTGTCCCTGCAAAGATACTTTGTCTTTCGTGTTGCTTTTAGAAATGCAGTTGGACTTCTGGGACTTCTTTAAAAATAATACCCACACCCCGGTACTGAGAGTGCACAGTACAACATTTCCAAAAACCGTCAAAGCTGTCACATTGCCAAATGGTGATTTGTTCTCTTGTTGGACCTTCTCATTTAATTTCAGCTTGTTAATTTCCCACGTTCTTCAAAATACTCTGAAATCATTAGGGACAAGTCAATAATCTCCCCCAGAACACAGTTCAGCTCACATTTAACATTAAATAATAAACTATTACAAGGCTCTTCCTTCGTGTTGTCACTTTTTGAATGAGACTTTATTCCATGTGGTCAGAAGAGTACATGAAATACAGCCACCTCTGATAAAGCTACTATTTTAGTCCCACTGTTTTCTTGGAACGCACATTTTCTGGCTTCAAGATGAACTCCCTTTTGAGCTAAATCCCTTTTGAAAGGCAAGGTAGGATACAGTCCAGTCAGTAGAGCTCCATTGCATTGTGACTCAGGCCATAGTGCTTTAAATAAACTCTATCAAGCAGATGTAACTGCTGAAAGCCCAATTATGTTCACTTCAAAGCAGTGTTTTCAATACTTCCCGTTGGCATATCAAGTTGTGCCCAGTGCTTTCATCTTGTCCTGTGTGCCCAAATGATCTCAGCTCATAGACAGAGTCAGGAAGTCATCGGGAACGCCTGTCGCATGAATGTTCCAGTGATGGAGTGAATGTGCTTAGTATCTCAGTAGCCTGGGAAGAGGATCCAAAGACCCCTAAATCTCAGATAAGACCCCTAAAGTCAAACCCGGTCTCATGAGAAATTGCATGAGGTGGTGATATCATATGAATTCGTATGATGTGATTTAAAGTCCCCCTGTAGTCAATAATTGTATCCCTTAAAATTCATCTTTGATCACCAAAATGACAAAAAAAGGAAAAAAGAATTCGTCATGCCTTAAAATAGCTAGAATGTAACTCTACACCCTTGCCTCATTTAGTATACGCGGTTCTTTGAATATGCAAACTAGCCCCGCCTCCACTCACTCACTCCAGCTCAGAGATCCACTCATTGACGATCACACGTTGACGTGATTGGTTACAAGGTAGTTTGTGACGTCAGAAACACCAGCGATTTCAAACTTGAGACTGTCTTTGGTTCACTGCAGTTTTAAGGAGAAAATACTCAGCAATGGTGTTGACTTATATGAATTTGCACATGGTTTGTCTTAAAGCATATTAAAAACACCACATAGACATATAAACAACATTAAAAAGCTGATTTTCACCACGGGGTGACTTTAAGTAAACGTAGAATATTTAGAAAAATAACAAGCAAGCATGAAGATCCACTTCTCGCCCCATCTCTAAACATAATCGCCAGTAGGGCATTAACCCAGAAAAGCATGAGTGAGATTATATGAATTCATACAAATTAGCCACTATGAGAGTGTGTTGAAAAGTCTTTATTATTGAAAACAAAAGGCTGATATGAACCTTTAAATGAAGCACAAATAGAATTTTAATTTATTTTACATGAAAAAAGTTGATCAAACGTTTCAAAAAGTGGTCACCCACTTCCCCCCCCCCCCCCCCCCCCAAGTACTTTTCCCAAAGTATGATTTTAGGTATAAAAAAACAGCTTTCTCTGTGTACTGTAGCGTGTTTGCAGCTTTTAAGAAAACGCACAATTGAAACATTATATCGCTTCTCTTTCCAGACACGAGTTTTTAATGCAAAAGCTTCCTTGGGTTACTTTAAGGAGTAAAAGCCATGAGAAAGTGCTGATGGAGTGTTTTCATACTCCGGCGTCGCCGTCGTACGTCTCCGTCCATTAGTCGGGCAGGGAGAGGGGAAATGATGCGGCCCATCATTGTGTGTCGGCAGAGCCTGAGAGAGATTGCGGGGTCGGAGGAGGTGTTAGGGAGCCTTGCGGTGCTGCCGTAAAGGAAAGCGCCGGCTCCACAGGGGGTTCCCTCCTCCCCACGGGCCCGCGATAGGCTGGGTGGCAGGAGGGCCGTAGCTCTGGGGGAGGGTCCCTTCTGCCCTCTCGCTGACAGGATCTGGTCAGTGTCCTGCCGCTGAGGGTCACGGCCCAGCTTACGAACACAAACTTATCTTCCGTGCATCTGCCGGGCCGCCTGCGCAGTCAGTCTGTCTCCTGCGCTCTCTTTCCTGCAGGGGGAGGTTGGGTGATACTTCGCTTGAGGAGAGTGACAGAGAGAGGGAGAAGGGGGACAGAATGGGAAAAAACCAAGAAGCTAGACCCTGCCAAGTCGCTGAGCTACATGGAAAACACGAGCTGCCTCCAGGGTAACAGGCCCACTTCTGAATTTCGACAAACAAAAATAACTCGGGCGACTGGATATGGCCATTCCTCAGGCGAAGTGCACTTTTTTTTTTCGATCTGTCAGCCAGAATTCCCAGAAGCTGAGCAAACTCATTCTGGAACCTGCACTGTCTTTGAGGACTGCTAATTTTCTCTACTGTTACAAGCGAGGAAGAAACTTAATAATACTGTTTTGCCCCAGTTATTTATCATTCTTCTCTCCACAGATGGAGATGACCTTTGAGTGACCAATGGTGAAGCTCAACCCTGGCCCTTGCAGTGACTTATTTCATCATTTGAGCGGCGTATGATTAAATTCTCATGACCTAATGCATTGTAGAATGCCTTGGAACTGAAGTTAATGTTTTCTTCTTTCTCTTTCTTTCTTTCTTTTTTTTTTTTTTTTTATTCAACTCCCACCCTTTCCTCAGCAGAGCAAGGCTGCGTCTGCCCAGGAAAAAATGACATCTTCATTAGAAGGGTTTGGATTGAGCAGAGAGTGAGAAAACAAATGATTGTAAGCGGTGTTGATGGAGTGCAGTGAATTCTACCTGCCAAAACCTTGTCTGGCTAACCTGAACCCAGACGAGAGAATTAGGAGATGATGAATGGCCAAGAGCGCGCTATCTGATGGGAGGAGCGCTGTGAAAGGCATGGTTTGAGTCTCTTCTTTTTTAGGAAGCGGTTTTGGTTCAAACTGCTGGTTTTGGGGCGAGTTTTTTGTGAGATGCATAAGCCAGTGACATAATGCTAATTATTTTTGTCCTATGTGTTAATTTCTTCAAAATTACATCTATACATATTTTTCATTCATTTTCACTGCATATCAAAACCCAGCTTATGAGATAAAAAAAAACATATATGTAATGTATATATATATATATATATATATATATATATATATATATATATATATGTATATATGTACAGTACTGTGCAAAAGTCTTAGGCATGTTAACCCTTTCACGCGTAGTGGTCACTACAGTGGACAGCTATTAAAAAAGCATTTTCTTGAATTTGCACGGGTTTTTATGGCAAAGTTGCACATCAACCTCTTCATTGGACCCTGGTGCATCATCCTATAAATTGCAACCAAGTGGCAAACCGTTGTGTTTCGATTTTTTCCCCCTCCAAACCAAGATGGCCAAGGGTCAGTCAGACATGCAAAGTTGCTCCGGAATATCCACCCATTCCTTCTATCCTAGGAGACTCTTGTAGGTAAAAAAAAAATTGCAGCATCAAGCAATATCTAATGAGTCATATCACAGTTACATTTTGCAAGTTTTGATTTTAGATTGAGAGAAAACTCTGATTAATCACATGTCCACTGTAGTGGACGTCATGCATCAATGGCTATATTTCAGCTACAATTCATAATTATAATGTGAATATTGTTTTTGAAATTTAAAACTTAAAAACTTAATCTGCAGTGACTTTTTTACTGTAAATAAATGTATTTGTATTATTAGAATGTAATTTTCATTGACATCGAAAAAAGTCATGTGATTACATAATGTATGACACTTGTAATGCATTACTTTACTTGTTAGATCAAAAAGTAATCTGATTTCGTAATGCACGTTATTGTAATGCGTTTTTTTACTCATAACATCAAAAAGTAATCTGATTACGTAATGCATGTTACTTGTAATGCGTTTCTTTACTCATAACATCAGAAAAGTCATCTGATTTCGTAATGCACGTTATTGTAATGCATTTCTTTACTCATAACATCAAAAAGTAATCTGATTATGTAATGCATGTTACTTGTAATGCGTTTCTTTACTCATAACATCAAAAAGTCATCTGATTTCGTAATGCACGTTATTGTAATGCGTTTCTTTACTCATAACATCAAAAAGTAATCTGATTACCTAATGCATGTTATTGTAATGCGTTTCTTTACTCATAACATCAAAAAGTAATCTGATTTTGTAATGCACGTTATTGTAATGCGTTTCTTTACTCATAACATCAAAAAGTAATCTGATTAGGTAATGCACATTACTTATAGTTAATTACTTGTTAGATAAAAAAGTAATCTGATTAGGTAATGCATGTTACTTGTAATGCGTTTCTTTACTCATAACATCAAAAAGTAATCTGATTATGTAATGCATGTTACTTGTAATGCGTTTCTTTACTCATAACATCAGAAAAGTAATCTGATTACGTAATGCACGTTATTGTAATGCGTTTCTTTACTCATAACATCAAAAAGTAATCTGATTACGTAATGCATGTTATTGTAATGCGTTTCTTTACTCATAACATCAAAAAGTAATCTGATTACGTAATGCATGTTACTTGTAATGTGTTTCTTTACTCGTTACATCAAAAAGTAATCTGATTAGGTAATGCACATTACTTATAGTTAATTACTTGTTAGATAAAAAAGTAATCTGATTAGGTAATGCATGTTACAATACATTACTCGTAACATTAAAACAAATCTGATTACGTAATGCATGTTACTTGTAACACATTACTTTATTTGTAACATCAAAAAAGTAATCTGAATGGGTTATGCATGTTACTTGTAATGCATTACCCCCAACACTGATCATTTCAGATGAGATTGAAAAAACGTATCGCTAGGTTTTCTCAGAGGAGGGCTATGATAGAAATGTGCATGTCCATCTTGAACATAATCAGAATTATCAGCTAATAAGGGTAAATATCCATACTCTGGTGCACTGGAGGGAGCATCTGAGTGGTTTCCACAGTTGTACCTTGACAGGCTGTAGAAAATTCTGATGGAATCACGTCCTCATGTTCTGATATCAAAGATACGCGAAGTGCAACTTGTATGAAGTTGTATGAAGCCTTTGCAATATTTCGCATTTATATTTTTTGTATATTTTATAGTTTTCGCATGATTTGATATAATTGTATTGATTAGTTTGTTAAATACACATACTTTATCTGTTTGATTATTGTATTATATTTAATACAGTATATCTTCAGTTTCAACCATAACCATATTAACATGCCTAAGACTTTTGCACAGCACTGTACTGTATATATACATACATATACATATAATCATATTTACATATATATATATATATATATATATATACATGAGAGAGAGAACAGAAAGAACCTTAAGTTGTGATGAAGAGCTAAAAATATAAGTTATTGTTTATAAATGATTTGTTGACGATTTGATTAGCTAATTATTAATTGCTAATGAAACCTGCTGAGCTAATACCTAACTAATATAAATTTCAAGCGTTATTAAAGACACGTAAACACTCAGTAATTAAAAAGAACAAATAAACAAATTAGCAATCGCACAAATAAATACAACTGAACAAAGATACGACTGAAATAACAGTGTTTTAAGATTTTCAGGTACAGAAGCTGTAATCAAATGTAAAAAAAATATATACACTACAAATATAGTTACAAAAGATATTCAGTCAAGAACAGCAAGTGGATTTTCTCTCTTTCTTTTGTTGTTTGATTAACATTATTATATAGACGGTAGCAGGAATATTAGGCTGCTGTCACTTTAAGAGCTGCACGGATCCAATATACTGTTACACACACTGTAAAAAAAAAAATACATCCCCAAGTCAAAATTTTCTAGTGACTGGTCACATCTAAATTTTTCAATTAGTCTGACCTATTATTTCTCATTGAGCCAATGTTAAGAGACTATTGCAACAAGAATTGCACTTGGGCCAATGTAAAAATTTAGATGTGACCAGTCACTAGAAAATTTTGACTTGGAGAGGTTAGAATTTTTTTACAGTGCATGCGTTTTTTTAATCAACTGTGTACATTCACTTTTGTCATAACCGACTGTGTTTATGAAGATATTTTGACACATTTTGGTGTTTATTTGTTCATTCAAGTGCAAAAACACACGGAAGAGAACTTTGTTCAATACAGTGCACTATACAGAATGAGAGGCGGCTTTATGTGTTCTTGTTTTGTATGTTTTGTGTTATACAGTATGTATGTGCACAGAAAACAGCGCACAAGCCTTGAATTGTTTAAAATCACATTAAAACAGCCTTTTCTGTGTGCGCACTTTGGGTGTGTGTATAGCACAGAAAACAGCACAGGTCTTCTTGCGCTTGAATGGTTTAAAATCATAATAAAATACAAAGGAATCAATAAGAGGAACCGAAAGTATCTGATTCCTGACCTTAAGTATTCGATTGAAGAATTGGAATACATTTTCGATTCCCAGCCCTAGTGTTTCTCAAACCCTCAGCCTCAATATTTAATGTGTGCAGACTGAATGGGGGAAATTCCTGTGAATGTCAACGGTAAGTAATGATTTGTTTTATAAGAATTTAGAGTTTTCCAAGAAATAATTACGCTGGTACAACCAGGAAACCATTAAATTATAAGAGGTAAACCTGTCATTAAAATGTAAAATGGTAAACCTCTTCTTTGGAAACTGACACTTGTTTTTTCACTGCATGTTTCCATGAGGTGAGGCGTAGATCTTTACAGTATCACTAATGCTACTATCTTTAGTTGAATAGAACTGAGTAAAATGTCTTAACTGGACCATTGAAATAAAGTTTAACCAAGTATTTAACCATTTTCAGCATCACATGCAGTGCACTGTCCTTATCACCTGATGTCTGATCATATGGTGCATCATAAAGGTTTTTAGCTGTCTAAAAGTAGAGCACACAGACTAACTGGTTAAAGTTTATGAGACCTACTGAAGTAAAAAGCAAAGCAGAGCAGATGTTTTTTGTGGTGTTCAGTAATAAGAAGGGTTAATAGTGTACAGAGGATGAGCAGTGAGTGATGTGCTACAGGTTTTACAGTGTCTTGTCAGAGGGGCTTTAGGAAATGTGGGGCAGTCTGTGGTTAGTGGTCATTTTTGACACAGGTTGATCCTCTGCTGTATCCAACTTGTATTTCACATTGTGAAACATGAAACAAATGACCTTTTCTACCCTGTTTGTGTCATTCCTGAGCCTCACAGACTCAAACCCAGGTTAACCACCCTCCAAATGTTTAATCAGTGTCATATATCACTGAAGAGATATTATAAATAAAATTAGACAAACATGTTCAAATGTTATGTGTGGACTTCAAGGAAAGAAAGCAAAAGTTGAGGAGGAATAGAAGTAAAATAAAAATGAAAACACAAAAAAAGCTTAATGGACAGAAATCCATTTTCAACCATAGAAACTAGTTTAGAGATAATGTCAGGTATCCTTCAGATGTATTTAATATGGTAAAATCGAAGTTAAATGGTTTTAATCAATCCAAAAAATATGATTTAATATCACTTAATAATCTTATTACATCAATGAAAGTAGTTTTTAAGGGTTAGATCAGGTAAATAGCTTCTTAAGGTAACAATTTGCTTTTGCTACTTGTATTTTAAAGAAAAGGTGATATACAGAAAAGGTTTCTGCACCAGAAACAAGCAAACAAAGACTGAAAATGCTAACTAACTAACGCTAACTATAAGTAATTTACAAATACATGTGAACTAACTCTCATTGGAGTATTAGTAGACTGTTAGTTTAGGGTTCGAGTTAGTAGAATAAGTTGACACGTAGTTGCAAAGTTACTTATAGTCAGTAGAATATCTTTTGGGGAGCATCAAAATAAAGAGTTAGCAGATATTAAGCAGACAGTCTACTAATGCTCTAATGAGAGTTAATTGACATGTACTTGGAAGTTACTTTTAGTTAGAAGAATGTCTAAAGTGCACCATCAAAATGAACTGATTCAGAATACTTTTGCTGTGTGTACTGTATCTGCTATGTTTTATGATGGTTCCATGGAAACAAAGCCATAAAAAAAGTATTTTCACAGTAACATCAACAAAAATTCAGTTTAACAGATCTCACATTGTTCACTCACCGCATCAGTGTGTTTCATGAATTATAGTGGCCGTTAAACACGGCTTGATCTAATATGGGGAAGCTTTAATAAAAATGTCAAACCACTTCACAATTTATGAGTCATTGTGATGATCTATACTCACACCTTGAACTTGTAGGCTAGGACTCCATGTAAACTTGTAAATATTTCAAAAATATCTCAAAAACAAAGCACACTTTATTTCAATAGTCCACTTTAGACATTCTACTAACTATAAGTAACTTTGCAACTACATGTCAACTCTCATTAGAGTATAAGTAGACTGCCTGCTTTTTATCTGCAAACTCTTTATTTTGATCCTCCCCAACAGACATTCGACTGACTGTAAGTACCCATGTAGTTGCAAAGTTACTTATGGTCAGTAGAATATCTAAAGTGGACTATTGAACTAAAGTGTAACCAAGGGGTGTTTCCAGAATGCATTCCCTAAACACTGCTTCTAAGCATCGTGATCTGGGGGAGAGGCTCAGATGAAATAGGGGGTGCTCGAGCTCAGCGTACATTCTGTCCTGGCTGCCTCTCTCAAGGCTAGTTGGGGCGTGTGCTTCGCGGTTTCCACCCCTGTCCGTTCAAGCAGGTGCCAGGCACGGTGAGAGGCTTCAGTCCTGCAGCGCTGACCCAGGACGCCCTCAGCCAGCCCGTGATGGATCCTCTCCTCCTCCTTGTGAGCTGGAATGGGCTGGAGCCTCACATTCCTATTTATCAGTGTTTGCGGTAAATGCATACATGTGCACAAACAAAGCGAGATTAACACAGTGACCTGATGTAAGTTTATCCACTAATCCGCAGAGGCTCTCTGTAGAAAAAGGGTTGTAGAAAGTATGGGGCATTTCATTAGCAGCCCACAAGGATTCATTTATTTACTTGACATCAGATAATACTCTGCTTTAATGTACTGTAAAAGGAATAATAATGTATTTCGGTTTCACTTTATTTTGATGGTCCCTTTAACACATTCTGTTGACTATAAGTAACGTTGCACCTACATGTCTACTAACTCTCATTAGAGTGTTAGGAGAGTATTAATAGACTGGTAGGGTTAGGGTTAGCATAAGTTGACATGTAGTTGCAAAGTTACTTATAGTTAGTAGAATGTCTGTTGGAGGATCATCACAATAAAGAGTTATCAGATATTAAGCAGATAGTCTACTAATGCACTAATAAGAATTAGTTGACATGTAGTTGCAAAGTTACTTATAGTCAACAGAATGTTCAAAAGGGACCATCAAAATAAAGTGTTACCTGTATTTTCATTGAAATTGTAAGTGACATATTGGTATCATACACCTGTCGCAATGCAGCGCCAGGCGAGACGCAAGTGTTTTTTGATAGTTTCAGCCCGACGCAGTTATCATTTTCAAGTCCTGTGCCCATTTGTGAGCCCGTGGGCTTTTGGTCTGAAAACGAGGTATGTTCAGGCGCATTGTTGGTGCGTTGCTATTTTGAAGCTGAAATAGACTGAGCCATTGACCAACAAAAACCTGGTCTAAAGTCAATGGCGCAATATTTTTTTTGTTATTTAAAGTGCGCGTTAGTAATATGCGCCTATATTTTGGACCCGCCTCACATCGTGCGTACACTTTGTCCCGAAGATGGTCTGCTCGTTAACCTCGCGCACGAGCAGATCTGTTTCCTCGCTACAAAAAGCGTTCAGTTTTTCCGCTTGAAAATTCAGCCATGTAAATAGCGAATCATCCTTAGCACGAGCGCAACTGGCTTTTAAAGGGAATGTGAGATGAGACTCTGATTGGTTTATTCCACGTTACGCCCAAAACACACCCATTACTCATTAAGAGGTATGGGGACAACCCTTTTAGACCAAGCGTCGGGTCATTAAACTAGCAAAAGCGGAAGTGCGCTCGCGCCGTGTGCTTTTGACCATGCGCTTAGATCGTTAAAACAGGGCCCAATGTGTTTTTTAGGACATTGCCAGGGACTTACTTCTGAGTTGTTTTTAGCATGTTGGCTATAAAGCTGGTAGATGTTAAAAGGCAATGACAAAAATATTCTCCTCAAAACTGAAAAGCATAAAATAGTGCTAAGTGCAATTAAAAAAGCTTTATTTTGCCCGATCTGTTTGCAATAGTCTAATAAGCATGAAAATATAGCACATTGTTAGCTTAGCATCTTGCTAAGGCCAAGCTTTATTGAACTCATTTGTGATGCCCTTTAGGCTACATCTACATTAATCCGGATACATTTGAAAACTGCATTTTCGTTTCAAAACGCTCTCTGTCCGCACTAGCATTTTCAAGCATTTTCCAAAAGTTTCTCATTAACACTGAAACGTCGCTAAATTCACCTGACTGCACATGCATAAAACCTCATTTTTATTTGACATCGTCCCTATCTCTTAGACATTGAGAAATAAAGTGAGATTAAATATACCTGAAGTATATTTGTATTGTTTAACATATTTAATATTGCAGATTTGCGTAATTTTTTGAGTTTGCAATTCACTGTTTTTAATCTGTTTTTGTGCAGGTCAGATGAGTAAATGCTTGCATTAGTCTAGAACTACAATAACCATCATGTTCACACACACTTACTCCTGATTTCTCTCAACATGGGGACAGGAGAGCTGTCAGTCAATACATGGGAAAACAAGTAACTTATACTTATTTTAAAAAGTAACTCAGATAGTTTACTGTAAATTTAAAAGTAATGTATTGTTACTTGGAAAAGTAATCTGATTACTTGTAATGTGTTAAACCACAGCAATGTTATATCTACAAATTGTATGTTTTCGAGTCAAATTCATAGGAAATTGTCAACTTGTACAAAACCTACAAATTCTCAAGAGATTGGGCTGACAATAAATGTCAATGTCCTTACACTATAATAGAGACACTTTATTAAAAGAATGAAAACATTAACAACAAAGTAGTTTGGCATAAACTTTAAATCCAACTTTGTGGTGTCTTTAAAGGGATAGTTCTGCCAAAAATGAAAATTAGCTCATGATTTACTCACCCTCAAGCCATCCTTGGTGTACATGACATTCTTCTTTCAGACGAATACAATCGGAGTTACGTTAAAATATTTCCTGGCTCTTCCAAGTGAATTGCTGTTTCTGTGTTGAAGTCCATAAAATGTCATCAATCCATCATAAAAGTGCTCCACACGGCTCCAGGGGGTCCTGAAGTGAAGCAATGCATTTGTGTTAGAAAAATATCAATATTTAAAACATTATAAAGTAAAATAACTAGCTTCCAAACGAACATACGGATTCCACTTAAGTGTAAAGCACAACTTATGCGAGTAATGCGATGTACTGCGGATATTTACGCTACGCCATGACGCACTACACTACTTCTGACGTCACAAGTTGCATATGTTGTGCATTAGGCGTGAATAGACTGCGTATGGCCGAATATATATATATTTTTTACTTTGTAACGTGTTAAATATGGATATTTTTCTTACACAAACGCATCGCTTCGCTTCAGCCTTTATTAACCCCCGGAGCTTCACGGAGCACTTATATGATGGATAGATGCACTTTTATGATGGATAGATGCACTTTTATGGACTTCAAAACAGAAACAGCCATTCACTGCCATTATAAAACTTGGTAGAGCCAGGACATTTTTTTAAATAACTCCGATTGTATTCGTCTGAAAGAAGAATGTCATGTACACCTGAGGGTGAGTAAATCATTTCATTTTTGGGTGAACTATCCCTTTAACTACTAGTACATAAAAAAAAAAAAAAAATTGTTAGATACAATGTACTTAACGGGTTAATATTGTATTGCAAAACACTTTTGCTGCTATTGTGGTGGGATACGGGTAAGGTTAGGAACATGGAAATTATATTGTGATAAATGAAAGATGAAAAAAAATATATAAATGCTAGATTTTACCTGACAAGGCAAGATTAGTTCAGGTCGTAAAATGTTGTGGTGAAACTGTTGTGGTGCATTATTATGAATTAATAATTCACATATAAAAATAAATAAAAACTTTTTCAATTTTTATTTAAGAAATAAGATTAAGATTAAGATTAAGATATCTTAATCTTGTATCTTGTATCTTAATCCCGAGTGTAATAAAATATATATATATATATATATATATATATATATATATATATATATATATATATATATATATATATATATATATATCTTTTTTTTATGATAACAAAGCATTGTCACGGTGGCTGTAATGAAGCGCACAAGGACAGAGATAGAGTAACAAAAACAGTCTTTAAAAAATCCACAAACAACACAGTTTGTAGGAGAAAAACATACAGCCAGGTTTAACATTAACGCTAGCATAGATGACACTGAACAAGGGAACTAAGGTAACACAGGGCTTAAATACAATGGGAGGGTGATCAAACTGAACGAAAACAGGTGTGAGGGACAAATTAACAATCAAGGAAACTAACTAGGAACTCAGGCAGGCAAACCAGAACACGGTGAATCAAAACCAAAACTCAACACACATGTTATACACATTACATTTTAACGGACATTATATTTAAACTTTTTTTGGGAGGAAATTAAATCATTGTTGATTTTAGAGGATTGTTGCTAAGAAAAGGGTTACAATGTGTTTATGGTGACGTTAATACAGTGTAATGGCACAAATAAGTGATATTAATTAAGTACATGTACTTACTATAGGGTAAAGGTTAGAGTTTCATGTTAGTTACTTATAATTATGCTAATGTACTGTTATTACTATAGTAAGTACATGAACATAAAGTGTCACTAGAAACAAATATAATTTATGTCCATAGCATAAGCAGGACAAGTTAAAAAGTTTGAGCATTAAAAATGATGCATTAATAATGATGCTTACCTTAGAAATCACCTCCCATTAGTGTCAAAGGACAGGTGACAGGTAAAAAGGACGGGGCGTTTAAGATCAAACAGCTTTCAAAAGAGATTTGGAATGAATGAATCATTGATCAGATACACAGATTGTATTTGAGGGGAAAAGGTCATTATGGCATAAACGTCAATGGAACGTATTGCTTGGATTTCTACAGAGCACATATTTTAAGGCACTAAACCAACATGTTTGACACACACACACACACACACACACACACACACACACACACACACACACACACACACACACACACACAGTACAGTCATCCCCATGGCTGAGGAATGCACAGGTCTTCTTCCTCTCTACTTGCTGACTCATTATTAGCTCCTTCCTCTTGTATTGAAGGACTGCTGTTCTTGCATGGGATTTTCCTCACATATTTGGATTTTCCTATAGCTGCTGTTGCAGTAAACTTGGAGTCGATACACTGACCTTCATAATGAATCAGCTGCTACTGTTTTCACCTCAAATTTCCCCCATAAATCCTCCACCATGTTTCCTCTTAGCCACCCTTTATTGTTTCATCAAGTGTCCCTATCCTGCTTGATTTAACCTGAAATCAAAATATTCTCCAAATAGTTATTCTACGAAGGCTGGGTTGTGATCTTTTCCTTCAGAATGGGGGTCAGTGTGAGGTGTTTTTATTCTACAAGTGTATTATTTTCTTGAAGGCAGACACCAGAATGTCTCTTCAAATGATGATGACTTGAATAAACAGCCAATATGAAAACTGAAGTGGAGCGAGTGATATTAATGAAGCATGGGAAGGGGCTTGTGGAACCGCACATGTACAAAGAGGTTTTCAATATTTAAGATGCCATGGATCATAGGCGCCGAATGGTTGAGCAACCACATAAAAACATGACACATTCACCATTCATTTTAACCAATCAAAACAATCGATTGGGATTCTGGAACCTCTCTGATTGGTGGATTTCACAGGGTCGTAATACACACAATTCTACCATTGTACTTAGCGTATAATAATACACAACAACCCGATAGAAAACCTTGTGCTTTCTGTAAGTAATTAACTCCAAGGGCCCTATCATACACTCGTCGCAATGCAGCGCCAGGCAACTAGCAAGTGTTTTTTGCCAGTTTCAGCCTGACACAGTTATCATTTTCACGTCCTGCACCAGGTTGTTTGAATAGCAAATGCATTTGCGGCCATTTGTTCGCTGGTCTGAAAATAGGTGTATTTTCCAGAGGAGGAATGGGAGAAGGTCATGTGGTCTGATGAGACAAAAATAGAGCTTTTTGGTCTAAACTCCACTCGCCGTGTTTGGAGGAAGAAGAAGGATGAGTACAACCCCAAGAACACCATCCCAACCGTGAAGCATGGAGGTGGAAACATCATTCTTTGGGGATGCTTTTCTGCAAAGGGGACAGGACGACTGCACCATATTGGATGGGGCTATGTATCGCGAGATCTTGGCCAACAACCTCCTTCCCTCAGTAAGAGCATTGAAGATGGGTCGTGGCTGGGTCTTCCAGCATGACAACGACCCGAAACACACAGCCAGGGCAACTAAGGAGTGGCTCCGTAAGAAGCATCTCAAGGTCCTGGAGTGGCCTAGCCAGTCTCCAGACCTGAACCCAATAGAAAGTCTTTGGAGGGAGCTGAAAGTCCGTATTGCCCAGCGACAGCCCTGAAACCTGAAGGATCTGGAGAAGGTCTGTATGGAGGAGTGGGCCAAAATCCCTCCTGCAGTGTGTGCAAACCTGGTCAAGAACAACAGGAAACGTTTGATCTCTGTAATTGCAAACAAAGGTTTCTGTACCAAATATTAAGTTCTGCTTTTCTGATGTATCAAATACTATATGTCATGCAATAAAATGCAAATTAATTACTTAAAAATCATACAATGTGATTTTCTGGATTTTTGTTTTAGATTCCGTCACTCACAGTTGAAGAGTACCTGATAAAAATTACAGACTTCTACATGCTTTGTAAGTGGGAAAACTTGAAATCGGCAGTGTATCAAATACTTGTTCTCCCCACTGTATATAAAGAGCGCATTAGTAATGTATGCCTACAGGTGGGTCCACAACGCGCAAACACTTTGTCCCGTAGATAGTCTGCTCTTTAACCTCGCGCATGAGCAGATCCGTTTCCTCTCTGGAGAAGCATTCAGTTTTTCCACTTGCAAATTCCGCCATGTAAATAGCGAATCCTTCATGGCGTGAGCACAACTGGCTTTTATAGGGAATGTGAGATGAGACTCTGATTGGTTTATTGCACGTTACGCCCAAAACACACCCATTACTCATTAAGAGAATAGGGACAACCCTTTTAGACCAAGCACCGGACACGCCGACCATTTTTCCTGTTGTTAAACTAGCAAAAGTGGATTCGGACCATGCGCTTTAGACCATGCGTTAACATAGGGCCCCAAATCATCAGGAATATCAGTGAGAGAGATATTATTATATATAATATAATATCATATTATACATGACAATATTCATGGAAAGAACGTGAATGAGGAAGTGCTTTTGTTTGGTTGGATCTTACGCTGTTGACCCTTCCTTTACCCCTTAACCCAAAATTAACCCTTACAATACCAGCAAACCGGTCCCTAACCTTACCCACATACAGCAGCAAAAGTGTTTTGCAAAACTATATGAACACAAAAAACACAAAGTACCTAACAATTATTTTTAAGTAGCCTAGTAAAGACACCTAATATAAAGTGTGACCAATTTTTTTCTACTCACTGTATAGTAGTGACAAATTATTATTATTTATATCAATCTTTTATCGTTTACTTATTCTTTTATTATTGTTTTTCTCTAAACTTTCCACACACACCCTTGCAGCCCCCATCACTTTTAGGTCGCTTAATGGTCCGGATGCTGCCTTAGAAGACAGTTGCCTATGTAGGCACTGGGCTGAAGGTAACCAGGCTCCTCACTAGGTTTTGGAACATGTGCAACTTCTTCTTGTTTTGGAACAACTTCAGTGTCTCCCACCAAACTCTAACTTGCTCATTCTCTTAAAATGAATGTTTTCATTTTGAGCTGAACAGTAAAGTATGTTTTCCCTTCTCTCCATACAAGAGAAGGGAAAACAAATACAGATTCAAACTGTTTTCAAAAATGCCATCCCATTATGACTAAATTGTTTTAATGTTCTAGTTGTGCGCAAGAGTGAAGATGTGATTAATTTGGTCAGCTCTCATCTGACAGCTTTATGAGGTGCCTCAGTTACCATCATTTCAAGAGGTCATAACCTCACATGTAACACATGATCATTGGACTAATAACTTATCGTGGGAAAATGTATTATTGTTTAATTATGTTCTGATAAATTATGTATATTTTATATAATGAATATATTACAGTTGAATTGCTAAAACACAACTCCATTCTCAACCACATTCTCAATAGCCTAAACCAATTTGTCGAATAAATCACTATTTCTGCAAAACCTTTATACAAGTTCAGAGAGGGAGAGGAAGAGGAGGAAGAGGATGAGGATGAGAAAGATCAAGATGTGGACAGTGTTGTGAAGGCTGGATCTGACTAGAAGGTGTTTTGCTTTGTCTGGCAAGAGACGACATTGCCTGTGATGTGGACAAACTAAAGTCCTCAAGCCAGACCCAAGATGAAGACATGGAGCCCTATCTTGCACCCAGCGCAATTAACTTTGCACACCGACGCATGTATCATTCCTATTTTGCACCCGCGCACAGCGGACTTTTCCCTCCACAGACGCACGTCTGTAAATTAGGGAATGAATTTGCGCTCCCGGGGGCGGTTCAGCGCAAAGAGGAGGCGTGTTCCGCCGCAAATTATGTTCCCTGGTGCTATTTTGCAGTTCAGATGCTATTTTAAGGGTGCATGCTTGGCCATAATGTAGCGTGTGCACAACGCGCATACACTTTGCTTCTCTCATCTACATAGGCAGCAGTTCCCATTTTGCAAACCATACATAATTACAAGGAAAAATATTACCACACAAGGGAAATCATTGTGGTGTCCATGACGATGTGAAAAAATATGCATAAATCTAGCTTACACAATTACCCAAATTATTATACGCCTGTTTAACCAAAGCTAATTTGGGTGGGTTTCTCCCATCCCCAATGTCACTTCTCTGTGTTTTACGGCCCTGACGAGAACGTTGGTCTCCTCGGCTGTGAACCGCTTGCGCCTGGCAAATCCGCCGTTATAATACCAATCCGCCATGGAACAAGCGCGCCTGCTCTTAAAGGGAATGTGAGATGTCGCTCTGATTGGTTTATTTCACGTTACGCCCAAACCACACCTATGAATAGCTGCTTCAGACCAACCCATTTTAGATTTGCGTCGGGCGCAAGAGTAATTTATCCCGCTGGTATAATAGCAACAGCGCCCAAGACCCGCCCACAAAGTTACTTGCGTTTCGTGTTTGATACTTGCGTTTCAGATCGTTAAAATAGGGCCCATGATGTTGAAGCAGAATCAATCTCTCATTGACCTTGATTTTGCAGTTGCTCAGCTTACAGTATTTGAGTTTACTGTAACACGCTTTTAATTTAGAGTATTATATACAGTGCTGTGCTGAATATACAGACATTCAATAGGCCTACTATTCAATATTCAGTACAATACTATACTTGCAGTGCATACAGTCTACAATATATTCACCTTACTCAGTTGCAATTAATTACTATACTTTTGTATGTAATAGCAAAAATCGTTTACTGTATACAATATAATTTTTTTTCTGTAACATTCTAGATGCTGTGTTGTCTGTTTGTTTGTTTGTTTGTTTTTTGATGTAGTGTCTAATGAATGATCTGTAGTGCTCCTTTTATTGATCTGAAAGTATTGTTTGATTTTGGTTGGAGTTTTGTGAGTTTAGTTTGACAATTTGGAATTTGTGTTTAATGTTTAAAGAAATGTGCCTTAGCAATTGTGAAAAATATGGCTAATATGGAATTATTAAATTCCAGAAGTTTTTTTTTTTCTTTATAATCAAATAAAAGTACTTCCAAAACTTAATTAATATATATATGAAAGTAAAATATGAACCTTTAGGAGAAACTTGTCAGTTCTATTTGTAAAAATGATCTGATAATCTAATTTCTGAGGAATTCAGGCACATGCCAGGAATGTGTGTGTGTGTGTGTGTGTGTGTGTGTGTGTGTGCGTGTGTGTGTGTGTGTGTGTGTGTGTGTGTGTGTGTGTGTGTGTGTGTGTGTGCGTGAGTATGAGTGAGAGTGTGTGTGCCTGTGTGTGAGAGTGTGTGTTTGTGCGTGTGTGTATGTGCGCGCGTGTGTGAGTGAGAGTGTGTTTGTGTGTGTGCGTGTGCGATTGTGTGTGTGTTTCCCCACAAAGATATTAAACCAGACGTGTGTGTTTAAAACGCATTTGTCAAGTTCTTAGAAATGTATTCTTTATATTCAGATTCATTAATTCAGTTTCATGTTGTTTTAAAAAAAAGAAGTTATACCATTGTTAAAAAAAAATCTATTTAATGACATGACTGTCATGTGGTGGAAACATCAAGTAAAATTAACATTAACCTAATGAATTACCTAATTAAGTGTTACACATACAATTATTATTTTCATAAATGTCTGTAAACATACGTTTAAAAAATTTTAAGATAAAATGTTCAAATCAAATGAAATCACATTCCAAGACAATTTCTGACCTTTACAAGAAGTCATTGATGTGGGTCTGCAGGGGCCGTTAACATTTTTGTGTCTAATGTGCCATAACATCAATGACACATTTATTCTTTTATAATCATTATAATTTGTCTAGAAACAGTATTTGTACACACATGTTCTTCAAGTGTTATCAATATTTCCCCAATATTTGGTCTCCATCAACTGAAGTGGGCTGATATAAATCTCTCCAGTTTGAGGGCCAGGCCTGACCCGTACGGTTGGCCCCCATGAGCCTTTGTTTGGCAGACGCCTCCGCTCCTCCTTTCATCCTCCCTTGAGATAAATCCCTCGCTGGACCTTCATACATCACAGTGGAGCTGCTGCGTTTGATGTGGCCCACGGGTGGGCTGGAGATGGACTTCCTCACAGTTCTCGCTCATCAATCCTGCGGTCTGACCGCTCATCTCCACCTCTGCCCTCTTGACCACAGAGAAGCAACAACAAGAACACTCAGCGTCAGACTGTGTGACGTTAGGGCAGAAGCAGCTATCCGTCACTCCGATCTGGCTCCTGAAAGTATATAAATCTCCACCTAATTTGGTAACTTCCATACATTTCCAACGAAACTGACTGACATTATGTGGCTCCTAATTATTTTAGTCACACCCAAAAGCAAATGTTGGTAACACTTTAGGTAACGAATCAGGTAACACTTTATTTTACAGTGTCCTTGTTACACGTTACATTTAGTAATGACTATAAATTATGCATAATTACATTCAACTAACCCTGAACCAAACCTAATCCTAACCCTATAGTAAGTACATGTAGTTAATTATTATTACTTAAATGTATAATTACACTGTAACAATGACACCTTAAAATAAAGTGTAACCAGTTCCATTAGTTAATGCCTTACCTAACATTAACTAACAATGAATGATGCATCTGTTATTAATCTTTGTTAATTATATGAATTCAAATATAACTGTTCATTGTAAGTTCGTATCATCTCAGGTCCATTAAACAATATGATAACACTTTACGGTAACACTTTATTTTATAGTGTCCTTAGCGTTACATGTTACATTACTGTAGTAACTACAAATTATGCATAATTATACAAGCAACTAACCCTAATCCTAACCCTAAATACCTGTCGTTAATTATTATTACTCAGTACTTAAATGTATAATCCCGCTGTTAAAATGACACCTTAAATAAGGTTACACTTTATTTTAAGGTGTCATTGCTACAATATAATTTAAGTACTTAGTAATAATAATTTACAGCATGTACTTACTCTAGGGTTGGGTAGGATTAGGATTTAATTGCATGTAATTATGCATCATTTACTGTTATTACTATGGTAAGTGCATGTAGCATATAAGGATACTGTAAAACAAAGTGTTACCAAAATAAAGAGTAACACTTTATTTCATAGTGTCCTTGTTACACGGTACATGTAGATACTGTAGTAAATACACATTACATATAATTATACTAAACCTAAACCAAACCCTAATCCTAACCCTAAATACTCAGTACTTAAATGTATAATTACACTGTAACACAGACACCCTTAATTAAAGTGTAACCCACATTTAACATTAGTTAATCTTAGCTAATTGGAACAATTACTAATACATTATTAAAATCAAACGTTCCATCTGTTAATATTATTTCATTAGTTCATTGAACTACTGTCAATAAAGATGAATAATTACTGTAACAAATATATTGCTCATTGTTAGTTAATGCATTAACTAACGGTATGGACCTTAATGTAAAGTGTTACCAATAATATTAACAGATACAACTTTTGATTTTAATAATGAAATTTAAATTTAAGAAATTAACATTAACTGTTGGAAGCATTTTTCATTATTAGGTCATGTTAACTAATGTACTGGGTAGTAACTGATTACATGTAATCTGGATTACGTAATCAGATTCCTAAAATTAAATACTTGTAATTAGATTATATTAAATTTTTTAAAACTTGTAATCAGACTATTTACTTTTTTATTTATTACATGATTACTAAATATTCACAAAATAGCAGTAAATTATTCATAATTCAATGATTCTCCCTAAAATTTCCTTCCTAAATAGGTTCAGAAAGTCTTCCACACATAACAACGGCCACTATAGGCAGCTATATGAAAAACTGAGAGGCCACACATAATAAACAAGTAAAATATTTGTAAAAAATATTAATTATAAGCTTTTCATCCTTTTGCAAACCACCTGCAGTTCCTTCAAAAACCCCAGTTTCAGAAACCCTGACACAACGTTTAATGCACTTCATGTTGCTGATAACAAAACAAATTAATACATTTTCTTTCTCTTTGCATATTTATATGCAACACGATTATTCTATTCAAAGCAGCGTGATAAACGAGTTAAAAGTAATCAGATTACATTGCCTAAAATGTGGAATGTAATGGATTACATTACTAACAAGAATTTTCCTCATGTCAGTTGTGTGCAGTAATGGATTATAATCTTTAAGGCGACATCTATGTATATATCTATACCCGCCCGCGCCGTCAGATCATTTGGACGTGTGCTGTGTTCAAGAGATAACAACGATATAAATACTGTTCGTTTTCTCACACAAACCACTCGTTTCGTGTCTTAGGCCATCAATGTGTACTTATGATGGGGAATTGTTTCATTTGGACGATGGGGAATTGTTTTAATTTGGACTCTGTGCTTGTGTTTTGAGCCAGTGACCATAGACCTGCATTATATGACTGACAGACAAGAACGGTTTGACCTAAAAATATCAAAATTGAAACTACTGCGGAAACAAAGACACCTACATCTTGGATGCCCTTGAGGTAAGCTAAAACATATCAAAAATTAATTTCAAAGTGAACTATCCCTTTAACAAACGGGACCTTATTATGAAGAGTTACCCACATTTCAAACTTTACGTTTGATTAATAAACCGTAGTCGCTTCACATGAGTCACATTTTACTTCCTGAACCCCTCTGATAAGAACAGACACTTTCACTTTCAAAAGCATCATATTCCAAAACATTTGTTCCCTTAACGTCTTTCTCCTCCAATCAGCGTGAATTAAGCAGAGTCCACACCATGTGCATCAAGACTCACAATGAGGTGCCAAAATCACTTGAGGGGGAGGAAGCCCCACACAAACACAGGAAGTGCTGCATTTCACACACAGGGACAGAGAGTCTGAGGTCTGAGCTCTGCTCCACTGATTTAAGGATAAGATTAACCTGACTGAGAGTTACTTTATTGTCGCCCGTGACAGCATACCCTCAAAACCCGCCGTGAAAAGTTGTGTTATTTTGGTGCATTATGAGACTGAGGAAGTAATAAAACAGCACAGAATGTGCAACCAATTGAGGATCTGTCAAATTAAGAGTGGAAAGCGAAAGGATCCTGGGTCTTGTTTTATTGATGTTTAATGCTGATCTGTCTAACACAATAGTCTTTCCCATTTTTCTCGTCCCCTTGAAAACCGTGGCTGATTCCGGCCAGGAAAACGTTACTAGACGGCTTCTGCGGCTTATGTATTTCTTCGCTTGAGTGTCTGTCATTACCATAACATGGTTAACTCAGCATGTTAGAATAATGTCATTGACCTGAGTGCTTCTGACCGAGGAAGGTTATCAGCGGGGAAGAATTCTGAGCAGATGACAGAGACCACACACCGATACTGAGCATGGCTGTTATGTGGTCCACATTTGACAACAATCTCATTCCAATATCTCCATTGATTTGGCCAAATTAGCAGAGTGCAAGATTATAGAAACAAATTGTTTAGCCATTTAAATGGCAATATGTCAATGTTGTTCTTTGTTAGATTTTTTGACAAATATATATATTTTTTTGCTTCATATTATTGCAGAGGTCTCATTCATTGCCTTTTATTTATCTTGTCTGTGGTAATCTCTCTCTCTCTCTCTCTCTCTCTGTATATATATATATATATATATATATATATATATATATATACACTACCGGTCAAAAGTTTTAGATCGGTAAGATTTTTTATGTTTTTAAAAGAAGTATCTTCTGCTCACCAAGGCTGCATTTATTTGATTAAAAATACAAACAAAAACAGTCATATTGTGAAATATTATTACAATTTAAAACAGCTGTTTTCTATGTGAATATATAGTTAAGTGTAATTTATTCCTGTGATCAAAGCTGAATTTTCAGCATTACTCCAGTCTTCAGTGTCACATGATCCTTCAGAAATCATTCAAATATGATTTGATGCTCAAAAATCATTTGTGATTATTATCAATGTTGAAAACAGTTTTTTACATTTTTATTTCATGACGCTATGATGAATAGAAAGTTCAAAAGAACAGCATTTATCTGAAATGAAAAGCTTTTGTAACATTAAACACTACCGTTCAAAAGTTTGGGGTCAGTAAGAATTTTTTTTTTATTTTTGGGGGGAAATAAATAAAATAAATCAATACTTTTATTCATCAAGGATGAGTTAAACTGATCAAAAGTTACAGTAAAGACATTAATAATGTTAGAAAATATTCTATTTTAAATAAATGCTGTTCTTTTGAACTTTCTATTCATCAAAGAATTTTGATTTCATATTAGATTTGATTTCAAATTTTGAATCATATTAGAATGATTTCTGAAGGATCATGTGACACTGATAATATGTGACACAATAATACTGTTTTTTATCAAATAAATGCAGCCTTGGTGAACAGAAGAGACTTATTTTAAAAACATAAAAAAATCTTACCGATCTAAAACTTTTGACCAGTAGTGTATATATACAGTATAACACACACATAACAATATACACATGAGTAGTTGAATATAACATGGACATGAACTTTTGTGTTCTGACACCAAGAATTTAGGGTTAAAATGTATGTATATGTGCGGTATGACAACCCCGACAGCAACATAGTGTCGGCTCAAATCCGGCCCACATCTGGTACGCGTTGAATCCACATGAACCAGATGTGGCCCGGATCCAGGCCGATAACAATGCCGATGTTGCTGTCTCGGAAATTGTTTAAAAATTATATTCGGTGTAGCCTCCCAATTAATATAAGCTCATAAAACTCCATGTAAAATAATTATACAAAAATTAAAACAATGTTGGGTTACATTTTATTTGGTAACACTTTGCATACACAAACTCTTGCATAATTACATGCAACTAACTCTAAACCAGACCAAACCCTAACCCTATAGTAAGTACTTAATATTACTCAGTACTTAAATGTAACAAACACACCTTAAAATAAAGTGTAACCCTTTAAGTACTGAGTAATATTAAGCAACTACATGTACTTACTATAGAGTATAGGATTAGGATTTAGTTGAGGGTTAATTGTATGTAATTATGCATAATTTGCTGTGATTACTATGATATTTACATGTAACAAATGTAACAAGGACACTGAAAAATAAAGTGTTACCGTGTAACCTTTTATTTTAAGGTGTCAGTGCTACAGTGTAATTATGCATTTAAGTACTAAGTAATAATAATTAAGTACATGTACTATAGGGTATAATTGCATATAATTAAGCATAATTTATAGTTATTACTACAATAACTACATGTAACAAAGATGTTGTTTTAGATGGAAGTATAGCTGTCAACAACACATGCTGCACAAAAACTGCAGTATTCCCAAATTGCACCACACTGTTTTCACCTCATTTCCTCAATAATGTCCTCCCGTGAGCTAGAGAACTGATTGAGTAAGAATTCCAGAGTATCTGTTACAAACGGCAAATGAACTTGAATTTCAAATATTTCATCACTGGTTTATATCACCTCCCTCATTCGTTTCATCACTGGAATCTGTCTCACAGCATTTCCAGGGAGAAATAAATCCTTTTAAGAGCGCTTAGAAGACACTCTAGCGCCACCTAGTGAACAGCTTGAAGAAAAGATCAGAACAGAGTGAGCCATCTGAACTAGCCAAACGTCCTCAAAGGTGCAACCACACTATCCTAAAATGTTATTTATTTTGCTTGTCGTTTTGTTTTTTATCCACTAAATATGTATGCCATTTTTTTTTATCATGCAATATACACTTACAGGCCAGTTTATTATGTAGGCCTACACTTTGCTAGTACCGTGTTGGACCCAATTTTGCCTTCAGAACTGCCTTAATTCTTTGTGGCACAGATTCAACAAGATGCTGGAAATATTCCTCAGAGATTTTGGCTCATATTGTCATGAAAGCATCACACAGTTGCTGTAGATTTATCGACCGCACATCCATGATGCGAATCTCCTGTTCCTTCACATCCCAAAGCTGCTCTACTGGATTGAGATATGGGAACTGTGGAGGCCATTTGAGTTTAGTGACTCACTGTCATGCTCAAGAAACCAGTTTGAGATGATTTGAGCTTTGTGACATGGTGTGTTTATCCTGCTGGATGTAGCCATCAGAAGATGATACACTGTGGTCATAGTGGACATGATCAGCATCAATACTCAGGTAGACTGTGGTGTTCAAACGATGATCAATTGGTACTAAGGGGCCCAAAGTGTGGCAAGAAAATATCCCTCACATCATTACACCACCAGCAGCCTGAACCGCTGATACAAGGCAGGACAGATCCATGCTTTCATGTTGTTTACGCCAAATCCTTACCCGACCATCTGAATGTCCCAGCAGAAATCAAGACTCATCAGTTTCGTGTTCTCAGCTGACAGGAGTGTCACCGGTGTGTCTTCTGCTGCTGTAGCTCGTCTGCCTCAATGTGTTATCCGTTCAGAGATGCTCTTCTGCAGACCTCGGTTGTAACGAGTGTTTATTCGAGTTACTGTTGCCGCTGAACCAGTCTGGCCATTCACCTCTGATCTTTGGCATCAACAAGGCATTTTCTCCCACAGAACTGCCACTCACTCGATATTCTCTTTTTCTGCCCATTCTCTGTAAACCCTAGAGATGGTTGTGCATGAAAATCCCAGTAGATCAGCAGTTTCTGAAATACTCAGACCAGCCAGTCTGGCATCAACAACCATGTCACGTTCAGTCACTTAAATCACCTTTCTTCCCCATTCTGATGCTCAGTTTTAACTTCAGCAGATCCTATTGACTGAATTGACTTACTTTAAATAAGTAACTACTTCACGACCACTAAAAAAGAATTTCTATATAGTATGAATGTGTGTAGTATGAATGTAATCTGGACGTACTACATTCGCCATGTTGTCATTATCATGTGAAATACCAGCCTCAGTTACATCACTTCACTTTCATTCATAAACCCTTACCCGTGGCCTCATGGGATAGTAAAGTGTCCATCGTGTGCACACTTCAGAATCTCGCCTGATGAAGTAGGCCATCCGGGTACTTTTTGTCTACTTTATGAGCACTGTGAATTCGGATATAGTTATTTTGTCACATACTGTTTTTCGCCTACTAGTAGGGAAGTATGCGATTTCAGATGCAGCCTAAATCTACATGCCTAAATGCACTTAGTTGCTGCCATGTGATTGGAGGATTAGACATGGTATGGAATTAGTAGCCTATGTAAAAAAAAAAATCTTATTTTGTGTTTGACAGAAGAAAGGAATTCATAAGGTTTGGAACAACTTGAGGGTGAGTAAATGATGACAGATTTTTCATTTTTGGGTGAACTATAACTTTAATGAGCAGTTGAACAAGTGTACCTAATAAAGTAGACGGTGAGTGTCTCAAGACGTTTAACTTTACAAACACTAGATGGCGCTGGGACGTTGAAAACAACTGCTATCAAACAGTCTTTCAGTGCAGAAAAGTCAGTAAAAGTTTGTTCTTGTAATAAATTTTGCCACCATATGAAAGTTCGTCCGTCATTCATTTCAGTTTAGGTAGTTGAAGTTGTAGATTAAACATTAATTACATTAATTTTATACTCACGTGAAGTTCAATAACAAGTTGGAGCTAAACTGCAGGACAGTGGCTCTCGAGTTTGGACATCCCTGGTCTACAGATTCGACAAACTTACACTTGTGAAAAAAAAGTGCATTTGTAAGTGTAGCCTACTTCAAATCTTATCTATTTTTAAAGTCTGTATTGCAGATCATATAATATTAATAAAATAAAGGTCACTTAAGTGTACTTAAAGAGTGTAGAGACTTTCACTAGTTAACAAGCTTAGTTAACATGAACCAAGAATGAACAATACCTCAACAGCATTTATTAATCTTAGTTAATATTAATTTCAACATTTACTAATAGGCCTACATTATTAAAATCAAACGTTGTATTTGTTAACATTAGTTAATGCACTGTGAACTAACATGAGCAAACAATGAACAGCTGTATTTTTATTACCTAATATTAACAAAGATTAATAAATACTGTAACAAATGTAGGCTATTGCTCATAGTTAGTTCAGGTTAGTTAAATACATTAACTAATGTTAACAAATGCACCTTATTGTAAAGTGTTACCAATACATTTTCATTCAATTGTAGCTAACATGCAGCTCCACGTTGAAAAAAATATATTCAGTTTGCACAGTAAATGTATATTATTTACGTAATAATATGTTAAAAGTATGCTAAAGTATTGGCTACTTCTTTTTCCACAAGGGCAGATGAAGTGGCCAGCTAGTAATCAGATCTAGCTACAAGCTTAAACTGAATTTTTGCAGGTTATAATGTAAAGAATACACAAGTTAAAATTCAATATGTTTAGCTAAAAGTTTTAATAATGGAGAAGGTATTTTTCCAGTTGTTTTGGTTATGAACTACAATCATCACACATGAACTAGTGCAACACATTTGAAGGGTGAGTTGAAATATTAGGCTATTTAAACGCACAATAACTACATTTAAAGGGCAGCAAGATATCGACTGGTCGTGCCTGAAATGTTTACTTCTAAGTCATTTTTATTTTTTAATGTCCTGTCCAAGTAGCCCAAAAGGGTGGAGCAAAAAATGAAGGCATGGGTGAAAACACGCAGGCTGTGTTTCAAAATCTAGTGAGCCGCCTAACATTTTTTAGCATAGTGGTCGTGCTCAGAATACATTCGGCTTTCACTAAACGACTGCGGTCTACAATTTTGAACTGAATTTCGAAAGCGCTCAGAATGCTGTCTAGATAGGCGACTCACTGTATTTTGGACAACCGCCTCGTTCTAATGAATCCCTATTGGTCAGACCAAAGCTCCTGCTGCCACAATACTGCACACACGTGACCCAGCTTTTCTGCACACACATACATACACACACACACAGTAAAACACAGCAGGCACTTAAAAGCCAACGCCATGGCGTTTTGACCACCAATTTCACCCCACATCCAAACAATCACCATGAACCCTCTCCGTTGACAAACACGCATTATCCCAGGCGTAATGGCGAGCGCGCTGCAGATGAAGCCCTCCAGTTTGGAGCACACGCGGAAGCGCGCGATAGATCCACGACGGAGACAAGCTGCACTCTCATTCCTCAGCAACATCTCTCTGGACGGACGACCAGTGCAGGATGACGGGGAGAGTCAGACCGAGGACGAGGACAGCTCGAGGACTAGACAGAGCCTGGTTTCTGCAGTGGGCCAGCAGGCATTGGCCGAGGCAGCGAACCAGGCTCTCAGCAGTGCCCGAGCTGCTGGTTTCATGGCTGGGATCCCGGCCTCTGGTGCTCCTCCTCCTCCTCCTCCAGCGTGCGGTGCGGGTGCGGGTGCGGGTGCGGAGGGGGATGTGTGCGGTGCTCAGGTGCTCCAGGCCGTGTTCAGCTCCCCTTTCTCAGCTGTCCCACCGGCTACGAGAGGGAGACTCCAGACGTACACTCAGGGAATCCTGCCCGTGTCCTACTCCAGGCAGTCCAGCCAGAACTACGGCTGTCTAGATGGAGGGCAGATTGCCAACTCTGCTCTGGAGCTGCAGAGATCCAGGTAAACGTATGCATTGAGATGCGGACACGTCATTATTTACAGCAGTTATTAACATGCAAGTTGTTCATTTTCAGTACTTGCAGATATACCAACTAATCTAATCCATTTTACTGAGCTCACTTGTAGGAATGCATTGATATTGTTCTGTTATGGAACCAAGTGGCATTTGTGCTGACGTCACTTTTTAGTCATTTTTACGTCCTCAAGTTCACATAGGTAGATCCTCACATAAATAAACTATGAACATCTTCCACTAACATCTGACTACCACAACAGTCTACTTTTTTTATCAGTATACCTATTGTTTAAAAAAAAAATTTTTTTTGGCATTTTGCTTGTGTGAAAAACAAGAGAGTATCATCTTTCTTTAAAATAAATGTAGGCCTAATTCAGTTTCATATTCAAAGGGATAGTTCACCCAAAAAGGAAAATTATGACATTAATTGCTCACCCTCATGTCGTTCTAGACCCGTTAGACTTTCGTTCGTCTTTGGAAAACAAATGAAAAACTTTTTGATGAAATCTGAGAGCTTTCTGTCCCTCCGTTGAGGCGCTTCAGAAGGGCGACTATGGCTCTTCAAAAAATTCATAAAGAGATTGTGAAACTAATCCATATAAATTGAGTGGTTTAATCCTAATTTTCTGTAGAAACTTGATTGCTTTAGATGATGATGATGAACAGATTGAATTTAGACTTTTATTCACATAAACATTCATCAACTCACACATCAGTTGTGGTAAACAGAAGCTCAATCATGTTCACTTGACGTGTGAGAACCAATGAGGTTCATTCTCGTGTTACGCAGCACGTTTGAGCTTCATCAAGAACCAATGAGATTCATTCTAGTGTTATGCAGCACATTTGAGCTTCATCAAGAACCAATGAGATTCATTCTCGTGTTATGCAGCACGTTTGAGCTTCATCAAGAACCAATGAGATTCATTCTCATGTTACGCAGCACGTTTGAGCTTCCGCAAGAACCAATGAGATTCATTCTCGTGTTACGCAGCCCGTTTGAGCTTCCGCAAGAACCAATGAGGTTCATTCTCGTGTTACGCAGCACGTTTGAGCTTCCGCAAGAACCAATGAGGTTCATTCTCGTGTTACGCAGCATGTTTGAGCTTCATCAAGAACCAATGAGATTCATTCTCATGTTACGCAGCACGTTTGAGCTTCTGCAAGAACCAATGAGGTTCATTCTCGTGTTACGCAGCTTGTTTGAGCTTCCACAAGAACCAATGAGGTTCATTCTCGTGTTACGCAGCCCGTTTGAGCTTCCGCAAGAACCAATGAGGTTCATTCTCGTGTTACGCAGCACGTTTGAGCTTCCACAAGAACCAATGAGGTTCATTCTCGTGTTACGCAGCACGTTTGAGCTTCCGCAAGAACCAATGAGGTTCATTCTCGTGTTATGCAGCACGTTTGAGCTTCCGCAAGAACCAATGAGGTTCATTCTCGTGTTACGCAGCACGTTTGAGCTTCCGCAAGAACCAGTGAGGTTCATTCTCGTGTTACGCAGCACGTTTGAGCTTCCGCAAGAACCAATGAGGTTCATTCTCGTGTTACGCAGCACGTTTGAGCTTCAAAAAATTAAATCTGTTCATTATATAAAGTAATCGTGTCTCTTCAGAAAATTTGGACTAACCACTCAATTCATGTGGATTCGTTTTACGATCTCTTTATGAACTTTTTGAAGCATCAAAGTGGTAGTTGCGTAGCTGTCAATGGAGAGATGGAAAGCTTACAGATTTCATCAAAAAGATCTTCATTTGTGTTAGGAAGATGAATGAAAGTCTTACAGGTTTGAAACGACATGAGAGTGAGTAATTAATGATATTTAATGACATTAATTTTTTGGGTGAACTATCCCTGTAATATATTGAATATGATAGCGTTCATGCATTTGTAAGTGTGGCATAAGTGTCTAAATAGTTTTTGGTGAAAAACACAATTCTATAATAATAATATAAAATGGTGATAGACCTGCAAAGTTCTAACATTTACACTTGCATTGCAACATCATAGTGTAATGTAAAAAAAAAAAAAAAACGGTAACGGTCTATAGTTTTCAAACTTTAGAAATCCAGACAATACTGTACATCAGGGTTTCTCAAACTCGGTCCTGGAGGGCCACTGTCCTGCACAGTTTAGCTCCAACCCTGATCAAACACACCTGAGCAAGCTAATCAATGTCTTCAGGATCACTAGAAACTCACAGCTAGGAACCAGGACCGAGTTTGAGAAACCCTGCTGTACATCAAATGTACACCTGTGTAGTTGGTCCCACTTTATATCAGGCGTCTTTAACTACGTTGTACTTATGTAAAAAAAAAAAAATTGTTTGATACAATGAACTGATAGAAGTGTGTCACAGTGGGATACAGGTATATTCTTAGAGGAATACACATTATAAAAGCTGTGAAGTGAGGGATTACCTAGACTTTATTGAAATAGGAGATTAGCTGCCATTGAACTAATGGCCCCATTATACACATTAAACACAGCCCCTCAAAAAATCAATCATTCAATAAACTCCATTCAGACTTTACTACAGTACATCCTTCATTAATATCCTGAAGTGACCTTCATCCTCTCTGTGGATACAGCTGATGACACCATTTGCATGGGTGAATTTTTCACTTCAGCTCTTTCGCAGTGGGACCAAAACATTTAAACAAGAATTTAAAAGATATCTTTCAGTACAGATTAAATTACTTTTAGTTAATCAGCTGTGGTTTATCTGGTTAATTTTTATTTCTAATGGCCCTCTAAAAGCAGTAATAATCCTCATATTCTGATTCTGAACTATTAAGATGTGAAGATCCCTAATGTTTCCCATCCGAAATGTCCTCGTTGAAGAAAAACACACTGCAGCCAGTATCTTTAAAGTCCCGGCATCATATATTTAGCATGGTCATAGTGACAAGTGTGTCTAATCGGAGAGGAGCAGGTGGTGACACCGAAGTGTCTGCAGGGCACATTACTTTCAGTTCTAACCAGCATAACCACAACGTTTCAATCTCAGCCAAACAGCCAGTGTCTGTTGCTCTAACTGTTGCTTCAGAGGCATGCAAAGCACAGCCAAATCTACACTCATTAACGTTCGCGTTACAGGATCGCTTACTTTCTCTTTCTAGCATGCAACACACACGCACACATCTTCTGCACCTGCTTTGTGTGCTTTAATCTGAACATATCAACATGCTGTAATCTGAGACTCTAGAGGCCATGCTTCCGAGTTGGACGTCCTTTGTTCAGTTGTTTTGTTATTGAGCCAGAGAGACAGCAGGGAAGGTTTTTGTGAATATAGGTAGTATATTTTGTTTGTATAAGAAATTGGACCTACAACATATTACAGAAATGTTAGGCAACACTTTATTTTACAGTGTCCTTGTTACATATGTTACATGTACCATAGTAATAACAGTAAATTATGCATAATTACATGTAACTAATCCTAATCCAACCCTAACCCTATAGTAAGTACATGTGGTTGCTTAATATTACTCAGTACTTAAATATATAATTGCACTGTAACAATGACACATAGCCAAATTTGATTCAATGCACAACTATTTTCTCAGGACAGTAACTTTTTCAGAGCTTCACTGCGGCACTGAACTGACCTGAAACCTAATTCTTGCTTCATTTAATGATTGTGCTGTTGGTTTAGTTGTGCAAGGTGGGTCAAAATGCACTTCATGACCTAACATCTACATGAACTGGTTTTTACTCCAAACAAATTTAATATGTCTGAATCATTCTGTCTAGGGTTCATCAGTAAAATGTTTAGATAGAAGATAGAAAAACCTCTTAAAGGTGCACTTATGTAACTTTTGGCGCTCTAGCAGTTAATAAACAAAACTGCCACGTGTCTTATAGAAAAACACTGTAGCCGGAGCTACTTCTCTCTGTTTAAATAGTCAGAATATAAACCCTTACTGTAGGTGTACCGTAGTTATTCACAGTTTGAAAGATGGATTCATGATGCACTCACTCATTATATACATTTTGGGTTACACTTTATTTTAAGGTGTCAGTATTACAGTGTAATTATATATTTAAGTACATAGTAATATTAATGAAGTTCATGTACTTACTATAGGGTTAGGATTTGTTTAGGGTTAGGTGCATGTAATTATGCTTAATTAGTATAGTTATTACTATAGTAAATACATATACAATACAAGTAAATACATACAAAACAAAATACTGTAAAATAAAGTGTTACCAATATTTTTTTTTACAAAAAATGTTACATAGTGTATCTTTAAAGGTATGGTTCACCCAAAAATTTAAATCATTTTAAAATAATTTTTAGAACATATTTAGATGTTTTAACTGAGAACGTGATATTGAGCAGAATTTAGAGATTATTCATACTGTAAAAACAACAAAAACAAAAGTATCATTAAAAGTAGTCCACATTACGTGTTATTCTGTTTTTTGAGGCCATAAGATAGCTTTCTTTGATTAACAGACAAAGTGGAAGCCATTATTTACTCAAAATCTGTAACCTTGTACATTATGATACTAGCTTTGTGGTAATTGAATAGCTGTTGATATAATTTTTGACAACTTTTACTTTGAAATATTACTTGGCAGCACAACTTATATGCAACTTTTCTCATTTAGCTTCAAGATGAAGTTGCCATATTTAAAGTAAGCCATATTTGTTATGAGGACAGTTGTTTTTTCTGCTGATTTCGATAAATCATGAATTCATGAATGAACTTTTTCTTAAAGGTGAAGCGTGTCATTTTTGAGCTACCAAAAAGAATAGTAAAAACAATGATTGTTTTCAAACAGTTTTCCTGACACAATCCCCTCGTTTAACATAGGTTCAGCTTAACATGTTTTTTCACCACTTTTACTGGCAACTACAGCTCTTTTTTTTTTTTTTTACCGTAAATTTCACAGATTTGTAGTTTTTTTTTTTTTCGTTTTGTTTTACTGTGTATAGTCGTCTCCTCATATTAAGCTCAGATAGGAGAAAGTATTTTAACAATTACATACTTGAGCTTTAAACAGTGTGGGACTTGTTCTTAATGGGCAGCTGCTGGAAACAAACACTGGTTCCAGGCAGGATGCCCAGTCTCTGCCCCGACTCCGTTCCCCCTCTTCCTCCCTCCACTCCCTGCCTCTGACCTCCACTTCCTCTCCCAGACCCCCTCCTGCATGGGCTGCCACTTTCCGCCAGGAAGACCGAAACCTTTAGATGCGCTGCCAAGAGCAGCCTGTGAAGAGAGGCTGTGCAGAGTAGTCGTGCCTCTCATGTGCTGGCACATGCCTCCGAAAAACATGTAGGCGCACACACCCTATATACGATCCTGTTCTTCAGGGCCTTCTGTCTATGCTACCAGACGGTCTGCCTTGATTGGGCGAACCAGACAAAAGCATTATTGCAAGCCGTTCAGGTCTCACTGTGTGAAGAGTGTGGTGTTACGCAATTCTTGCGCTCTAATGGGTAGCTATACATCTGTGTAAATGGCCTGTGTCTTTCTGGTGCCAACTAAATCTTGCCTCGCGATTGCAATAGTTCTCCAAGACAACTAAGTATAGCGCTCCAAAAATTTGCAAGCAGTCATTTACATTAATTCTGTATTCGTAGTTTTACTGGGAAATCAATGCAGGACAAGTCTTTTCCAGCCTTAGCAGATCAAATTACTGAAGAAAAAACGGTAACACTTTACAATAATGCTCATTAGTTCACATTAGTTAACATTAGTTAGCATGAACTAAGAATGAACAACACTACTTCAGCATTTTATTAATCTTAGTTAATGTTAATTTCAACATTTACTAATACATTATTAAAATCAAAGGTTGTATTTGTTAACATTAGTCAATGCACTGTGAACTAACATGAACAAACAATGAACAGCTGTATTTTTATTAACTAACAAAGATGAATAAATACTGTAACAAATGCATTGATCATTGTTAGTTAATACATTAACTAATGAACCTTATTGTAAAGTGTTTCCGAAAAAACAAAACAAATTAATTGTCTTACCATTATAGGGATTAGTATTCAGTATAGCCTTTGACTGGAAACGTAGGCCTAATTTACTTTGAATTATTTTTGTCCCAGATAGTGTAACAGTGTTACAGAACAATTTGTTACAGGACTTGGAGAGATCAACAGATATCATTTTAGATCAAAATAAAATGAACATTACAAAACAAGCAACATACTTCTTGCAACAGCAAAATTGCAGCAAATAGAAACAGGCTCCAGTAACTATTGTTACGTCAGTTACATAATTTCATACTTTTGTTCACTATGAAGTCAGTTTTTGTTATACAGTAAAAGTTAGTGTTGCAGTACAGAAACTTATATTCAGGAATATACTGTGAATTTATTTTAGAGCACATGAATGGGACAGAGAGGGATCTACTTTGTCCTAAAGATCTTTGGTTTTTCTTTTTCCACATATTGTGAAATCTTTTAAGCATTGCACCTAACTTATTCTTAACCAAACATTGACATTTCTTCCAGACTCATTATTGGATGTGTTCCATAACCATTGAAACAGGCCATGTTTTGGATGGAGCGTGTCCTTTTCCTTTCTATTGTGCGGTTAGCTGGCATTGCTGAAAGATTATGCTGACATTTTTTTCCAGTGAAATAAAGGGAGTTAGAATAAGGTTTTAAACCAAACCGTGAAACCAGTATTGGATGTGGTGGAAATTGCAACCAGGCAAATATTTGCCAAGACATGATTAAAAAAACACAAAAAACACGTGCTGTCATGGCTTGTTGCATTGCTTTTTTCCTGAGAATTTTCAGGAACAAAGGACTTTTACAGGATTAAATCCTGCACTTAAAACAATGAATGGTGCTATTTTAAAGATTGAGTTCAAGGAAATGCTGTTGTGTAATACTGGCAAGCAGAAATAAGGGATGGGTTTTCAAGTCACTTGCGTCGGAGCAGTATGTACAAGGAGAATTGTACATTCTCTTAATTTACACAAAAGTACAGCAAGATTTTTACACTCTACCCCCTAGAAAATAATGTGCATCAGGTGTGTTTTGCTTTGTTTTTAATTTTTGATAGATAGATAGATAGATAGATAGATAGATAGATAGATAGATAGATAGATAGATAGATAGATAGATAGATTATATTATATTGCTATATTACAATGCTATTATACTGTATTTTGTGCTGGCAATTAGCTTATTGTTAATAAGCTTAACAATGTCACTTCTAAATATCTAAATGTATTTGTATTGAATTTCAACTTGTAAAGATCGAAACAAGTACAGAAATAGAGATCACGATAAATACAATTTTATTTACTTAAAGGTTAGAGGTTTGACAAACTCCATTTAGCAGTCTATTTAATATGTTTAATTAATTGGAATGAATTATAAAAAAAAAAAAAAAAAAATTGGTTTGAGTGAATGATTCAATGATTCACTCATAAAAACTTGTTTCATTACTGGATTAATCTGCGTTTCTGAATGAAGCTCTTGAATGAATAATGAATTCAGTGACAAATACATTTTTAACAGTGGTGTCGTCAAGTCACCTTCATTTATATAGCGCTTTTAACAATATAGATTGTTTCAAAGCAGCTTTACAGTGATAATAGGACATTAAAGTAACAGAGATTGTTTTGGCTTTACAGCAGCTCTAGAATAAAGTTATTGTCCAGCTAAAGTTAGCTTTGATTGATTCACTTCCGTTGCAAAGATCATTAGTTATTAACTTAGGGGCCGCTAACACGACACCGTTCTAACAGAAAACCCTTAACGCGCTCCGGCCCGCTCATCCGCACAACAACAGTGCCTGGCGGCTCGAGAACGCAAACCTTGAAATAGATTCCAAGAACACACTATTCACACTACAGATACTACAAAACAGTGTAGAATAGTTTTGTGAAATATGAAATGGGACGCAGATACTGTAGACACTATAATAGCGCCCCCTGGCAGCAATGCTGAGAAAGCAGCGTGGTGAAGTGCTGTTGTTTTGAACACTTTTTGGAACACAACAACATACCTTGCATGCCTTGAAACATTGCTTTTTAGGACTAGAGTATGTTGTGTTTCCTTGGGAATGTGACCAAACTAACAGTGGTTGAAATACACCAAAGGGAAGTGTATGTAGATTGCCATGTGGAGTAAGTTTGAGGTGTTGTTGTGGGCAGCCTGTGCTCTCTGGTGTTATTGTACAAGGCAAGTACTGCTGGTGAAGTGGACGCGTCCAGGCAATCTTTGTTGTGCTTGCTTTTTTGGAATACAAACTCATATTAAAAAGCAGTATTTTGCACTGAAGTATCATGTCCACAAATAGAGGTTGGATAGTACTGTGTGCACCACTGAGTTTGAGTGTGTTTACACTTGCCATGTTTGGTTCGATTAAAACGAACCCTGGTGCGATTGCTCTGTTAGTGCAGTTCATTTGAATAAGTGTGAACGCTGCCATCTGAACCCTGGTGGCATCAAACAAGCGGTCTCTGTCCACTTCTAAACCAACTCTGGAGCGGTTCGAATGAAATATGAACACAGTACGGACCAAAGACATGTAATTGAACCACAATCAGGACATGATGTCACAAGATGGGACCCTAAAAAGGACAGAATGCTCAAGCAAACCTGTTTTTTCGCGTCATTGTCACTGTTGCCCATCACATTTCGGTACAAGCATCAGAACCACGTCTCCTCACAGCAGATCTTCATTTGTGTGTGTGATGGAGGGATTCCTGCCGCTGTTTTGACTCTTCACGAGCTCTCAGCTGGTCAAAATACCATCATATGTAGCTATGCACATACATCACGCATATTTATCCCAGAACACAGCATTGTTTTGGCTGTTCGGTAAGTTCCGTCGTGAAATAAAAGCTGACCAATCAGGTTGTGAACATATCCCTATGCCTTTAGGCTTGGGATCTTTAGGTTCGGTGTTAAAATGGAAATGCAAAAAAAAATAAAAAATTGGTCCAGACCAAACGAACCAAGCGAACCAAACTACAAGTGTGGACACAGACATACAAAATTGCTAATAAACAATAAAGTACTGCTGTTTCACTATAGTTGATGCGGCCATAATGGATTCTAAAGTCGGGGTTGTTGCAATTCAAACTTAAAGGTCCCATGACATGAAAATTTCACTTTTATGAGGTTTTTTAACATTAATATGAGTTCTCCTAGCCTGCCTATGGTCCCCCAGTGTCTAGACATTTTGATGGGTGTAAACCAAACCCTGGGTATTTTTGAGAAAATGAAAGCTCAGACGGGCGAATCTAGAAATCTTCCCCTTATGTCGTCATAAGGGGAAAGGTTACATCCCCTTTCTCTTCTCTGCCCGTAAAGAGAATTTGGCCCGTCCATGAGAAAATGAGCTGCGCGAGCACGATATTGTTTTTTCCTCGAGAGACATCATGGCTTGCAAACGAGCGAAGCATGGCAGTTAGGGCTGAACGATATTCTGTTTTAACATCGACATCGCGATGTGCGAATGAGCGATAGTCACATCGCCGGAACATGCGATGTGAAGGGTAACGTTAGTAGTACCCATAAGAGAACGGTAGCACACAGTAAACACGAGTTTGTTGTATGGCTTTTTGCTGGGGTGACATACGCGTTCTGCGTGCCTGCACAGTGATTGGTTCGCTGTGCCGCAGCTCACCGCGCTCACAGCCAACATTCAAAAATGCGCGACGAAGAGGATCCGCCGAAAAAAAGTCAAAATCAGCTATTTGGGACTAGCCTATTTCGTCTACAAAAAGGAGGATGTTGACCAAAAAAAGGTAGGCTACTTTGCTGGAGTGTTATAAAGTTGTGGATGGTTGTCTTTTTTAAACATTCGTTTATTTTTCGTGTTCGCATTTATGAGGAAAAAACAATGTTACGTGACATTACGGACGCGACCGTTATGAAAGCGGCACTAAAAGACTGCTTTAAAACTTTCACAGAGACCTCAAACAGAAAGCACAAAGCCTTTCTTTAAAACGAATTTCGTTTTGTATTAATTGTATCTTAATTTTAATCAGTATTTCATTATCCAATTTCCTGGATTTAATAATGATTAATAATAATTAAATATAGCAGCCAGCGCCTGAACCGGAGATTAAGCTATCATCCATGAACCGAAACTCAGCGTAAAAGGTAGCCTACTCGCCTCACACACCTAAAAAAAAAAGAAAAAAAAAAGAGAAATATATCTATTATCTACATAAATCTCTACTTTTAAACAGAACCATTAAAAAAAATATATAGCTATATTTAATCTGTATGAAAAGTGCATTTCTCCCGATCACTGCTGCGAAGATCGCGAGTCAGTATATTGTCAACTTCATCTTTACAGAAAACACTTGTTTATTAATAAACAATTAAAATGTCTCATTGTAATATTTTACATATTATGAATCATTACTTTTGCTGGGTCTAGGTGGCGTTTACATGAACGCGTCACTGAATCAGCACAGAAAACATAATTTTTCAGGTCCTAGAACCCGAAGAACGTTAGGTCCTGTGTAGAACGTTCACCGAATTCTGAGAGAAATATGTTTCTGGAATAAAATATTAAGTGGCCTTTTTGTTACTTGTAATGAAGCTTGCTTATTAGTGAAATTATTAATAACATGGAATGGTAATTATTGACTTTAGCCTGGATTGATGGCTCGCAATATCGCGATATATATCGTTGGGGGAAAAATATCGCAATGTAATTTTTTTTCCAATATCGTGCAGCCCTAATGGCAGTTGCTCAGTGTTTGGATGTACAAATGAACACAAAGGTATTTTTTTAGTTCCTTCATCCGAGCCTCTGAAGAACCAGTGGGTTATGTGAATTTCTGATGTGTAATTGTTCAAGTTCAGACAGATAATCTTTCTCTCAAAGTCGTTCAATACTGTTTATGCATCAGTAAATCAAGCCAGTGACCTTCATTCACGCGATCAACAGGCTGTCATCTGCTCAATGCTCATCACTGCAACCTTTTATGTGATGGGAATAGATCTAAATACTTTAAAAAAAAAACTTCTCACGATTCGTTAATCTCGATAGCTGTATAATAGCTGTAATAGTAAAAGTATTCGAGAGAGTTCCACATGTAATGCTAGCTATTTCATATGCAAGCATGTCAGCCAATCACAGCAGTGGGCGTTTACACTGAAGTCTCACAGCAGACACGCCCCTTCAAACAGAGCGTTCAAATCAGAGGCTAAAATCAGGCTAAGAAAAATGCCTTTTGTTTCTAAATTATTACAATTTTTGATCTTAAAAACATACTAACATTATAAGGGCACCCCAGGACACATTATAAAATAATAAAATAATCCATGTCATGGGACCTTTAAGAAAAAATGGAAAAAAAAAAAAGTTCCAGAAAAAAGGTCCTACTGGGAACTAGGAATTTTCCACTTACGAGGAGAAATGGAATGCACCATAACAAGTGCGTGGAAGTCTCAGGCTGCTTGAGGAAGATCTGATGGAGTGTTTGATGAATAAAAATAAATTAAGAGGAATTTTGAGGGTGTGTAAAGAGCCAGTTTCAAATTGGTTATACATCAAATTGGATTTCTCTGAGATTGTCAGGTCAACAGATGCCTATGTCAGAGTGCAAAAATTAAAATGTTCTCAACTCTTAGTTGCACAATGGAGCAATATTTTTCGCAAACCTTCGCATTTTTTCTTTGATCTTGGAGTTAGTATAAAAAAGTTAAAAAAATAAATTTCTTTTATTTAGCAAGGATGCGTTAAATTTAAATGTGGAAGAAAATAGAAAGAGGAGTTGAATGAACTCTACATACAGTGTACTTTCACAGTAGTCACACTCTTATCAGGTGTCTGTTATTGGTCTGAATTCAGAGCTCTTTTGGCAGGAACACAAACATTCATCAGCCCACGTTTCTACAGATACAGGTCTTTGCAACAAGGAGCTGCAATCTGCCCCTGAAAAGCAAAAATCAAAAACTCAAGCTCAGAGTGTGTGAAAAACAGCTTATGATAATGTCTTGAAATAGAAACAAGTGTTGCTTATGAGGCATTTTCTCAATCTCCCATGTGTGTTGTACCTTATCAGCAGACTAATATATGTTCCTCATTACCTCAGCCTGTGAGAAGGAATGTGTTATGTGAAAAATGTAACTGAAATCTGTGCTGGAGCTGTGACTTATCCTCTTACAGGGGCTTGTTTCTGGAACATTCTGTGTGTGATCTCATATTACATCAGGAAAAAAAAGTCAAACACAAAAGGTTTGGTACTGATGGGGAAACTTTAACCTGGATTTGAAGTAATGCTATAATGTTGTCCTCAACTAATCTTTTTCTGGCAGTGTGCTAATTCGTAAGTTGGTTATATGTTTGACTCAATAGGTGGTGCTGTGCTATTTTTGTACATGAGCCTATTGTGTGGCAACAACTGTAATGAATTGATTATTTGTTGAGTGTGTAGGTCTAATCATGGCACATGTAATGCGACAATCCTATAAGATCATTACAAATCACACTGTACGACATGGATCTAATAAACTTGGGTATGACATGTACGTAGACTGTACGATGATGTCACCTATTGAATCGTAGGCTACGACGCAAGGTAGTATAGAAGAATAAAACGTCATCAGCATGTGAACTTGACATGCCAATTTTGCAAATGGAGCTTGAGGTAAGTAGTTTTAAGTTTTAGAGCCATGTCGCGTTGATCAATACGCCATTTCATGCTGCATTTGTATCGGCTAGTCAATGGCGTAGGTCGTAGGAGTCACGACCACAGAAATCAAAAATCGTACAATGTGTACTGGGCATAAGTCCGACTTTAAAACACCAAAATGAAGACATTTGGTTATCACTGGTTCGAGTCTTGCCTGCAACATTCCCTATTCCCATTCCATCAAAAGAAGCGAAATGTGCTTTCCTTTGTCATTCAAGGAATATATGAATATGTGAAGTTTTTACGTTCATGGCTGCGATTTTAATGAATGGAGCAAAACAAAATCTCACCGTTGTTGTTAATTTGCAGGCGGAGACTAATATCCCAGCGTTCTTCACTGGAGACTCTTGAGGATATTGAGGAGAACGCCCCTCTACGCAGGTATTACCAGTAGGAACGTTCATGTTCTGTGCAGAAACTTCTCAACAGCTAGAGACATTACATAGTAATTGTTTGATTCTGCCAAATTGTGGTTAATTATTGCTATGGTTACCCATTTAATTATTCCTTCAGTTAACATTAGATAAATCTCTTTACTTTTAAAAGTGATTTTAGCACTGTCCAATATGATTTTGAAACATTGCACATAGTTTATATTTAACACAGTTGTTTTATTTAATCTTTAACGAGACTGGTTTCTTCAGACATATTCTGGTTTACTAGAAGTACTTGGAGGGAGTTACACTAGGATAATGCTTATATAACAATAAATACATTAAGAGGAAAAAAAAACCCTGATGTACAATAACAGTTAGTGTAAGAAAAACATAAGGTCAAAGTCTAATTTATTTATATAGTGCTTTTCACAATATACATTGTTTTAAAGCAGCTTTACAGAAAATGATGTTAATATTTAGAATATATCAATATCTTCATGCCTTAGTCACATTTAGCAGATTAGAGATGGGTGATAATATTGTATAATGATACCAGTAATCGAGCAGTTGCGATATGCCATGTATTGTGTATCGCCCTACGTGAGCAGATTGAGTTGGACATTCTTATATATCCAACTCTGTATAAAGAGCTGGGCGATAATATAGTTGAATATTGTGAGAAAATAAAGTCAGACAGCCGAAATTTGCTATATATTATATATATTCATGAACATTGTTGATGCTGCTTTGTTTCATCTAGATGCCGAACTTTGTCTGGTTCACCCCGACCAAAGAGTTTCAAGAAGGTCCACTTCATCAAAAACATAAGACAACATGATATGCGCAATGGAAGGTATTCTTACATCTACCCAACAACCCACACACACACACACACACATCTCGCCAAGAGCAGCACCCACACGCACCAAGTGTTTGAGAGAAACACTCCCCCTGAATTTATCCATAGATTTCACAGATTTTATTACAAAATTATTTCCCTTTTTAATGGAATTTTCCCAGCATAATTATGGACACTAAGTATGCAAACATCATATTTCTTCCAATTTAATAAAGTCGTGTCATTTGGGTCACAGTGATTTCTTCAAGTTATACATGTTCCTGGGTCAACATATTTAGTTGATTCTGGAACAACATTCCTGTCTGAAAATGTAGTCCCAACCCTATATAACTACCAATAAGTTATCTCTAAAATCAGAAGGAAATGATGGTGAATAACACTGATGTAGAAGCACCTGACCCTGGTTGTAAGCCTAAACTTGACATAAATCCTCAAATCTGAAATGTCTTTCCAGGATCAACAAAGATGTTGATCCAGGAACATGTTGTACTTGGTGAAATCACATTCACCGTGTGTGTGCGTGTGTGTGTGTGTGTGTGTGTGTGTGTGTGTGTGTGTATTATCCCTAACTGACCCTATGGTCTTTTAAGATTCAGACATGAAACCCAAACATTTTAGGCATGTTATTAGTGGGTATTTTATTATTATTATCATCATCTGTGTTTAGTGTTTGCCAGATGCTCTCTTTTATCTGAATCTGAATTTGAATGTGAATGGGTGTGTTGTAAAGCAAGAGGTTGTGACCAGCATTGTTTTTCCTTAAGGCTTTTGAGAATATCTATCAAATACACACACTTGCAGTCTTTGACTTTTGTTTTAGTAAAGCTAACTGCAGTGTTTGATGTGTGAGAGAGCGAAAAAAAAAAAAAAAAAAAATTCTCCAGCTGTGCTTTGATCCATTATTTAGTTTATTTTGTGCTTCAGATCAGTTATTAGCAGTTCCTGAACTTCTGAAGGAAATATAAGACCTTGAAAGCCTTGGCAGAATATTCCATTCTTAAATCCTTTGTTTCTTTGTAAATATATTCAGTTTCTCTGTGGTTTCTCAAAAAAGTTTACTTCAAAGAGTGTTTGCCTTTCTTTTTGTTTTCTTTTTTCTTATCTTTGTTGCGTATTCCTACGTAATATGACATACTATTAAATATCATTTATTTGCTGTGTATCTCTCCATCTTTGCCTGTGGTCCTGACCTCTATATTGACAGAGTTCACTTAAATTAGTTTATGTATCATTTTGTCTTTATAGGATAGTCCTTATCAGTGGCAGAAGATCCTTCTATAGTGTTTTTTCTGTCCTGCCCTATCGAGATTGTAGCCAAACAGGGTATGTATTCTTCAGCATGCAAATCTTTTATTCACCATCAAACTTTTTTTATCCCTTCACTTTTCCCATCTTCTCATTTTGATTATTTTTTCCCCTGGTGATTAAGAATGGGTCCACAATTAAACGTTTAGCATCCTTCTTTTAAATAATCATACTTCTTTTAAAGTATGTACGCCGAAAGTGTACCTCAAGGTTTTTTTTTTTTTTTTTATATATATATTTTTTCATGTTTTTAGACTCTATGCACGGATCGTTTGTATCAGTATTTCATAGCTGTCAAGATTTTGGGTTGCAGGTGTGTAATTTCAATTCAGAGAGATTGACCAACAAGCTTGGGCATGCTTTTTTTCTTCTTTTTTTTTCTTCAAGAACAGGCTTTTTAAATCCTGAATCTGCTGCTTTTCAGCTTATTTGTTTAAGATTTAATAAATCTTGCCATCTGCTTTGATATTTAACTTCTAATGGGTTGTTTTTCTTACCTACATCTTGGCATTGCCTGCTTTAAAAATTGTTTTAAGCTGAAGTGTGTAATTTATTGCTGCAATGAAATGCAGAAACAACTAAGTAAGTGGGTTTATTTGCCTGAGAAAAGTGAGAGCTAGTGGTGGTGCGTTAAAGGGATAGTTCACTTTGAAATTAAATTTTGGTATGTTTTAGCTTACCTCAAGGGCATCCAAGATGTAGGTGTCTTTTTTTCCGCAGTAGTTTCAATTTTGATATTTTTAGGTCAAACCGTTCTTGTCTGTCAGTCATATAATGCAGCTCTATGGTCACTATCTCAAAGAGCATGCACAGTGAAGTCCAAATTAAACAATTCCCCATCGTAAGTACACATTGATGGCCTAAGACACGAAAACGAACAGTATTTATATAGTTTTTACCTCTTGTACACAACCACGTCCAAGTGATCTGAGGGCGCGTGCGCTTCCTGGTGTGTCACACACACGCATGTGCGCGCGTTCTGGCTTAGTCTGCGCAAGCGCCGGAAAGCGCTTGGTTGTGTACAAGAGGTATAAACGATATAAATACTGTTCGTTTTCTTACACAAACCGCTCGTTTCGTGTCTTAGGCCATCAATGTGTACTTACGATGGGGAATTGTTTAATTTGGTCTTCACTGTGCATGCTCTTTGAGGTGGTGACCATCGACCTGCATTATATGACTGACAGACAAGAACGGTTTGACCTAAAAATATCAAAATTGAAACTACTGCGGAAACAAAGACACCTACATCTTGGATGCCCTTGAGGTAAGCTAAAACATACCAAAATTTAATTTCAAAGTGAACTATCCCTTTAATCTGTTTGTTTGAGTATCCTGACCAATCCAGCACAGCTCAGCCAATGGTGTAAATTTGAGGAGGGACTTCCTGTTTGACTGACCAATAGAAGGTGGAGGAGTTGAAAACGGGAAACCTGTTTGAAAACAGTTACTTTTGCACTCACATTTGGTGATGCTAATAATTACACAGTTCATTTTTAAAACAGTTTATGATTTATAGAGTGTTGAGCAGTTGATTGAGCATAAGAGTGGAGGCTCAAGAGTGGTTTTCTAGTAACTTGAGGGCATCGCAGTCATTGGATTTATTATTATCTGAGATTAGGCTCTGTGGGGGATAGTGTTGATATGACCTCAAGTCCTGCATTTTATTCACATACTTTTATTTGATCAATAATGAATAACGACTGAACGGCTAGATGTTGCACCATTCATCATGATTCTATAAATTACGAAAGAAACCTGTTCATATTATTGATTTTAAAAGATACATTGAGACAAAGAATGAATACTTTGTGAAACACTGTATTTGAAACTGGGCAAAGGGCACCATTAAATCCCTTTAAACCTTCTGTTTATGGCTACACTTGCTTTTATTGATGTACAGTGGGCAATTGATAAAAGCCTAGTAGAGATAAAAGCCTCAGTGTTTTATAATATATTGTATATGGATAAATTCAGTCTCTTGCAAAAGTCTCAGACCACTATTGAAAGTGCATTAGTTTGCACTATGCATTGCAAAGTGTATTGGCATAACAGTTTCATTGAAAAGTTTCCACCAATTCCAATACCAAAATGACGTTTGGTTAGTCCCTCATTTTGTTTTAATGGCAATAAGAGCAGACATGAACTCAAACACTTGATATTCTAGTGGAAGAAAAGAAATCTGACATTTTCTGACATTCAGAATGCTTCTTTGTTTTCAATGTAGTCTCATACATTTGGACCCCCATGTATATAGTGTTATATAATTGAAACCACCCAGTTATGCTGTCAATATGATGAATATGCTACATTCAGCATGATTTAGTCCATTGATGTTTTGACTTGGTGGATTGTCAGTACAGTGTATTGACAGCACAGTCTAAGTGGGGTTTCCTTAATGTAGTGCCAGTTAATGGACATGTTGTGCTTGCATCACACCAGTGGCCGAGGAGCGATAGATCCTCCTGTATTCCTGATTGAATGTTAAACTAAAAACACACACAAGGTTTATGTCAGCAAGCCGAAGGAACGAGTCAGGTGAACTGATCATTTGGTTATGGGATGGCCAAGAGTGTTTCTTATACCCTGTGGATCTAGACTAGATGTTGCCATGGACTCCTCCTGAAAATCTGGTTTTGTCTTTAAATATTTATTCAAAAACTCTCAAGGGCACCTGTTCATATTAGTTCCTGCCTAATGCTTTTCCATTGACTGAGCTGTTTGAAGGGCTCCTATTACCTATAACTGCTGTCTGTATCCTCACGGGATCTGAGTTTATTGATGCATCACTAAACATCTCACAAATACTGTGCTAACGCCTAGTTCTGCCTGGCATCTACTAATACGACTTTGCTTCTAAGTCTGCACGTGAATAAATGCAGTATTTTTGGTTTATTTGGCCATCACACCTGGTTAGTTGGTCTGTCTCTTGAGTTTTGTTTCTCTTCTTTAGTTATACTTTAGGTGTTGACTTGTCAACATTATTTACTTAGATAATGTAATCTTTCTGCTTCATATGTCAGATAATAATCAAATCTTCTAGTGTTTGCCAAACAAAGTCATGATGTTTGTAGACTAACTGTGTCTTCTGAGTGCTACTAACAGTTTTCTAGACACTTGGTTGTTTCTTTTCCTTTGAGGCCTTTAGTATGTAAAGGTAACTGAGCACTAAAGAGTTTTAACTAACCCTCCTGCAGTTGTTTTAATAGCATTGATCTACTATTGTAGTTTTTGTTAATGGTTTGAATTAGATTTTATTTCATTTAAATTGTAGTTAAAGTTTTAGTAATTTTGTCATGTTTAAAAAAAAAAAAAAGTCTATAGTTTTTTTTTTTTAATGATAAATTTTGCCTTTGAAACTAGCTGAAATAGAATAAGTTTAATTGTTTTGTATAGTTTATTTCATTTCAAGTAATGATTTTATTTATGGTTTTAGTTAACGATAATGTCCTGAATTTAACACAGTTGTGATAATCTTGAAAAAATATATTTCTGTTCGTTTTGCAAAAAAAAAAAAAAAAAAAAAAAAATCCCAAATTCTCCCTGTCATGTCAGTTGCTAATAATAATTATCTATTTTTTTTATTAGTCCTGGACCCTGACAAACAAAATATTTATATATTTATAAATATATATTATCCATTCATCCATTCACCTTGATCCTTGGGGCATGAAACAATAATGCAATGCAACTGATTTGTTTTTTTGTTGTGCCACTGTTTGATTATATGATTCATTTAATTCAGTAAATAATGTTTAATTCAAAATGATAGTGTATAAAATGATAATAGAATAAACACTGTTTAGTGTAAGTGTACAGAATTTGGTTTAAAAACAACACTTATATTATATTGTTTTCTTTCATCCTCTTAAAGCCAACATTTCAAATGCCTTTTAACCTTAATAAAACGAATGCAGGCGTGCAGGTTATTGTGGCCGATGTAGTAGCAGGTTTGCCAGTACAGACTGCTGTGTGTGCATGAGGGGCTCTGAGCTGTTCTCTTGCCCCAGCAGGGATGTGAAGGCAGAAAGCGGGCGCCAGCGACACCCCTCGGGTGGCATAAGTGCCAAGGAGATGGTGATCGGCCTGGAGGGGGTTGAATTGGGTGCAGATGGCAAGGTTAGTGTACAAATTATCATTTTTTTGTTGTGTTATTAAAGGTACAAGTTTTTTTTCTTACCCTGATCCACTATGGTAAGCCTATTAATAGTGTTTAGACCTGATTAGACCCTATTAATTAGATTTTAGACCTGTCGGGATGGTTTTCGTGTAAACCGTGCGTGTCTCGCCAGCTCCGTAAATAGAGAAAAGTTGCTACTTTTACATGTGTTTGGTGTGAGAGTGAAATATAGGTTAGATGTCACGACGAGAAAAGTTGAGATGGAGCTGCTAAATCTCGAATCTTCAGGGAATCACCCGTTTTAAACAAAAGCCGAACAGAGGAGAGTCTGCTGGCAAAAAGAGAACATGACAGAGCTCGTAATAAAACAAGAATCAACATTGTCTTGGCTTTTCGGAAATCTGAGGGATTTGAAATGTTTTGAATGCGACACGGAGATTATTACTCAACAGATAAATCGGCATGTGTAGAGTTCATTGTAAACATTATGGATTGTGAAAGGTCATTTCATTATGGTTGTTTATGCTGTGCTAAAAAAAAATTTCAAGGAAGTACCGTGTCTATTAATGTGTACAGCTACAGTTACGTCTTCTGCTAGTCAGCTTGAGATCCTTTAATCTAAACTTGTTATATCTCTTTAGCCTAGTAGTTGAACATGTTTTATGAGCAGTATAATAACCATACTCATCCGCACAGTCACGCAGAGTCAAAGCACAGCCAAAACAATGTTCTTCCACAAAATGCATGCAGTTTTGTTATTTAACCGCTAGAGGGCCAAGAGTTACATAGATTGTCCTAATCTTGAAATAAAAAAATGTAAGGTATGTGGTTAAAGGAACACTGTTTTCATCTTCCCTTCTCCTTGTATATTCATTTTATGGCCTCTTTTGTGGCTAGTATACATTCTTAATCTTTGATCATATATTCATTAAGATTTCTGATACTGTAAATCTCTTGGCAGACAGTGTCATACACACAGTTCCTGTATCCAACCAATGTCCTGGGTCGTCGAAACACCATCGACTCCACGTCGTCTTTCTCTCAGTCTCGCAATGCCAGCCACCGCAGCCTCAGCCTGGCACGTGCCAACAGTAACCAGAGTAGCCTTGATACAGGTGCGTGTGCCAACAGCTTGTCATGGCTCTTTCATTTTCCCTCAATCTCCCTAATATGTCCTGACAAGAGGCTGCCTGTTCAGTTTAATGAGCATTTTGGTAAGACCTTAGTTTAATAATGTGTTATGTATTTTTTTTGAGCTAGGTCATGAACTTCTTGATTAAAACATATTGAGTGCCCTACCAAAATAGTCGTCCTCTGTTCATACGCTCAGTGTGTATCAGAAATGTTGCTGTTCTGAATGTATTGGCTACATAACGAAGTTGTGTACTTGTTTAGACTATTAAGCGATCTCAGCGTATGTATGGTCTGTTTATTTGCCCCTCTCTTTTCTCATAGGGAATGAACTGGGAGATTTGAGGGACTATGACCCAAATCTTCTGGATGACCCGCAATGGCCATGTGGAAAGCACAAAAGAGTGCTTATCTTTCCCTCGTACATGGTGAGTTATGTCACGCAATGCAAATCTGGACCGACTCATGTGATTTTTTGTGAAGTCTGTATGCATTTAGTGGAAAAATTGCTGTTTTGATGCGCTGTCAAATCAATTACTAGCATCTAACATACAAGTTTGTGTGTGTGACAGGAAAAAAAAAAACAAATGTTGCATTAATTGCGTTAAATAATTAATCACATGTGTTAGTGCTGTCAAAATTACCGCGTCAATGCAAGATTCGGAAAAAAAATTCAGTTTAACGCATTAAAAGTATTTCAGCATTAGTTTTTTTCCGTCATCCTTTGGCTAGCGTTACATTATATGATCACACTCTTATTTATGCAAATGCTTTAAAATCATTCAAGACACAAATCAAGTTTTTAAATCAAGACACAAAAGAGAATGCATGTACTGGTGCTCGTCTGTGAATCTCCTGTCTGTGTGACACACACACACACACACACACACACACACACACTCGAGCGCACAGAATGCCGCTTCAGACAGTGCTTAAACGGACAAAAACACACAAAATTATACCAAAATGCCCGTTTTGTCGAGCATCTTCGCAAGCACAGTCTTAAATGAGTTAAATGAAGTTCAAGTCTTAAATGAATGTAAAGAGTTGTGTTTATCCACATCATGTGCGGCAGGTCTTAAAGTGACAGAAGCCTAATAAACCTGCTGCTGTCTGTCATTAAAGGAATAGTTTACTTATTAAAATTCGGTTATCGTTTACTCACCCTCAAGTTGTGTCAAACCTGAATGAATTTCTATTCCTTTAAGGATAATCAAAGAACAAAAAAGAAGAAGATAAAACACACTCACTGCTCTTGACTGAATAAATTCTGTAGCTTTAATAAGGATTAATCTATATTTAATTTATAATTTATGCAGTGAAGACTGTGAAGTGTTTGATAACTTTATTCAATTTCTGTATATTCTACCTGTGAATCTTGAAGCACTGTTTGCAAGGTTACATGGGTCAAAAACCACGAAAACAATGTCTTTTTGTGCATTTTGACAGGGCAAATAAAAATCTGGAACTGGTCTGATTGGGCCAATAGAAAAAATTGAGCCCTGATATATTGAAGGGCACAGGTACATGTGAGATTCATTATAAGGGGTTTATGTGATTGTTTCAAGATTCTACATTAATTTGGAGTTGAAATTATTAATTCAGAAATGATTACAATATAAAAAAAAAACTTTGTTAGGTGCAATTAATCGATTATTTACAAAAAAAATATGCGATTAATATATATTTTTTTAATGGACTTGACAGCACTAGATGATTCTCTTTCCTAAAATAAAAATAATATACATATAACAATTTATAATTTTTTAAAATGTAAAAATACACTATTATACAGTTTTGGGGGGCAATAACAAGCCATTGTGCAGAAAAACATTTAATAGTCTACTAAATTAAATAATTGGCTGTTATACTGTCATTGTACTAAGGCCAAAGTAAAATATTATCAGGAAAAAAATTGCTATGCATAATATTGACAGCATGTCCTTTTTTTTTTTTTACATACAATTATTATTATATTATAATATATTATTAATATTAATGATGTTTTTAATAAATAAATGTAATAAATATATTAAGTTAACATGTTAACTTACCCCTATTTTTTATTTACATCTTTATTTCAGATGTTTTTCTTAATTAATTGGGATAAGTGAAAAAAGAAACAAATGTTGATATACATTAAGAGTATAAAATATCAGAAACATTTGATGTGAAATATTTAAGTTCATATACGGATGGCAGCTGAGATCTCTTCTGAAACTAGAAACACAGAAGATTCTAAGCAGGAGACTTAACAAAGAAATCTCTATCTGTTAATCTCACTGCTCTCTATGAGAAACATCTTAGATATAAATATGTCATTTTAGATTTTTCTTTCATATGGAGTACAAAAAAAATAAAATAAATACAGGTCATGCTACTAGTGTCACTTTTATTGGTTACCGTTACAGGCACATTTGCAGTGTGAACTTGAATCCCTAGTTGGCAGTTAATTAGTAACTTTGTTCCAGACTGGTGACCTTGAAAAATAGTTTTTTCTCCCAAACACTGGATATGAATATGGGCTCACTGCAGCCTCTGCCTTTGCTCGTCTTCATTATTTTATTTTTTCTTGGCAACTGTTTTTTTTATTTTTTTTTATTCAAATAGCAGCTAGCGGCTAAAGGTGATTTTTATCAGGTTTACGTAACAGAAGACTGTTCATTTCCTATTCAGCTCTGTTTGTGTTTTTGCATTGTATAGTAGACACACACTTGAACTCAAAAACAGTTTAGGAGACAGCCTTTCCCTTCCTTCTATTGGTTATTCAATTGCTTGTAACAATCGCCATTGTGTTCTATGAAGGGAAGTTTCCAGCAAGAATGTATAAACAAAGTATTTAGCCCTGGACATTTACATAATCATCATCTCAGTGTATACAACAATAAACATTCACTAAAGTATAGACGTTATGATTATAATTAGCATTAAACTGTAACTCTAGGAGCAGGATTGAGCATGCTCAAGAAAACCCCGAATCTTGAATCTGTTTATTGAACAAAACCAGACCAGACCACATGCTTTGAAACTGGGCAAATGTTTCAATGACCCAGTGGAAACTGTGTCTCTTTCACCCATGTGATGTGTGTGTTCTCATATGTGTCTTTGACAGCCAGTCTAAATGAATATCCACACTTCTTTACAGACCACAGTCATTGAGTATGTCAAACCCTCCGATCTCAAGAAGGACATGAATGAGACTTTTAAGGAGAAGTTCCCTCACATTCGTCTAACACTGAGCAAGATCAGAAGGTAAGGAAGTTGGTATCGAGTCGAACCATTCTGATGATTGCTTGTAAAGCAGCCTACTGTACATGCTGAACCTTTAAAGGCAAGAATTACAATTTGGCAATGACGTGCACAAATGATAGATCAAAGCACGAGAACTGAGCTGTTACTTTCGCCTGTTGGACAATTATACTGACATAAAACTTATATCAAGATGTAGGATACTGACCAACTAACATTGGTCAGTCGTATCCAACATAAAAGATCAGCGAATGAAACTGTGACCACAAACACCAGCTACTTAAGTGAATGAAAGACAATAATCAGCAATTTGCCTTGACACAAATGACTTTATTTGACACCGAGTTGTTAGAAAAGAAATGCATAGTGTCACCATTGCATGACATCAGGAACTGATTCATTTTTTTAACCAGTTAATTGAAAATATGGAATGCCTTGTCTGCCAAAATAATAAATAGATACACAAAGAAATGCAAAAAAAACTAATAAATATATATTTATGTATAATTGTATTTTTCCACATTTATTTATTTCTGTGTATTTATGTCTACATTGATTTATTTGTACTTTTATTTTTTACCAATTCTTTGTCTGTATGCTTACGAAACGCGACTGCAAATTCAGTTCACGTTCGTGTTTCCGAATTCCTAAATGCTTAAAATATAAAGCATATTTCAAAGATGCTGCTCATAGATAGTGATTAATCACACGTCTTAGGCTAAATCATCAATTGGAATTATTCAGGATTGAATTAAAGTTTAATTATTAAACAAAAGGTGCTCATGAAAACGCAGCTAGTGAAACCCATCTCATGCCATACATTTGTAGAAAAAATTGCTCCTGGAAATAAATAAATACATATTTCCCTGTTAAATTTATTTTCCAGGGGCAATTTTTTTCTAACCTTATTAAATGTATGCGTCATCATGCACGTCAAATTCTTAAATTGAATCAAGAAATTAAATTAGAATAATAAGGGGCTAGGGCTGTTACCAGTAAATTATACATACAAAGAAATGTAAAAAAATATATATATTAGCTTTTATACTTTTCTTATTTATATGTGTGTGTGTGTGTGTGTGTGTGTGTGTGTATGTATATACAGTGCTATGCATAAGTGAATACACCCATGCTAAAGTTGACTAAAAAGAGGAATAAAAAATCATATTTTGGAAATTGAACTTAATGCCTTAATTTAAAAAATTAGGAAAAATCCAACCTTTAAGGACACCAATTTTCTTTGTGAATGAATAATGTATCGTAAATAAATAAATGTTCTTCCTTAAAATACATGGTGCATAAGTGAGTACACCCCTATGTTAAATTCCCATAGAGGCAGGCAGATTTTTATTTTTAAGTATTTTTTTTAATTATTTTTTTAGGATACTATGCATCCTGATAAAGTTCCCTTGGCCTTTGGAATTAAAATAGCCCCACATCATCACATAGCCTTCACCATACCTAGAGATTGGCATGGTTTTATTTCAGTTAGCCTAAAAGCTAGTTTGATTTGCATTGAGAGATGATCTTATGGAAAGTACCCCATGCCAATCTCTAGGTATGGTGAAGGCTATGTGATGATGTGGGGCTATTTTAATTCCAAAGGCCAAGGGAACTTTATCAGGATGCATAGTATCCTAAAAAAAAAAAAAAAAAAAAAAAAACTTAAAAATAAAAATCTGCCTGCCTCTATGGGAATTTAACATAGGGGTGTACTCACTTATGCACCATGTATTTTAAGGAAGAACATTTATTTATTTACGATACATTATTCATTCACAAAGAAAATTGGTGTCCTTAAAGGTTGGATTTTTCCTAATTTTTTAAATTAAGGCATTAAGTTCAATTTCCAAAATATGATTTTTTATTCCTCTTTTTAGTCAACTTTAGCATGGGTGTATTCACTTATGCATTGCACTGTATAAAAATAAATTAATTCAGAAATGAATTGCACTTCCCATCAATACAGGCAAATAACATTAAAACATTTTATCTAGTTAATAATATGAAATGTTCGCTATCATTTTGAGCTGGAGGTCACAAAGAGCCATTTATGGAGAAACGTTTTTTTAGGCCAAATGTTTTTTGGATTGTCTTATGCTTTTTTAGCTTTCAAATGCTGTTGTTCTTTAATGGGGTGTAAGGGAAGTCAATAATATTTTATTTGTAGTCATCAGTACAATATTTAAAATGATTTAAAGGTGCAGTAAGCGATTTCTGAGAAACACTTGACGTTTGAAAAAACCCCGCTCCGCCCCCAAAGTGCACGAACACACAGTGCAAGAGTGGATGTTTCTTTATCATAGCAGAAGTGAAGCAAAATAAAGCTTTGCGAAAAATAAAGCCAAGATGACGAATGAACGACAAGGAAGAACAAAAGTATTTATAAGCAAGAGCAGGCAGCACACACTCAAAACTAAACGTAAAAACAACCCAACCTTGATTTCTTTTTTAAGAAATCGCTTACTGCACCTTTTAATGTTTAAAAAAACATATAATGATTGTCAATGATTAAATCATTCAAATCCATTTTCTCGTTTTTATGACGGCTAGCATTTAAATGATTATATCTTAGCAGTGCTTCGGTGTAGAATAAAACATAAAACTCAATGCATTTCTGGATCAGAATGATGGAGCAGATATATAAACCTTACATAATTTCTACATATTCTACAATATCTGGAACTTTACCAAATCTTGTTTTCTAACATTACATTGATAATCCTTGGAAAGCAGTGAGGAAATGAAATAATTCAGTTATTCAATCAAGATTTAATCCTTAACACAGGTCTTAATTCTAGGAAAGGTTGGAAGTAAACCAAACCAATGGCTAAATCATTATACACGTGCTGCAAGCATGAATGCACAAAGTCCAAAAATTGCTGCAAGAAAAACTTTAACAAAGCAGATTGTTGTTTTATAAAACATCTCTTTGTTTCTGATGGGCTGCTAAGCTGAAAGTGTAGGATGAATTGGGGCAGAGGTCTTCAATTCTGCTTCTGGGGACCTAATGTCCTGCAAAGTTTATTTCCAACCTGCTTTATCTCTCCTGCCTGTGTGTTTTAAAGTCATCCTGAAGAACATAATAACCTGCTTCAGGTGTTTAATTAGAGTTGAAATTAAACCAGGAGTGTCAAACTCAGTTCCTGGAGGACCACCATCCTGCAGAGTTTAGTCCAAACCCTGCTCCAACACACACATCTGTAGTATTCAAATAAGCCTGAAGGACTTTAGCTGGATCAGGTGCGTTTCATTGGGGTTGAAGTCTCTGTGTGAGCGATATATATCGTCTACTGGGGCTGTGCGATTGACGATTTAAATCGGATGGACAAAATAAAAAGTATCGTTTCCTGAGGAACCTGTTGCTCCGTAATTTATGGTCATACGGATAACCAAACCTGTCAAGAAATGATTCAAAACTGTAAAGCTTTTGTAAAATACAGAAAACAAACACGATGCCGGTTTCTGCCGTCTCGGTTTTACTTTCCATAAAGTAAAGAGAGGGAGAGAGAGAGACTTTAATAATTGTCTTTAATAATGTTTTAAATTCACATTAATTAGGCTGGTAGTTTTTGTAGTATCAAAATTGGAATAAAGAATTGATATTTCCCTGGTGTCCAAACATTTGTACCACTAACCCAATCCTCAGCACTGAGACTTATATCATGATGAGACTTTGGTTATATCGCCCAGCCCTATCGTCTACTATACTGTCGTGATTGTTGTTTAAATGATGTGTAATCTGACATTATAGAGAGTATGTCCTTCACTTTGCAAACACCAAACAACTGCATGATGTAGCCTTTTCGTTTTAGGTTAGACTACTGCACGTGCGCATTTAGGGAACGTTTACATGACAACGATTTGAGTTTTCCGCGCACAGACGACACCATTGTCAAAATGATCCCCATTCACACGGATCCACGAAAACGGCTAAAAACACTGTATTCTGCTGCCAGGCCAGTAGATGGCGATGACGCACTATTGACTAAACACGTAATACGCATGTGCATGACGTCATCGTCTTCAGAGATGTGCTTTTTTGTTGTTTACACAGAGACCGTTTTCAAAAACTTGCACTTTGTAACCCGGTTTCAAAAGTTTGCGTTTTCAGCCATCCAAAACCCTGTTGTCGTGAAGTTTTACGTTTTTAGTTGAAAACGGTGTTGTGTAAATGGCCCCTGAGAGTGCAGTGTGATTTACTCTATTAAAATGCAGTAAAAAGTGCCCTTGTATTGAGTATTGTCTTTTAGGCTATAGTTATAGCTATAGTTAACCTGTTCACACAAACGGTTGTTTCAAACTGTTGTTTTATCACACAAACAGTGCTTTTACCGTTATTAAAAAAAACTGATTTATGATTATTAGTGGAACTGAAGGTTCCTAAAAGGTTCCTGAAGGAAAGAATAAACACGAAACACATGACTGTTGTCATGGCCAATCGTGGAATAGCTGTGTCGTCATCAGAGCTCGTGAGCCGCTCTTGAGAAGCTGCGTCGGCTGAGTCCTCCGGCTGCTCTCGAATCGCTCTTGCTGTACTTTGATGGCTTATGTCACAGTCACGTCGGCGCTGTCTCATGTCGTACACGATATCTAACCAGCATGCACTACAAGTCAGCCGTCGATCGGTCTGCGCAGCGCTGCATGAAGTCGAACAAGCCTAAATGCTTTGTTCCTGAAATGATCAGCCGTTTGAACAAATCTGTTGCATTAATGACTCCATGATTTGCTTATTCACAGTGACTTGCCGCCACCTACTGGTGTAATTCTAAATAATTTTATATATAGTCCAAAAAAAGCGGATAAAAGGTAAAAATCTGTTTAAATTTTAATTTCTGTCACTGCTGCAAACTAACCACCACACTGAACCTGAAGAATAACAAAGACTTTAATAAACCTGCCAAGGTACCAGCACAATAGCACTCTAATCGTCATCATTTTTTGACATTATCGCACATCCCTAGTTGAAGCTAAACTCTGCAGGGATGTGAAGCAGGGTTGAAGACCCCTGATTTGGGAGATAGCAAATTGGGTTTCAGCAAATTGTTTTTGATTCATTCCCTGTTCTTTTGTACAGGAACTAGAGACAAGCCTTTTAAGGTATCAAAGTTTCGAAAGTATTGGAAAAGTATTTACAATCTCACATAACATCCGAGTAACTTGAGTATAGATGAGAATGTGGCCTTCTGTTTTGTGTTCTAGCCTGAAGCGAGAGATCCGTAAACTAGCTCAGGAGTGCGGCTACGAGGAGTCCACGGTGGCCATGGCCTTCGTTTACTTCGAGAAGCTGGTGCTCCAAGGGAAACTCAACAAACAGAACCGCAAACTCTGCGCCGGTGCATGCGTCCTGCTCGCGGCCAAGATCGGAGGAGACCTAAAGAAACACGAAGTCAAACACCTGATTGATGTGAGTTTATCTTTGCCCATTGACTCTTTTAGCTCATTACTTGGCAACCACAGCTACTCAACAGATGGCGTTTACTCAACATGCCTTGACTTTGCTTGTTTGAATAACAGACATAGCTATAATGGGGCCTTTGGGGTTAAAATAGACAAAAATAAGCATTCTTTAAATCTTGTTACTGTGTATTTTTGGATGTTTCCATGTTGCGTAACGATTGCCATTACATAACGAGAACCCCTGATCTCTTTCCGCCTAGAAACTGGAGGAGAGGTTTAGGGTGAACCGTCGAGAGCTGATCGCCTTCGAGTTCCCTGTTCTGGTGGCCCTGGAGTTCAACCTGCATCTCCCAGAGCACGAGGTCATGCCCCATTATAGACGCCTCCTGCAAAACTCCTAGCGAAAGCCCCCATCAGGGGAGTTCTCCTTCTCTCCTGATCTTCTCACCCCTGAAGCCCCCTATGCACATCGCCAACTATCATCTCCAGATGTTGGAAAGAAGACACTTATTCCACTGTTCTCTTTTCAGCCAAAGTGACATCTCTATATCGAACTTTTGTTTGAACTCTAAGAAGCTACTTTCTAAAGGGAATGGCTTTTCCTAGACTGTTGATTTCTCCGTTCACTGAGGACATTTTAAGTGTTCATTTATTTCCCAACCTACAAGTGTTTTCGTCATTTGCTCAACCCCGTGTTACTCTAAACTAGCATGCTGTTGGACAAACGGAGAACTTTTGAAGAAGCTTCATGTTTGTCTTTTCCATGCAGCGAGTTTATAGAAACACGCCATGAAATGGGGGTCCTTTCAACTTTCGCTCTATTCTAAGTCTTCAGAAGATTTCAAAGCGATGGTTCACCCAAAAAGGAAATCTATTCCAAACCTGTATGACCTATGACAGAAGATATTCTGAACTGTTTTTGCCCAAACAATGAAAGTCAGTGGGGTCCAAGGAATATGACATTGACTTACATTGTATTCATTTTTTCGTGTTCCAAAGAGGAAGGGAAGTCATAAAGGTTTGGATTGACATGAGGGCGAGTATAGATGATGACAGAATTTTCATTTTTGGGTGAACTATCCCTGTAAACTTTATTTGCTGAAAATCTCTACTGAAATCTTTGTTGTGTTTCATGTAAACACGAACTGCATACTGGCTGGAATTGCATTGAGTAAAACGAGTTGAGGATGAGTGAATGATGACAGAACTTTCATTTTTAGACTAACTTTTCACAAGAACTGTCTTTTTTTTTTTTAATGCAGAACCAGTTTGGACTGTTTGATTTTGCATTCTTTCCACAGATTACAGTATTCCTGTATTTTTCCATTCTTCACATCTTCCTTAATCCCAAAGTTTGACACTCTGCCAAAACTGACTAGTTTCGATCGCTCTTGGTTGAAAGCCTTAAAAAAAGAAAGAAAAGAAAAGTCGAATGATCCTGAACTCGTGCAAGTATGTGACTGTTCTTCGCTGACGTTTCCTTATGTACTACAAGTGCACTTTTCAGGTCTTGTGTATGGCGGACCTTTATGGCATCTGCAGAAGCTCTAGGTGGAAGGGTCTTCATCTCATTTCTCATTTACATTCATTTCAGCCAGCATTCCCCCTGTCCGTGTTACCACCAAGCAAAAATATGTTGCAGTGGCATCTCGAGTGGGGCTTTTATACAGTTCTTAAGGGGTACATTTACGTACCCCTGTCGTTTTTCTACCCTTGTGCGTTGACTTTGACAGTTTAGTGGTGTGGCTTGCTGCACTCATGGTTACTGTGTCCGTGCTCTATGTTAGAGTGTATTCTGAGCACATTTGTAGTGCTACACTGTATGAATCAACATCAGGTCATACCGCTGATAATCAATGCTAACTATTTGGCCTAACTATAGGCTCAGCAGTGGCGGGAATGAAATCTGTATGACTAATATGCTACGGTGTTGACTAATGCATGCACACCAAAGCAGTGTTAAACTTGCGTTTGTTTGACTTGTAAACGCTACTTTAAAAAAAAGAAGAAGTTTGATTTGATGATTATTTCGAATCCGTTTCCGCTGAACCAGATATTTTCTATCACCATTGGTGGTACAGATTTTTTTGCGTGTAAGCTGAATTTTATCTCTCAGCGCACAGATTGTGTTACTACATTCATAATCCTGTATGTGTATGTTCACTATGCACTACGCAATTCCATAGATATGTTTGAAATTGATGCAAAATAAAATCAGTTGAGAAGTATCTAATAGCAGAAGGAATCGAATACTTTTTTTAGAGCAGTAACTTACATTTAACCACTTAATTGTAAAATTAATAATGCCTAGAATGTGAAGTTATATAAAAGAACAAGATTTGGCCTTGTGAAATGCACTTTAGGATTGCTAGCAAGTGACTAGGATGGATGCCTAAAACCGATGAAACATTTGTACGATGCAGATACATTTGTGTAAATATGCTGCTTTGCTTGTTCAATAAAAAGCTACATTTTGAGAAATGCTTTCATTTGATCTGTGTATGTTCTGAAGAATGCTTCAATATATTGCTGTCATTTTCTTAGGTGCTCAGTTAGACCGTTCTGTCATTTTAAATATTTAAACCTGCTTAAAAAGAAACAAAAATGTCACATTACATGCATGTAGTAGCCTTTGACCCTTTAATTCTCACATTTAACTTAAGTTTTTGACTACCATTTTTATTTATTTATTTATTTGTTATTATTTTGTAATGTTGTGAGGAAACCTTTTGGTTTCTGATTTTTTTTTTTTTTTTTTTTTTTTTTTGTTAAATGTTTATGATTCATGTGCCTAATTTAATTCCTTGGTTATAAAAAAAGTAATTAAAATAAATTACCCTGTTTATTATTAGAAGCTAGCTTAGGGTAAATATTCACATCAAACTATGTAACTGAAAATATTTAGTTCGAGTTTTTCGCATACAAATGACAACCTTGTAATTTCCGCGAAAACGACTAAAGCCGCTGTATTCATGCCAGGCCAGTAGATGTTGATGTCACTTTGTAAAGAAAGTTTTTGTACTTTACACTGAGATGATAACAGTATAATTTTAAAACACTTGCACTTTGAATCCCGTTTTTAAAAGTTTGCGTTTTCAGTGTTAACCCATTTAATCCCAAATTTTTCTCAGACACAAAAATATCCAAATCATGTGTCATTAGTATCCCTTTGAAACAATCAATCATAATTTTTTAAAATTTTCATGGAAAAGTATGTGAAAAAGTGTGTTTTATGATCGGTCACAATTGTGACCGGTGGGATACTGTGTTGTATCAACCATTGGACAGACTGAATATAGGTCTATTTGACCTGTGCGTGTGTTTGTGTGTTTGTTTGTGTGTGTGTTTGTGTTTGTGTGTGTGTTTGTGTGTGTGTGTGTGTGTGTGTGTGTGTTTTTGTGTGTGTTTTTGTGTTTTTGTGTGTGTGAGTGTGTGTGTGCGTGTGCATAAGAGTGTATAAAATCCTTATAAAATCCTTGAGGCCACGAGATACTATCTTGAGGCAACGAGAAACTATCTTGAGGCCACGGGATAGTGTCTGGAGGCCACGGGATAGTGTCTGGAGGCCACGGGATAGTGTCTGGAGGCCTCGGGATAGTGTCTGGAGGCCACGGGATATTGTCTGCAGGCCACGGGATAGTGTCTGGAGGCCACGGTATAGTGTCTGGAGGCCACGGGATAGTGTCTGGAGGCCTCGGGATAGTGTCTGGAGGCCACGGGATAGTGTCTCGAGGCCACGGGATAGTGTCTGGAGGCCTCGGGATAGTGTCTGGAGGCCACGGTATAGTGTCTGGAGCCCACGGGATAGTGTCTGGAGGCCTCGGGATAGTGTCTGGAGGCCTCGGGATAGTGTCTGGAGGCCACGGGATAGTGTCTGGAGGCCACGGGATAGTGTCTCGAGGCCACGGGATAGTGTCTCGAGGCCACGGGATAGTGTCTCGAGGCCACGGGATAGTGTCTGGAGGCCACGGGATAGTGTCTGGAGGCCACGGGATAGTGTATCGAGGCCACGGGATAGTGTCTGGAGGCCTCGGGATAGTGTCTGGAGGCCACGGGATAGTGTCTGGAGGCCACGGGATAGTGTATCGAGGCCACGGGATAGTATCTTGAGGCCACGGGATAGTGTCAGGAGGCCACGGGATGGTATCCTGAGGTCACGAGATGGTATCTCGAGGCCATGGGATACTATCTCGAGGCCACGGGATAGTGTCTCGAGGCCACGGGATAGTGTCTGGAGGCCACGGGATAGTGTCTCGAGGCCACGAGATAGTGTCTGGAGGCCACGGGATAGTGTCTGGAGGCCACGGGATAGTGTCTGGAGGCCACGGGATAGTGTCTGGAGGCCTCGGGATAGTGTCTGGAGGCCACGGGATAGTGTCTGGAGGCCACGGGATAGTGTCTGGAGGCCACGGGATAGTGTCTGGAGGCCACGGGATAGTGTCTTGAGGCCACGGGATAGTGTCTGGAGGCCACGGGATAGTGTCTGGAGGCCACGGGATAGTGTATCGAGGCCACGGGATAGTGTCTGGAGGCTTCGGGATAGTGTCTCGAGGCCACGGGATAGTGTCTCGAGGCCACGGGATAGTGTCTGGAGGCCACTGGAGGCCACGGGATAGTGTCTGGAGGCCACGGGATAGTGTATCGAGGCCACGGGATAGTATCTTGAGGCCACGGGATAGTGTCTGGAGGCCACGGGATGGTATACCGAGGTCACGAGATGGTATCTCGAGGCCACGGGATACTATCTCGAGGCCACGGGATACTGTCTCGAGGCCACGGGATAGTGTCTCGAGGCCACGGGATAGTGTCTCGAGGCCACGGGATAGTGTCTCGAGGCCACGGGATAGTGTCTGGAGGCCTCGGGATAGTGTCTGGAAGCCACGGGATAGTGTCTGGAGGCCACGGGATAGTGTCTGGAGGCCACGGGATAGTGTCTGGAGGCCACGGGATAGTGTCTGGAGGCCTCGGGATAGTGTCTGGAGGCCACGGGATAGTGTCTGGAGGCCACGGGATAGTGTCTCGAGGCCACGGGATAGTGTCTCGAGGCCACGGGATAGCGGGATAGTGTCTCGAGGTCACGGGATAGTGTCTGTGTGTAAAATTAGGTAGAAAGTTAGGTAGCAGCAGAAAGTAAGGTAGAACAGTTAGCCTATGTGTATTAGCATGTTGATACAATGGGTTATCCCACCGGTCACTATTGTTGCCGTTGACATGTTTGTGAGTTCTATGACCACATTAAATAAAGTTGAGTAATTGCAAATGCATATATCAATACTAGACACCTTAAACATGATGTGTACCAAAAATCTATGTCCTATCTTTATGTTAACATACTTTAATAACCTTTTCTTTGGGAGCTTTCTTGCTGCCATCCTCTTCTCTTGGCGCAAACAGGAAGTAAACAGCTCTGGTCATGTGACAATTTACAGTAAACATGCGACACTGCACATATTTCATTGAGACCCTTTATTATTTCAATATCTGCTGGAAATGCATTGATAGATCATTCAGTAACATTTTTATAGCCTTAGAAATGAAACATTTTTTTACGGTCACTATTGTGACCGGTGGGATTAAATGGGTTAATTACCAGCCAAAACCCATAACAAGTTTTCAGTATTTGGTTGAAAACGGTGTTGTGTAAACTGCCCCTAAATGAACAGATATTGTAAATATATAGCCTAGATAGGCCTTGAACCATGAACCATGGTGCAGGGTTCATTTTCGTTAAACAGGAAATGCTGTGGAACTTCATTCCTTACTTTCTGACAAAGTTTTGAAAAAAAGGAGAACTATAGAAAAAAAAAAATTCACCAACATAACCTTCTTGGTAATTTCAACATTCATATTGAAACTTTCAGCTTACATCATCTAACGTCCTTCAACACTCAAGCTTCTGTTTACAACACACTACAGTCTCATTATCTTACTGTTTATCATGATATGTTCTTCCTAATACCACAGTGTGTTCTTCCTCTTCCTCCCTCCTACCAGGGACCTAAAACATAAAACTGTATTTTGCATTATTTGTATGACATTTACAATTATTTATTGTTAAGCTGCATTTATTCAAAGCAACTTATCAATGTGGAACATCACAAGCAATTTGTCAGGTAAAGGTCTTTAGAAAGGTCAACAGGGGTTTTCTTGTAAACCAAATTTACTTACTAAAGCTCATTTTTACGCATTTGATGCTTGTCGAACATTAATTTCTGCCAATGCTTTAACTTCTCAAGAATGTTCCATTACTCTACCTGTTTTCACTTTACTCTGCTTGAATTGACTGCAAAATATCAGCCGATTCCCTGAACTCACTTTCTCAATGAGACTCAGTGCCCTCTGTCTCATGGTCTCAAAGCTTTCAGACATGCTAATTCACACTCCACACCGTAAGGAGATAGTCTGTTCCTCAACTGACCTTCTGGACAAGCTCTACTCCCTCTTCACGTGTATCCGCCACATTCCCTGTGAGTATCTTCAACAATGCTGCACTACTTGCGTTTGGCCACTGCACATTCTCTCGTGTTGTACCTCAAATGCACTGCACTGGCAACCAGGAACTGCTAGAATCAAGTTCAAGACCATGCCAATGGCATTACCTAATGCTACTTCCAATCCTTCATCAAACTACACCTGAGCCAGGTAAATGTACTGGTTATTCTGGGTCAATTCGCAACTCTTTCCCATTTGTCCATGCTCATGACGGTCCAGTTCATCTATGAACTCCTAGGTGATAACAGAGCACAAGCGACTCACCAGTTACACATTTCACACTCAAATCAAAAACACCCAAGTACTGTACGTGACTGCAGACATGAATGCTAGTCCAATGCATTGCAAGTGTGTGGTCCGGTTACATAAGTTAGTGTTGCAGTAACAAACACTGAGAAATCAACGGAGAGATAAAGTTACTTTCAAAAGTATGTGCTTTAGAGCGTTGTTATTCAGGTATGGCTAAACACCTGTCAAAAGTTGAACTTGCTCAACAATATTCTCTTGAATATGTTGCTACAACAGTAGTTGACCTTACAGAAAGTTGACTAGTAGAAGATGGATGTGCACTATAGTGGCCTCTTCTATTTTAGGACAAATTTTTTTTTATCTGCACGGACATCAACAGACTGAGCTGATGCTGAAAAATTCAGACACACTGTCCGCATAACAGAGCGGAACACAAAGTACACTTTGGACTTAGGATGCACATTTACATATATTAACATGCACAGTTGTAATTGAGCAATAGCTGGATTTTGCTAAATTGAGCCACAATCATCAATCTAAGTCAGGGGTGTCCAATCTTGCTCCTGGAGGGCCAATCTACTGCAGAGAAGCTCTGACCTGCCTGGAAGTTTCTAGTAATCCTGAAGACCTTGATCAGCTGGTTCTGGTGTTTTATTAAGATTAAAGCTAAGCTCTGCAGGATAGTGGCCCTTCAGTAGGATTTGACACCCTCGTCTAAGTAGTCAAATATCTGAAGGATTAAGTACACATTGTGTGTCACTTGTAGGCTGCACAATGCCAAGGACACTTGAAGTCTGAGTTAACCTGTATACATGCTGGATGAAGCCCAGCTAGACCCTGTCCCAAATGGCACAATTCATGTGCCATTGTAAGTCCGCAAGACCACAAGTACTGTCGCATACATGTGCCCGTGAAGTCCACAAGACAGTAGGGCAGGGGTGTCCAACCCTGCTTTTGGAGAACTACCTTCCAGCTGACTTCAATCCCAGCCCTGCTCCAACACACCTGCTTGTCATTTTCAAGTAACTCTGAACAATATGATTAGCTGGTTCAGGGGTTTTTGGTTGGGGTTGGAACTGTAGGACTCGGCAGGGCGGTAGGTGTCCAGGAGCAGGGTTGGACACCCCTGCTATAGCGGGTCCTATTTGTCATGTTGAGTTTGAAGAGTGCTCATGAGTGCCCTCTTTGTGGCCGTTACATGTCTTCAACCCGACAGTCAAAGCGGCATTACGTATGTGGACTCGGAGGTAGACAACGAGCAATTAGGGTGCCATTTGGGACAGGACCTAAGCCTTTGCAGTCTTCCTCCAAGTCCACACTTTCATGACGCAATGCCACCTTGACTGTCAGGTAGAAGTCTGCTGCGAAGCTCAGTTTGGGCTCGCCAGAAGTGTGCATCGAGGGCGGCAAATGTGATGCTTGTGCCATGCACAAACGGGAGAGTGCCCTACATCGGAGTCTGTTAGTTCAACTAAAAAAACAGACTGGTGGGAAGTTTAAGTACAGCGTTTAAAAAGATAAAACAAACATACAACAATCTTATCAACCTCACATTTCAAGTTTTCCTCAATAATATAAACAACTAAAGCATTCCTAAAAATAAATCAAATACCGAATTGAATAGTAAATGCTCTGAAATAGTATAAACTGCTCCCAGATAGCATACATATCCAGACCTCATCTGGGCCAACTATGGCACATATGGCTGATTTCTGGCAGCGTATCTGGCCCACACACATCAAGCCGGTTTTAGTGTGAGTTGTGGCCCATGTGACCTTTGCCGCTGCCAGAACTGAGCCATATGTGCCATAGCCCAGATGAGGCCCAGATATGTATGCTATTGCCAACCACACTCAGGTTGAGTCATCACCGTCATTCCATGCGGTTTGTGGGCTAGAAGAATGTGGGAGATGTGGGCCACAACAGGGCCAGATGTCATTTGCTATCTGGGCTAGTACATAAAACGGTCCTATAGGACTGCGGTTCTGAAGCGGCAACCTCCAGTATATTGCAGGAACACCCTCCTCATTTTCCTCACTACCCATCCTCTTCCTTCACCATTTTATCTGCACTCATTCACTCACAAACTTTAATACAAAACTCCACTTTTGCTTTCCTCAGATTTTTGATTTTTTATATTACTATAAATATTTTTTTTCCAGAAATATTTTGATCGTATACCTAATGCCTGTTTATCACAAGTAGCCAGCTGATGTTGACACATATCGCAGAGATTAGGTCTGTTATTTGACAGGTGAGCAAACACTCCATTGTTCAGTGTTATGGCCCGATTTCATCAGCACTAAATGTCTGCTGACAGCTTTCCTTTCGCCCATAAACTGATGAGTACAGCAAAAAGTAAAGCATGTACATTAGTCAAAGGTGTTTTGATTTAAAGGATTTCAATATGCCAGAAAGACCAGGCTTATTTCATTTTAATTCATCCAGACACACACTAATAAAATGCTACAAAGCTCTTTCTATTGGTGGCATATCCATCCGAATATTGACCAAAGTACAGTTCTTGGTAAAATGCATGTACACAACATTACACGAGTCCCTGATAGTTTGTACTAAGAACTTCAGAGCAGCAGCCAAAACATCAGATGGGCTCTGAAAATGTTGTTCCCATAGTTCTGATGCAATCGAGAGGAAGGGTTTCAAGCGGAGAGTGAGTTCTGACACAGTTCCAAGGTAAACACGGCCCGGTCACACCAGTCTCATGCAGCGATAAAAACAAAGACATGAGCCTGACCGCGGACACGATGTACGTAGCTTAGCCCTCCCCATTCACCAGCTAATTCCCCCTTCAGCCTGCAATAAAAGCCCTTTCCTGATTTGAAATTCCTGAATCTTTCCTGGACACGCATTGGTCACCCTCATTGTCGAGAAATATGTGTAAATAGTCAAGGTATGCGTGCGTGCGTCCCTTCGCTTCCTTTTCAAATGGTCGGAATTTTGGCTGAGGTGGCAGTTTATCTCCTTCCCGCGGTGACTCAGTTTTACCCTCTTGGTTCCGCTCCATGTGCCGCTCAAAGGCAGTTTGTAAACAAGGAAGTGCTTGAAAGCATTCTCAATGGGCCTAATTGAACGTGGCCATGTGAAGTTTGGCCAGAGGTGGCTTTTGAACGAAGTGAGACACGAAAACGTGCTGCGGTCGTGACAATGAATCTGATCCCGGCCTCCTGCACTTGAGATGGCTATAGTACTGGCTATCCAGTTCCTTTCTCTCCACTCGTGGCCCGTTCTCCTGTCAAACGACCCCAGTAACTGTCAGCCAATGACGCAAAAAGAAGACACTGAATTCCAGACGCTGATTTATTAATGGCGCTGTGAAATCGACTGGCCCCACATTAAAGGTGCCTAATTTCTCTTCAATTCAATTTAAGAACTGGAAAAGGACACGCATTTTTAATTACTGGTTAAAAATAGAGATAAAAGCAAGTACAAATTAATAATGCTTTTTTTTTTTGTTTAAGTGTCTGGATTAAACCTAATAGTTGTGGGTAATATTGTTGCCATTTTAACAAACATTTTATATACTGTATTGGGAAGGTCAACATTAAAGTTTTTAATGTTGTTTTTATGTCTATGTGGTGTTTTTAATATGCTTTAAGACAAACCAAATTCATAAGTCAACACCATTGCGGAGTATTTTCTCTTTAAACTGCAGTGAACCAAAGACGCTAGTGTTTCTGACGTCACAAACTTGTAACCAATCAAGTCAACGTGTGATCATCAACGAGTGGATCTTTGAGCTGTGCTGCGTTCCAGTCCAAAATTGTCATGCCCTTCACTCGCTAACTTCCCTCCGTCTCGTTCACTCGGATGTACGTCATTGCGAGTGCTCACTACTAGTGGAAACTGCAATGGGCTGAATTGGAACGTCCTAAGCCCTTGATCACTTGGAATCAGCTGTGGAGTTGATTTATTATTTAAAAAATATTTCCCTTTAAGAATTTGTTTAATGCAGCATCCAAATGTTTATAGGTGTGTTTGGGTTGTTTAAAATGAAAAAAAATTATAATTAATATATCATAGAGTTGTCTGCTGTGGTGGTGATTAGACGAGATATGTGGTGACGTCACAATCGTACTGCATTGTGGGACATATAGGTGCCTGAAGTGTACATATGAAGCAGACTCGCTCCCTCGGTCAAAATCGAGGGAACGAGGGTCTGTCCATATAAACTTCCCTCGTCCACTTTACGAAGTGGAATGCACTTCAAAATGGCGGCAGGGATTCCCCCAAGGGGAAGTGCTTAGGGAAGTTCGCAAGTGCGTGTCTAAAAGTGGACTGGAACGCAGCATTGGTGAAGCTAGTGAGTGGAGGCGGGGCTAATTTGCATATTCATACAACTGTGTATACTAAATCAAGCAAGGGTGTAATTCAAGCTATTTTTAAGGTATGACGAAAAAAAATGTTCAAAGAAAAAAACGTTTAAAAATGTCATTTTGGTGATCAAAGATGAGTTTTAAAGGTGCAGTCTGTAAGAATGACAGCTAGTGGTTGAAATCGGTACTGCAGTCCAAATTCAAAAAATCGGAGATCGTTGTTTCCCCCGCCCCCTCCTGCTCAGACTAGATGCTCACGCGGGTTGCCAGTTTGAGGACACGCAACAGGAACGAGCGCAATTGACAATGAGTTGATTTATCCGCGTTTTAATATGCTCTTGTTCATAGAGATTATTAGATGGATACTGAGGCTTTTTAGGTTGTGTGGAATCTGCAATCTCTGACCCAGTTTGTTTGCTGGCTGCAACGGCTGCAATACGCTGTGTTCCCTGCTAACTGGCAACCTGTGCTGGCGAAGTACTATTGGGTGAACTGGACCAAAACAAAAACAGACATTCAGACACAGAACGCACATTTCAAAGTAAAATAACTGGATGTAGAAGTGTTTTTCAGATAAACGAGTATGTGAACTTAGCATGTTCCCTAAATATTTGCAAACATATTATGGTATTTTTATGCTTTAGTAGAGTAAAAAAAGTTACATACAGCACCATACAGACTACAGGTGGACTTTAATATTTGCAGGTTTCATGCTTTATTTTTATTATTATTATTAAAAAAAAAGAATGACTCAGATTGGTTTAAATTTTGACTTTGTTTCAAACTATAGGGCCTTTGTGACAGAACTGAAATTAAAAATGGTGTTTACTCTGGTGCCGTATTGCGCAAGTTGTGTTCTCCTTTAACGCATAATGTAACACCAATAACTACATTCACAGTGACAGTGCATTTCAATGCCTACATTTTGCAGAAGAATAAGATAATGTTGGTTCTGTAAAAATCTTAATTATTGCTTAATTCCAGGCATTTTTTTAATGTTGAACTTTCTGATTAATGTTTTTGATATAAACTCCCTTTATCATTTGTTTTGCAGTCTTTCTTGTTTTTTATTTTTGTTTTTTTATATTTATAATAAAAGTTGATTTAATTTGATTTTTAGAAAGAGTGCAATAATGCATAAAGGAAATAAAAATAATGCTGGCTTGAAACTGTAAGGTCAAAAATTGCCAAGGTCATAGTGGGAGGCAGATGGAAGATTTTTTTCAATAGATGTTAAAGGGATAGTTCATCCAAAAAATGAAAATTCTGTCATCACTCACCCTCAAGTTCTTCCAAACCTGTATGAATTTCTTTCTTCTGCTGAACACAAAAGAAGATATTTTGAAGAATATGGGTAACCAGACAGTCCATTGACTTCCATAGTAGGAAAAACAAAAATAATATGGAAGTCAATGGCTACCGTAACTGTTTGAATACCGATATTCTTCAAAATATCTTCTTTTGTGTACAGCAAAACAAAGAAACTCATATAGATTTGGAACAACTTGAGGGCGAGCAATGACACAATTTAAATGTTTGGGTGACCTATCCCTTTAACATAAGCTACACACCTCACTTTCTGTCTACTAATGTTGGCTAGTGGGAGTCTTAGAAATGACAATCCAAAATGCTTACATAAAAAACGAGAACCCTATCTTTACTGCCAGCCTAAACCAGAGGAAATCAATATTTCATTGTCTCTCCACCACATGGGGCAAGAAAGAAACATGTTAATAAATGATGAATTGGCAGCTAGAATAACAACAACTCTAAGGAGACAGTCGGCTCAGGTCAGGCACTGCCATAGCTGTTATACTGTTCTTTTATCAGTATTATCATAATACTTGTGTTTTAACATAGGCCTAATTCTGTTTTCCCAAAGACATTTAATGGTCTCTTGGACTGTGTGCAAAACAGACATAATTTTAGTCTTACGAAGACAACTAGGTGGATTGACCATATACTGTAAAAAAAAAAACCACACAGATGTGACACATTATAAAAGCTATACAAAATGTTAAAAAATGCATTTGTAATGTATCCACAGACGTGAGAAGTAGGTCAGTCAGGATATTGTGAAGGGCACTGATTCATCAGGCCTGTCTCCGTTTGCCGATTAAAGAGTATATGGCGCCACCGCACGGTTAAAATAAAAACAACAGGTTTGGCCAAATATAGGCTATATATTTGACTGATGAATTGATAAATCCTTGTCTGATAGTGCCGTACCTGACAATCATTTTTTTCTTGGTAATATTTTGGAAATTGATCAAATGTTTAGATCCAGAACTAGCAATGCCAGATTCGATCATTCTTGGTCAAACGGCTTTTAGAAAAACGGTTCATGATTCAGTTTGATTCAGTTCACTCACACACTGAATCGTTTACAGCTTTTCTCTCACACAGAAATAGTAACGGGATACTTAAAAACAAAACAAAAATAGCGCTGAATGAGGTGGATATTTACCTGCAATTCAGTGTAGGAAACAAAGTTTGGCAAATGTCTTCTATTGTTTGTCAGCGATCAAGCAGCTCTACTGCAGAAACGTCCCTGCCAATTAAATTGACACCTGAAATAAATGTATTCAACATAAGTGCAAAAATGTATTAAAGGTGTTCTATTGCATCTAGTGAGCGCGCTGCTCAGACAATACAGAGACAGAGGTGATGCTTCAGCTCCGTGTCCTGTGTCTTTATTACCAGGCGGTGATGGTGCTACAAAGGCATATTATTTAAAATCGGAATTTCTCTGAAATGAAAAATCTTTGGGAACTTTTGGGATACTGGAAGTACACAACTGCAGGAAATATATCACACTTTGCAAGTGATTTTTGGTTATTTTATTACAAAAATCGTACATATTGTAGCTTTTACACATTTTAAAATCTTTTTTTTTTTTCTTTTTTTTTTTTTTTTGATTCCCTGTTAACTGTAGTAACAAACTGTCAGAATAATATACCCATTTGTTGACATTTAGCGATAAACCTTATAATTTAGAAAATAAAATCTTATGTCAGAGGTTATGTCTACCTTCAACAATAAGGGTGTCCTCCCTTGAGATGTAGCCACACCCTCCAGTGTCATATTGCATCAACCAAAACCATTGTATCATTTAAAGAAATAGAGAAGTATCTAATAAGAGAAACCTTATAATTTAGAAAATAATTTAAATGTTGTTTGTAATAAAGGGCAATAAAGGGCAATAAAGGGCAATAAAGGGGGGGGGGGGGGGTGATCTCCTCAACCCCCACCTTAATTTCTTAATTAAGATATTTCTAAAAATCTTAATTTATTATTATTTTTTAACTTACTGGGCGACCATGGTAGGCTATGACAGCCTTCATTTAGGCTACCCTGCAGCTGCATGCAAGTTTGTATGTGAATTTATATCTACACAGAAGAAAGCCCTGTAGTCTCCCTGAGGAAAAATTCCATTCATTCATTACTATAGGAGAGGAAGAATTGTCCAAACTCGTTAAATCATCTAAATCAACAACATGTCTGTTAGACTCTAACTAAGCTATTGAAAGAGATACTTCCAGAGTTCATAGATCATCTTCTTAATATCATAAATTCATCTTTGTCACTAGGAATTGTACCGAAAACTTTTAAGCTGGCTATTATTAAACCTCTTATTAATAAAAACACAACTTGATCCCAGAGAATGTCAATTACAGGCTGATCTCAAATCTACCCTTTCTGTCAAAGATACTAGAAAAGGCAGCATCCTCACAACTGTGTTCCTTTTTAGAAAGAAATGGTATCTGTGAGGATTTCCAGTCAGGATTTTGACCGTACTGAGACAGCTCTCATTAGAGTCACAAATTTGCTCTTATCATCCAATCGTGGTTGTATCTGTCTATCAGTGTTACTCGATCTTAGTGCTGCATTTGATACCATTGACCACAACATTTTTTAAATAGACTCGAAAACTATGTTGGCATTAGTGGAATTGCATTAGCATGGTTTAAATCATACTTATCTGACCGTTATCAGTTTGTAGCAGTAAATGAAGAGATGTCTTATCGATCAAAAGTTCAGTATGGTGTACCACAAGGCTCAGTACTAGGACCGTTGCTGTTCACTCTGTACATGCTACCCTTGGGAGATATCATTAGGAAGCATGGCATTAGTTTTCACTGTTATGCCGATGATACACAGCTCTATATTTCTTCGCACCTCGACAAAACTTGCCAATTCAAGAAGTTAACGGAATGCATAGCTGATATAAATATTATAAAATCCTATTACTTAATAAAAGTTTCTAATGATTGGACCAAAAACCTCCGGACCTACTAACCTATAACAATTGATGGCTGTTCTGTCAAGTCTTCGTCGTCGGTTAGGAACCTGGGTGTGCTCTTTGATACCAATCTTTCATTAGAAAGTCACGTTTCTAGCATCTGTAAAACCGCAAATGTGAAACAATTAGTTCATGCATTCATGACCTCAAGGCTAGATTATTGTAATGCTTTTATGGGTGGTTGCCCTGCACGCATAATAAACAAACTACAGCTGATCCAAAACGCAGCAGCTCGAGTTATTACCAGAACCAGGAAGTATGACCATATTAGCCCGGTTCTGTCAACAATGCATTGGCTCCCTATTAAACATTGTATACATTTTAAAATATTGCTGATTTCTTACAAAGCACTAAATGGTTTAGCTCCGCAGTACTTGAGCGAGCTCTTAACGCATTATAATCCTTCACGTCTATTGCGATCTCAAAACTCTGGCCAGTTGATAATACCTAGAATATCAAAATCGACTACTGGTGGTAGATCCGTTTCCTATTTAGCACCTAAACTCTGGAACAGTCTTCCTAACATTGTCCGGGAAGCAGACACACTCTGTCAGTTTGAATCTAGACTAAAAACACATCTCTTTATATAATATAATGCAAACCAACAAGAATCCTTGCTTTTTCTGCTCATGTTTACATTTTATGTGGGCAGGGCCCCATATTAGTTATTGAAACGGCCCCCAGATGCTTAAGGCCACCCCTGCGAGTGTGTGTGTGTGTGTGTGTGCGGTGCAGGAGCAACAAAATTTTTATAGGCTACTTATTTACGACTCTTGCTGATATTAATAAAATAAAAGGCCATTTAAGTGTGCTTAATAAGAGTAGGCTGAAATTTTGGTGTTCTTTAATGTTTTAAAGAAGTGTTTTGATGTCTTGACTAATATACTAAAGCACATGTAAAGTTAAAGTACTTGATTATTTTAAGTTAATACAGTATATTTTAAAAGTAGCCTATGTGTTTAAATACATGACATACAAGATTCGACAGAAAATACATTAAAGTAAATGCTTGTTGTCAGTATCAGCACATAAAGTCAGCATGAAATGGCGGTTGCGATTGTCTTTGGTGCAGGTATGACGTCGCTCTGTAGGCCAAACCACGGAAACGAGTTAGCATTTTAGCACTTCCGGTTCCATCTCCCAAGGTCAATGGGTTTTGTGGTGAACTCAAGCTCAGGATACTTCCACGTTTTATTCTACGACATAAAACACATCAGTATTACCCCACTCGTGATTTTTTGAAGCTGATATGTGTCTTGAAATAGGCGGTTTCTAACAAGTAGCTAAATAGGACTACAGAGGCTGTCGGGGACATTAAACGTCATCACGCTGAACATGTAAACTAAGTCCACTTTAACAGCCTTGTTATGCTTATAATTGTGCTCTTATGAATTCTCTCACACGTTCTTGGAAAATCTTTTTAGCGAGTAGTCAGAAACTAATGATTGTGACAATGAAGTCGAGCGACTGTGGTGTAGTTCGTTTATAGCCTACCTTTAGCTTTTTACTCCTGGTGACTGCATTATGCAGTCACTATTGGGTTTTTCCTCGAGGGAACCAGCGTGATGCCGGTTGGCATATGAAGTGACATCATACCTGCACCACCTATTGTGACATTTATCAGATTATGAGATTATGAGTACACATGTAAATAAACACACACACAAAAAAAAAAAAAAAAAAAAAAACACACACTAATAAATCCTTGAAAATAAACTGCATATTTCTGTAAAAATAAATAAATAAAAATTTTCCATTCTTTTTTCATGGTGACTTTTAGCATATATATTTAATAGAAATGTAAACTTTAAGTGCTATTTACAATTAAATGAAAAAAGTATTAATTTGTGTCATTTTCATAAGCATGTCTTTTAAAAAGTATGCTAAAGCAAACTTTTTCACAAGGGTGGACACGAGCGCAAACAAATTAAACAATCTCCATTTATTACAAATTAGTATACTTTATTTCAAAAATTCTTCAAATCAAGGACTGTTCCCCCATAAAACACACACTGTTACATTCATGAAGCACACAATCTTTTTTTTTTTTTTACTGTAGATAAGTTTTCATAAATGCTGTCAACTCCTGCCAGTGGAAATGTTTCTTGGAACATCACATCATACCCACAGTCCACATAAATCCCAACTTATCTTCATAAAAAAATAACCATTTATTAGTATGCCAACACATTTATGCCTCAGATATACTTTGATTCAATAGTGTTCTCCCAAACACATGTATGAGGTACCAAACCTGTTTAGCAGCTTTTCTGAAGCTACATCGTGTTAGTAACAGAATTAAGCAGGCAAATCCTGAGGAACGTGAGTTTAAACCAAACTGCGATGCCAAAGTGTACACTTGTGCTTTGGTTAAATAAACCTCAGTTTAGCCTAGTCGCTCAAGTCACTACATTAATGCTAGCACTCCCTTTCTTAGCACGTCAATGCTAACAGTGCAGAACTTTGTAAGTAAACATTTAAAAAAACAAGAAATGTCTATTATGTCCCACTGCAACCCATTTTCCCAACTTATTAGCCAAGACTAAAGTTGTTTTACTGCCTGAAAACCACACAGTTCTGGTAGCGCTAGCAGAGAACTGCTAGCCGCTTGTGTAACATGTTCTTGTCATAGCATCACAATACATCAAGAGATTGTCCATCGTGGCTCATTGTCGACGGTTCTTTCATTATGTGTGAATTTGACAGTAATTAAATGAAATATGCTAACAGAAAATGAAAAAGAATTCACACAAATAAATAAAAATGATTAGTTATACACATTTATACAAAAAAAGGTTGCCCTCTTGTTACTATTGTCTCCTTTGTTGTCTAGGTTGGTTAACCACAATGACTGCAGCGTTACATGTGGTTACAGCTTGTTTTGGATGTTTACACACATTTAAGGAAATGACTGGTGTCTCTCCCACATACCGACTTCTCCTTACTGTACCATTTCAATACTGAAAGGATCTTCCAAGTCTGTCCTTCAGAGTTTAGGTTTCTTTGGTGGATGTTGAAAGGGAAAGCTTCTGAACACCCAGAGGAGAGTCCTGAGTTCAGTCGGCCGAAGCGGGTTGCTATGCGTGTAACGTGGAAATGTAAAGCTGTCGTTCAGCGTCCCAGCCGTTAGTAGATGAGCCGCTCTCTCTCTGAACCCACTACCCTGTTGCGAGCAGCCATTGCTTTCGCTTTATTTACAGATGGGCCTGTGAGAAGAAAGAACCTTTTTAGCGCTTCTTTCATCAAAACAAATACATTTATCATCATGTCAATTCATTTATTCACACAAAGCTTATCATTTTGGTTCAGAAGGCTTCAGAAATCTAGGGCCCTATGGAATTATTAAAATAAAATTTTCCTAACATTTTATTTGTTCTGGATTCAGCTAGTTTTCATGTTAATTTTTCTCCATTCAGTTTAAATGGTTACATTATTTTTTTGTACTCAAAAAACATGTTTAATTACTTAAAATCACAGAACTTCTACAATTTAACAAATTATTAAAAAAGACAGTTTTAAAATCCTTTTCCCACCAAAATTTGTCACACACACACTTTAAAATGTAATACTTAAAAAGCATCAACTGAATTCATAAAACTAACACTTTTAACAAATTTATTTTACAATAATATAGCACTAAGAAATGTTTTATTTCAGAAATGAAATAGTTTGTTTAAATTGTTCTGCATTTATGATTTAATACCCACGTATTCTCAAAAACGGTGGTAATCAAATCAAGGCATAAACCATTACATTTGAAAAAAACTAATCAAATTGCCACAAAATAAAAGGGATTGTAAAATGTATTTGATTTAACAAACAAAGTGCTGCACAACAGAGGTTTACTGTTACAATCAAAACATGGAAGTTGTGTAAAACTCCTTAAAGCTTTAATAATTGTATTATTAATATTACTACTACTTGTAGAACTACATCCTCTGTACAATAGTGACAATATTAAAAGTCACAATTTCTTCAAGTTAAACCAAACTTTTATATTTCTGAGTTTCTGTAAGTTTCAATATTGTGTGAACGACTCCTTTACGACAAATTGTGAATGTTAAAACGTTGCGATTTACCTGCATAACTGAGTAACACCGGCAGGAAGATGAGGCCGTGAGTGGCTCCTAGCAGGACTATTGCAAGGTACATGCGGAAGTAGAAAATCTGGAAGATCTGGGATTTGGACAGGGCGAGAATCAGGATCCCACCAAATTTAGTGAGGGTGATGCCGCTAAACACCTGCGGATCCAGATCAGCATGTTAGAAGGTGCTTCATTGCCCTCATCATGTAGTTTGTGTATGTTTGTGTAGCGGTAGGTCACATGACTCACAGAGCTGCCCATGTGTGCCAGCGCCTCCTCCGCCCGCTCCACCCTCGAGCTCCTCGTACTGACAGAGAAAGCCCTCACTATATGACTGCAGAACTCCACGGATATGCCAACACTCTGCAAAAAACAACAACAGGCCACACATTTCTCCATAAATAATTACGTGTGCAGAGTTTTAATGGTATTTGTTGAAAATCAAAACAACCATTCCTAATAAAGTGCTTCAAATATTGGGTTACACTTTATTTTAAGGTGTTGGTACTTAAAATGTGCAATTACATTGTAACTGAGTAATATTAATTAACTACATGTACTTACTATAGGGTTAGGGAATGATTAGGTTGAGGGTTAGTTGCATGTAATTATGCATAGTTTACTGTTATTACTATGGTAAGTACATGTAACATATGTAACAAGGACACTGTAAAATAAAGTGTTACAAAATCATAGTGGGTTCCAGTCACAAAACTTCAACAGACGTGTTCCTGTTGTTCACTCTTCCTGTGTTCACTCACCATGACAAGGTTGACCAATGAGACGGCGTTGAGGCTGATGCTCCACAGCCACATGACTCCGAACATGTTGACCAGGATCATGGCAATGGTGAAGGACACCAGCACTGCCGACCACAGCTCGAAGCCCAAGAGCACCGTCGACACCACAAAGATGGCCAACAGTGACATGCCAAGGTTAAAGGCAGTGTCGTGGACGATAGTGAGGTACTGTTCATAGAAGACGTAGAATATACTGTCCATGGGGGGAAAAAAGGAATGCACAAATGAGGCAGGGGCCATGATGATCGAGTTAATTACATATGCTAATTTGCCCTGTTTAGTAAATCTGGCCCTGAGAGCGCAATCCCAAAAAGTGCTGATGGGCTGGCAACGCACATATTGAAGAACACAGACGCAGCCGGATCATTTCCATAATGGCCAACACAATCTATTAAGAGCAGAGTAAATTAGCGTCTGGTTTAAAACATGCTTTATGGCTGTTAAATAATGGCACAAATACCAGTAAATTGACTAGCGCAAACCTTTAAACGTTCATTTAAAGTCCCCCTGTAGTCAATTATTTTATCCCTTAAAACTCATCTTTGATCACCAAAATGACATATTTAAAAATTGTTTCCTTAAAAAAAAAAAATATTCATGCCTTAAAACAGCTTGAATGTAACTCTACACCCTTCCCTTGCCTCATTTAGTATACGCGGTTCTATGAATATGCAAATTTGCCCCGCCTCCACTCACTCACACCAGCTCGGAGATCCACTCGTTGACCTGATTGGTTATAGGGGTGTAACAATACAGTGATATGGATCGATGAAACGTCTAACGATACGATGCATCGATGCCACACGTAAAATATCGATATGGTACCTTTATTTTGACACTCTCCACATCCTCACGTAAGGACCATCTACGGAAAAGTGCGCATTTTCGTTTACTCACCATACTGTCTGCCGGTGTGTCTTTATAACGTTAATCTCCTCATCTGAAATAGACGGCTGACAAGATTGACTGAACCCTAAACACGTTGTGTCACAAAAGCCGGTAATGTTCACTGTCAAGGCATCGCGAGTTCATGTTTTACAGCAGAAACCGACAAGACACCAACACCACACAGAAATATAAACAACATTAAAAACTTGATTTTCACCACAGGGGGACTTTAAATACTCTCCTCCCATAAATTTAGCATCTGAAAGGGAAACTCCTATAAATGCAAACGCACCACGTCCTGTCCACGCTTTTCAGCACTAATTTTTCACTGCGTGTCTTTAGTAAATCCTGACAGTAGTTTAACGCCAAAAGAGGGTTTGCGTTGGCGCAAGCTGTTAATAAATCTGGCTCTAAATGTGATAGACAACTGACAATCCTAGTATTATTACACAATAACAACAAATGGTGAGGCCTAGAAAAAGGGCAGCCCTACATAACTGACCCTCATGAGGAAGACACATCTGTTTGCATTCATAGAGTTTTGGGTTTATGATACATTTGCACAATTTCACCATGCTTTATGGGTCACTAAGGATGATCTTTGCTTTCCTGAACGTTCCATGTGACTTTGACTCTGCTGCTCTTTTTAAGCATTTGTTTTGATAGTTAAAGTGTATGGATCCTTATTTCAGACCAGCACGGATCTCTTTTCAAGTTTGTCTGAAGCCAGGGCTCAACAGTAAGGATGGTTTAGCCTGGTGACACACCTGCAAAAATGCAATGCAAACAGAGCAAGACATCCTCTCAAGGTGTGTTTACCTGTAAGGGAAGACACGGTAACTCTTGTCATGCGGTGCGATGGCCTGCGTGATGTTGTCCGTAAGCTCTCGCACCATCTTCATGGCGTCGATGTAGTCAGCTGATGTTTTTAAGATGGTGTGATAGCTCATGAAGTATGTGGCGCCTACGTCAGTGTCGTTCTCTTTCAGATCCACAGCAGTGCTGTACGCAGCATGACCGCTGCGCAGGAAAGAAAAGGAGTTATTACTCACAACAGGGTTTCCAAAGCTTTTCTCTTCAAGAGAATAATTTAAAATAATGCAAGTCTTTCACAAAAAAAAGAATGAAAGACCATTTCATTTTGGTAATTAAAAACTGAGACTTCTGCATCTGCAGTATTTGATTCACTGTGAAAAAATTTCAGTGGACAAAAACACCTGAATGTTTAAAAATAATAAGTACTGGATATTTCACAGAAGTATGAAGTGAATATACAGTTGTGTACGTGAAAATCCAGTTTCCTGCTGTACAAAACGCTTAAATTATTTGCTAATTGTGCAAAACTTTGTTACTCAGCTTACTCGTAAAACCCAATGCACCCTAAACCCTGAAAATCGCATACAATCAGCCAATCACGGCTTGCGATTTCAGCAAAAACGTACGTTTTTGTGTACAATATACATCAGATGGTCACTAAACGGATGGTGGACATGTACTGGATGGCAAATCTGCTCATAGAAAAATGTAAACTTACCCTTTTCCACACTTGATATTTGGGTTGTCCGAGAGAAACATGGGGAGGAAGTGCATGAATTCGGTACCATTAGGCCTCTGTTTCCCACTAGAGGTCATAGGTCTACAGTGAACGCAGCTCTTATCCACCACTGATGAAAAAAAAAAAATGAAAAAAGAAAAACATCATGATCAAGATACAGTGAAAAAACAAAAGTAAAAAACAAAAGCAAACAAAAAAAAAACCTTCTGTCAACACCTTTACAATACAAGTACAAGTTTGGAACAACATGAAGGCGAGTAAGGCTGAGTTCACACTTGGCAGGTTTGGTGCGATCTGATCAACTGACCTGGTGCCATTAAACAAGCGGATCGAGACCTCTGAAAAGATGAGTCTCTGGCGCGGTTCGAATGAAATATGAACACAACACGGACCAAAGACGTGTAAACCAACCAAAGTAGGACGTGATGTCACAAGATGTGACCCTAAAAAGGACAGAATGCTCAAGCAAACTAGTTTTTTCTCATCATAGACGCGATGTTGCCCATCACAGTTCGGTACAGGCATCTGAACCATGTCTCCATGATCCACCAGGGATTCCTGCCGCTGTTTTGACTACTTTAAACATTTGATAAACTTGTCACGAGTTCTCAGCTGGTCAAAATACCATCATAAAACGCACATAAAAGGAGTGAGTTAAACCCAGCACGGCATTGTTTTAAATGTTCGGTACTTTCCGTCGCAAAATATACATCATAAAAGTCATTTTTTTTGTTTTGTATCATTAGGTTCGGCGTTAAAAAGGACAGTGAGAACGCTAAACGAATTAAGGACTAAATGTATCATTATCTTTTTTTGACCAAAAGAACCAAGAGAACCGAACTACAAGTGTGAACATACCCTAAATGGCAAAATTCTAATTTTTGGGGGTGAACTATCCATTAAAAAAACAATAAAATAAAAAATAAAAACACAATTAGATACTAAAAATGCTTTGATTGTGAGGATATATGTACATACATCATGACAAACAATTCCCATCGAAATCTATTTGCAAAGAGTGAGTTCAAAGACCCAAGAACAGAGTGATCTGTACAGTGGAATCTGATGTCAAAAGCATAAAGGTCCTCTGCTGCAGTGGAGGTCAAGGCTCTGTTGATTCGCTGGATAATGGTTTACCTGAAGCGTTGCAGAAAGCTCCTGTTGCGTTATAATATCTGCAGCAGGACGACTGCGGCTTCACCCAGTCAAAGTAGTCATCCAGCCAGGACGATGGGACGTTGCTGATCTTAGTACTGAAATTGCGACACAGGATATTACCATATTGATCTGACAGAGGTGATTCATAAACTGAAAGCAGTTAGTAAATTCTGAAACTTTCTGGGAATTTCCTACACTTAAAGGAGAACTCCGGTCAATTTTAACATTGACAGTAAATTTGGAGTGCTGTCAGTACAGAGAACAACGTCAAAAATCGGTGTTGCCTACACCGTGTTATCCTCTTTTTAAAATTTGCACCCTGTTGACTTAAATGGGGCAAGTTTTAAACCTGCTTTTAGCCTCTTAACATCCTTGATGTGTCATTACAAGTGCACAGCCATGTTAGATGATTCCTTCAGAGTGAACACGGTGAATCTGACTGCAGTAGATGTGAAAGATATGAATAAAAGTGTTGTTAATTCAGCCAGCGCACATACCTGTATTTACTTCCTGTTTTCGGTCGAAGTCCACAGTAGTCGATTGTCGAGTTCACGCGCATGATCTCAGACTGTCAGCTGTCAATGTGAACTCGACAATCGACTACTGTGGACTTCGACTTGAAGGAATCACTCAACATAAAATAAATCTTAACTGAATAACACATTTTATTTCAGCTTGTTGCCAAGGCATTTTAGGTTGACTTGATGTACTAAAATATGAATACAATAGCCGCTCTCCGACCGGAGGAACCTTTTCACAGTTCCTAGAGCTATTGGCTAAAGTACCCGGATGTCGGCGTGTTCACACCGCAGGAACTAGGAACGATTTTAGTTCTAGGAACTCCATTTTGAGGAACTAATTTAGGTCCTACTTCAGAGTAGGGTCTAAACCAGCACTATAGGAACTACCCGTGACGTTAGTGTACGCTGATGACCGAATGCACGCGGAACACCAGCACCTGCCATTTTTATATGCACCCGCAACACAGATTATAGCCTATACATTTACTCCAGAAACTAACTATACAAACATGGAAAACAGTGATAGATGGGTCTCTAAACCTTTATGCTGAAGAGAAAATCCAACGCAACTTTGAGGGGACCAAGCCAAACATGATTATGTTAGTTTATCTGCCCAGCTAGCAACACTGGACATCAACCACACGGCATAGGCTAATAACCTTTTTTTCATATACTGTCTACTTTCTATAACAGTTCTATCTAATAACATATTAAACAGTACTGTTAGATTGCTAACTAATGAAATCAGAGAATGTGAGCATTGCTTGCTCTGGCGTTCTCAGCGCCGCCAAAATAAAGGTCCGTCGCGCCGTCAAAATAAAAGTCGCCGTGGTTGCGTCACTCCCTTACCCCTCCTACCAGTTCCTATGGCCACTTGGCCAGTGCGAACGCAAACAGCAAAACCGAGTTTGGGGGAGAGTAGGTCATAGAACTGTTTAGAAGTGGACAGTTCCTATAACTAAGTTCCTGTAACTACTTGGTCGGAAAGCGGCTAATGATAATAAAACAACACTGGTGTATTGAAACTTTTTCCTCACTGAAGAGGAGTTAAAAAGTGTCACTCACTAGTTATCCAAGAGAGAAGCGGCATAAATTTGCTGGACTAGAGAGTCGCTGTTGCAGCCGACTCCGCCACACACCGCGTTCTGGCCCTCCGATGTTTTGTAGTCATGTCCATCCTCTACCACAAAGTAAACGGGCGGCCCGGTGTGCAGGTACTCACTCAGATTCCTAAAGTAATCCAGCATATAGGAGTCCTGCGACAGGGAGACCGGGACGATTTATGTTCAATCAGGTTCTTCAGAATGCAAATGTGTGCTAAAGGTCTGTCAACAATGTGAAGAATGGTATATATACGTACATCAGGCATGGACAGCGTCTGCTCAAGTCCAATCTCCACTTTATTGACAACGGCTATACTAAATGACAGCATTCCCACAAACACAGCAACCTGTAGATGAGAATCAGAAAACTGAATTGGAGGATGAACTCTATTTGTACATCATTGCCATGTTTAGTTAAACTGGTAGACCAATGTCATGGGTTCAATTCCCATAAAACGCATACAGATAAAATGTATACCTTGAACCAAAAGTATGATAATACATTATAATATGTAACAATATTCTATTGTTGCTTTACACCTACCACCAGCGGGCGCACCCAATCCTTTAAGATGAAAGGAGCGTATATCTTCTTAAAGAAACGGAACAGACAACCTTCGGATTTATCTTGCGGTCCATCAGGCAACTTTACACAGCACAATATATCCGTCCGATTCGCCTGGGGGAAAAACAAAAACATAAGTCGAATATCTTAAAGCATCTCAAATCATTATCAGACCATTCATACTCGCATATCAAAAAAAAAAAAAAAAATGCTGCTTAAAAATACAATGATATAAAAAGCTAATCATGCTACTTTCAAAAAAAGTTTGTTACTTGACAAATGAAATCGGTTGCTGTGAATTAGCATTTTATTTTCAAATCCATTTTACATGTTCCTAGTCACCAAGGATGATAACTATAACGACAGACAGTTATATAAACCAGTGGTTCTCAATTCCAGTCCTCGGGACCCGCTGCTCTGCACATTTTGTATGTCTCCATTATTTAACACACCTGAACCAGATCATCAGCTCATTAGGAGAGACTCCATGAACTGAACTGAGTGTGTCAGAGAAGAGAGACATACAAAATGTGCAGAGCAAGGGGTCCCGAGGACTGGAATTGAGAACCACTGATATAGATTATATAAAGATATAGTTCTAAAAATTGCTCTAAATATAAAAGAACCGCAGAGTTCACACCACAAATATAACGATAACAGCCCAGAGAAACGATATCATTGAAACAATACCAGCTCATGAGCGGTAAAAACATTGACAGCCAATCAGAATCTATCCCGCTTTAAGAGCTCCAGCATTTAAAGAGACAGGCGCAAAACTGCAGTGCGCGAGTAGAATAAACAGAACAAAATTGTCTGATGATGTGGACGCTAATATAGTTATCTTTATCGTTATCTTCATAGTTATCATTCTTAAGGTGAACAGGCCTTAAAGAAATAATTCACACAAAAATGTACATTTTCTAATTATTTAAATCACCCCAAGAGCATCCAAGATGTATACGACGCCTGACGTATACACATTGGGAAAGTCACGCGTAATGTAGGCAAGTGTGGATAAGAATTTTTATACGGGATGTAAGCTCCTCTTGTAAACAATGGGGCGGTTCTTGCCGCCTATGTCACGTGTGACATTTCGAACGTCACTTGAGAGGTCGTGAACTCAACCGTCTTGGGGTGAACTATTCCTTTAATTCTCTATTCTCCCACAGCTAGAACTGGTGTGACCTTTGACCTCTCACCTCTTGTCTCTGGATGTCCAGGCCCAGCAGAGACACAAAGCAGCTGATCTGCAGGAGGAAGTCAATGAAGACGGCCAGACCAGCGAACAGAGAGAACGTCCTCACCGCAGGCATGGTGGACAGAGCACCTGTGGACATGGAAACACAGAAACTATAGGCATCTGGAAAGGGAAATGAGAATCAAATGATCCAACGATCATTCATAAGTAATAAAGGAGTTAATTGCAGGTTGACATACCTAAAAAGAAAGCAACTGTCTCGGAGAACGAAGAGAGGAACATGCTGGGAGCCACCTCTCCTAGGATACGGCCAATCTGCTGATGAAGCTCTTCCTCCGCCATCCGCTCATCTCTCTGAAGAAAACAAAACTCTATTACGAAGGCAAACAATCTCAACCTTCAACAACCTTACGAATGATGAAGTGGAACCAAACTTTTTAGGAACTAAAAATGCTCGCTCGAGTTATTTTAGGTGCAAGAAGTCAACTGACATCGACAAAACAACCACAGGACTTATCAGAATGTGTCACGCTTGAGCTAACATCTGTAAAGACATCACCACACACCTGGTAGGTTTGCACAATGATGAAGATGTTGTCCACACCCACGGCCAGCACGAGGAAGGGAATGACCTCGATGACGATGAGCGTGAGGGGGATGCCGATGTAGCTGAAGATACCCAGAGAACACGCCACTGAACTCAACACGATCAGGATACCAGCGATACCCAGAGAGATCTTGGAGTCCACCTGTACCACACATTTCAAATGCAGTATTTCAAATAAAATTATGAGAACATGCAAGGTCTGTCTAATGACAGCACTCACATGAGCGAAAGAACAGCCAAAGAAGAGAGAAAATATAGATCTGTACTTCAATAAGGGTTTTCAAAATTGAAATGGCCAACCGTGGGTCATTTTAAACCCAGGGTAAAATTGCTTCATGCTTTACATTGCTCATAATTAACCCAGGGTTAACAATTAATCCTGGGTATTTATAAACTGATGTTTCACACTGTACATTCCTAAACCCTGGGTTAATATTCTTATTTTGTGGTGTCAGTGTCACTGAATGGATCGCTTGACCGGTTTATAAAACACCAGGTAAAAAGCTGTGCTAACCCCGCTTTAAAAATTACAAAGTGTGAAACGTTTCTCTACCCAGGGTTAAACTGTTTTAATTATTCTTATTTCTTTTTATTATTTTAATTTCTTCTATGTAAAGCACTTTGAATTGCCATTGTGTATGAAATGTGCTATATAAATAAACTTGCCTTGCCTTGCCTTGCCTTACCCAGGGTTAAAAGCAAAGAACAACGAAAACCTGGGACTAAAGGATTAGTTCACTTCAGAATAAAAATTTCCTGATGATTTACTCACCCCCACATCATCCAAGATATTCTTGGAATCTTTCTTTCTTCAGTCGAAAAGAAATTAAGGTTTTTGAGTAAAACATTCCAGGATTTTTCTCCATATAGTGGACTTCAATGGGAACCAAAGGGTTAATGGTCCAAATTGCAGTTTTAGTGCAGCTTTAAAGATCTCTACACGATCTCAGCCGAGGAATAAGGGTCCTATCTAGCAAAACAATCTGTCATTTTCTAAAAAAAATTAAAATATATATACACTTTAACCACAAATGCTCATATTGCACTAGCTGTTATGCGCCACATTACATTATTATGTTGAAAGGTCACGCATGACGTAGGCAGAGGTACCGACCTAGTGTTTACAAAGTGAATGTGCAAAGACTAAGTCAAATGCCCTTTACAAAAAAAAGTAAAAAAAAGTAAAATAAAATTTGGACGATTTTGAAGTTGGAGGAGAAAATTAGATTGAGTTTTTCACCCTATCCTACGTTTTCCACCTACATCAGTTTACTGCCTGACCTTTCCAACGTGATTATGTAAAGCATGAAGTCGTAGACGTGCAAGACGAGCATTTGTGGTGAAACAGTATAGATATTTTTATTTAAATTTTTAGAAAATGACCAATCGTGTAGAGCCCTTTGAAGCTGCAATTTGGACCCTGGTTGGACCCCATTGAAGTCCACTATATGGAGAAAAATCCTGGAATGTTTTCCTCAAAAACCTTAATTTCTTTTCGACTGAAGAAAGAAATACATGAACATCTTCTTGGATGACGTGGGGGTGAGTAAATTATCAGGAAATTTTAATTCTGAAGTGAACAGAATTCTGAAGTGCAATATGAAAAACCCTACCATGTGCTATGTGGCAAAGTATTAGCTAAGAGAAATTTATTCATTTTCAATATTAAAGTGTCACTGTCTGAAGATTAAAAAGTTAAAGTTGTGTGGTATATTTGGAATTGTATGAAGAAATACAAAGTATTAAAGCCCTGATATACTTCAAGAAAAGAACAAACTGGCGTGAGATCACTTCGAAAACAAAGTTAATTTAGAATTCGTTTAGGCAGTTCGAAACAGCTTGCCAATATGAACTTCCCGCTAAACATGAACACGCTGGAGAGCTGCTTTATAGGAGAAAATTAAGTTGTAATTCTGATTGAAAGCGACATCGACACAGTTTTTCAAGTTTAATACTGTAAAGCTGCTTGCGTTCAAGCAGAAGTCTGTAGTACAAAGTGCTGTATAAATCAAAATAACGTGACCTGATTGAGGAACTGAATTGCAGAACAGGTGCAAACATTTCCACGCCACTATGATCAGATTGTTTTTTTTTCACCAATGTCATTGTGCATTTATTTTGTTATTGAGGGGAAAGTGTGCAGCACTTATTTCTATATTCATCTAAACGCCGTTATCGGCAGTGTGGGAGGTGTCGGGATGTTCGCTAACAGTTCATCTCTGCAAAATTATTTCAAATTCTTTATACCTCAAAGAACGGAAAGAAAGTTTGAGTATATCGGGGCCTTTAGACTTAAAGCCACACGCAGAATGGAGAGTCACGAGGGTCTTACCAGCAGGGTCCGGCAGCTATTAATGTGTCCCAGAGCCAGCGAGATGTAGACGAACATGATGACGTAGCTGATCACGATGGTGGTGACATCACTGTTGCTCTCGCGGTCGATCTCATCCTCGATGCTGCGCTCAGAGCTGAACGAGATGATCAGGTTCGGGTTTGTATAGTTCTTCACAAAGTCGATAAACCTGTGGAGGTATAAAGTTACTCCTAAATGCTTGTTATATCTTTCTTAAGCAGTAGTTGTCATTCTAGATCAGATCTTTTTTCTTTTTCTTTTTTTTTCATAAATCACCTATTCATAAGATTTACTAACTTAACACACTTACACTTTCTCCCACGCCAAAGCTTTGCCTAATTTTTCAGTGTCGTTCAGGTAGTTGTTGACTGGAAAGGTGATCACTAGAGCTGTGGCATTGTTGTAGGCATTGCCTTTATATGAAAAAGGACAAAACAGAAACAAATGATTATCTACTGTAGATAACCGCATTAAAACGAGGGACTGAATCTGAAATTGCAATGTTTGATATAGTGATTACCACAGTAATGGACGGGACAAAAAAAATCTGGTATGTCAAAATAGATCTGTGCATTATGTCTTAAAGAGTATGTGCAATAGACCTGCAAGACCTTTGCGTTTCATTTCATTACTAACTTATTTGATCAATTTTTACTTAATATAACAATATTTGAAGGCTACATGCTTATGAATTTGCACATGGTTTGTCTTAAAAACACCACATAGATATAATTTACCACATAAAAATATAACAACATTAAAAGCTGGATTTTCACCACAGGGGGGACTTTAAGACCACAAATATGTCTTTGTTCTTTTGTCTTTATATTCAGTCCTGTCAAACTCACCCTCATATCCACCAAGAACAAGCCAGGGGAAAACTGGACCTCCATATGTACCCATGCAGGGGTCATGAAAGTGGCCCGTGTCATCCAGGGCCGTGGGAGAACTAGGACCAAAAGCAAAAGATAAGAAAGCCTGAGTAAAACTCTAAAATCGTCAGAGCAAAAAAAAACAGTTTAGTGTATTGGGAGTTTATTCAATGTTCAAAGCTTAATGGAAACAAATGCATTATAAATCATAATAGAGTGTTTACGAGAATACTTTTTGTGCGCAAAAAACATCAAAAATAACGACTTTATTCCACTATTCATTTCCTTCTCTCTGGGCCTCGAGTTAGTTCACGTAGTATAACTGCGTAGCGCTTCTGTGTTGTACGTCACACGCATCACACACATGACCAGCGTCGGCCAATAGTGAGCCTACGTGTGACGTACAACACAGAAGCGCTACGCAGTTATACTACGTGAACTAACTCGAGGCCCAGACAGAAGGAAATGAATAGTGGAATAAAGTCGTTATTTTTGATGTTTTTTTGCGCACAAAAAGTATTCTTGTCGCTTGATAAACTTAAGATTGAGCCACTGAAGTCACATGGACTACTTTGATGTCTGTTTTACCTTTTCTGGACATGGACAGTATACCGTACATACATTTTTAATGGAGGGACAGAAAGCTCTCGGACTAAATCTAAAATATCTTAAACTGTGTTCCGAAGATGAACGGAGGTCTTACGGGCTTGGAACGACATGAGGGTGAGTCATTAATGACATAATTTTCATTTTTGGGTGAACTAACCCTTTAAGGACTGAAAGAGTTGTCTGACGCTTAATAATGGCGACGCTGAAGTTGTGTGACCGCAGTGTAGTTCGTTTATAGCCTACGTTTAGCTTTTTACTTCTTACGATTGCATTTACGCTTCAAAATTCATTAAAGTTGTGTTCATTTGTGAAGATTATCATATGTCACAGAGCTTATTTTCTGCAATGATCCAAAAGCCTATCGTTTTCGTCGAGGGAAACAGGGTGATGCTATTCAGAGTTGACCTACAAAAGTACATCATCACTGCAGCGCTCCAACAATCAAAAAAACAAACCAGAAAAGCTCACCTGACACAATACATAAAATGAGTGTGGTAGTCAAAGTAGACGTAGAACTCGTCAGCAAACACATGATCCAGGACTTCATGGCTGTTCTGGTAGTAGTTTAACACACTCAGGATGGTACAGTTGTCATTGTACGGAGCCAGTGGAGAAACACAGATGTCTTGAAGAGTCACCGTCTCTCCTTTATATTCAGCTTTTAGATTTGTTATTTCTGTCTGGAGATCCAACACCTACATGGAAACAGGAGAGGAGAACACAGAAAAAACAGTGAGTATGGTAGAGCGAAAATGCTAAAAATGTTAACAAAACATCAAATCTCCAAGGCACTCGCTCAAATTTCATACATGCAACTTAAATAAAATAATAATAATAATAATAATAATAATAATTTTACAGTAAAACCTACTGTTTTTAAAGCATTTGGACACTAAAGCCACACTTAAAAACACTTGAATGTCACTGTGACAGGCTCCTACAATAGATTTTAACATATCAAATCTAATCGAGTGGCTTTCAAGTTATACTTGATTGGTCAGACATTTTCATTTTTCCTAACATTCACCATCATCAACGGGACTGTATGGTATACCTTACACACTAGAGCCGCACGATTCTGGATAAATTGAGAATCACAAATTTTTGTTTAAAATAGAGATCACAGTTCTGAATAGACGACTAAACAAAATAACATGTAATTTAGAAGAGGTTCTGACAAAATCCATTTAAAAATATTTAAATTATAAAAATAAAAAAAAAGTTTGATTGAACGATTCAATGACTCACTCAAAGTTTTCACTTGTTTCATTACTGGATGAATCAGCATTTTTTTTTAAAGAATCTCTTGAATGAATGATTCAATGACAAATACATTTTTAACAGTCACTTGTCGCCACCTACTGGCGCAACGATGAAATTCATACGATCTTTATTTGAAGCTCAAGTTACTTTCAAAAGGTGATTTCTCTATTATGATCGCTTTCGTAGACATCAGTGTTTATATCTGAACTATAAATTTTCCCCCCAGTACTTCTGTGATAATTTAAATTATTGTAAGACAGAAATTATGATACTGTATGATTTCCGCAAAGCCGTTTCATACCTAAACATGACAACTGCTCTCTCTGGCTCAGCGGAAGTGCAGACACAAATCTGAATGTTCGCTGTGATCGTACTTGACAAAGGTTTAATAGACACAGTTGACGAACCGTCATTGAGGAATAAGATGGCGTGAGTGTTTGAATCGAGATCGCAATCTTTTAACGATTAATCACGCAGCTCTATTACACAGTACTACTTGATGACTTGCCTGATGGAGGAGTGATATGTTCAGCATGGGGGAGAAGTAGATGTCTGGTCCAGACTGGGGTGAAAAGGAGCCTGGATTATTCCATGTGGTGGTGATGATGAGCTGCTCAGTGCGGAAAAATGGCCCAAAGTGCTGGTCGAAATAGTCCTTCTCCTGCCTGGCCCTGCTGCTGGGAGACGACCAGAGCTCCACCGGGTTGGTGGTGATGCGCATGTAGGACAGTCCTGCTGAGCAGATGGACACCAGCACCACGCTGGTCAGGATCACAGTTAAGGGCTGTCGGACACACAGTGAGCCCCACCTGCTGAAGATAACACGCAGCATGTTCTCGAAACGCTCGCCCAACGTCTCGCAGCAAGTAGCTTCATCTGAGAAATAAGGACCACATTAAGTGAGGACTGAGGACTGGAGGAAACGTGCTAGTTTGTGGAGAAGTGATCATTTTGTTGGATGTTAAAGGTGATGTGTGCACCAATGGTACACACAAAATTCAATTGTAATAATAATAGGCTGTGACAAAACAATACAAATCCGACTAATGGCTTAAAGGGACACTTCACCCATTTGCATTAAGCTTTGCATTGTTAGAAACCCAGTCATACTATTGAATGGTTGCGCAACACTCTCTCATTTTCCCCTGAGACGGGAGAAATCCATTATTTACCTTTTACACTTCCTCCTACAATGAATCAAAAATCGTCATTTTGCGTCATTGTAGGAGGAAGTGTAAGAGGGGGGGATTTCTGTTGATACTACAAGCACTAGTTCCTCATCTTTCCCAGGGGGCGGGACCCGCTCACGCTACAGACCTATTACAGATCAGTGGGTGGGACTTTACTCTCTGAAACTGAAAGCAATATCCTCCATCTTGTTTGAAGCTAAGCTAACAGGCGCTGTGGAGACAGATGTAAAGTTATGACAATAGCGGAGGAGAGTACTCAATATGATATAGACTAGAGGAAGAGGATTTCGGAAGTCTGATGCTTGAATCAGGTGTTTGTGGCTACCTTTACAAGCCGCATTATAGCGAAGAGCAGCCGAGGCAGAAGACCTGCCTGCCGCGGACGAGGAGCCCGGACTGGCTCGGGTTAGGGCGGACTGGTGGCGCCGGTGATCTCACTATGCAACTATGAACCGCTACGAACACAGAGATAGAGTCCGTCTGTGGCAAAGATTTTCAACGATGACAATTTCTCCTGGACGAAATCTCTGAATCAGACGAGGACACGGACGTTTGTGTTGTGAACTAGTTTCCTAGTTTCGCACCGCATATGTTCTGACTGAACATCCAGGTACCATGCAATAATTCACCTTATCGAAAGAAATACAAACGAGGAGTAATGCACTAATGAGTTCGCCAACTAACTAGACATTTTGTGTGAATGTGAAATGAATTTCAAGCTCTGGTGGTAGCTAGCCTTGTAGATGGAAGAGTGATTTCTCTTATAGGCAGATATGCGCTTTCTGGATTAGTGGGAGTGGCTTGCGGAGCTGTGCAATGTGGTGCATTGTGGGAGTTGTTGTCTTTCATACAAATGCGTCCTGAAGTTATTTTTTGTCTTTTCTCGGTCACAAAGGCACCAAATTCTAAATTTCTTTAACATTTCGACTACATATGACCCACTTTAAATAAAAAACAATGTTCAAATGGGTGAAATGCCCCTTTAAACATATGGGCTCATGTACCTCTCTCATTCGACACGAATCCAAATGTTTCCATGGTTGCGATGTAACATTTAATTGCTAGCCTAACCTATTAACTATTTTGTAAAAAACGCTTTGTGTTTCTAGTGTCGTATTATTCACGTAAAACAGCATTCACACACACACAAAAAAAAAAAAATCAATAAAAGTGTTTTGGGAGTAACACCACGGTGGGGCAGTTGTCAAGTTGACTTTAATAATAAAGTTTAGAGAATAAATAAAATACTCTATAATTATTTAAATAATTTATTTTAATAATAAAATAATTTACATACCCACAAAATCTGTGCCATCAGAGTTCACGGAGTAGGGCTGGTTGCTGGCAAGAATAGGGCCATATTCAGATGTGACCATCCTCCGTCTGTAATTGGATAAGCAAAAAATAAATACAAAATGAACCAATAAATGAATGAATAAACTAATAAACAAACAAATACACACAACAAAACAAACAAAACTGGACTGATAGGTGTGCAGTTACTTTTTATGGAAAGTCATGCGTTTCATTACCGATAACATCACGGTTTTCTCAAGAGCGGAGATTTTATTTATTTATATATATATATTTATATTTATATATATACACCTTACACATACCTAAGCTTGACTATGACGCTATTTTCTTCTAGAAACCAACTTTACAATCTGCAAAATGCATTACTTTACTAGTTACTTGAAAAAGTAATCCGATTATGTAACTCGCGTTACTTATAATGCGTTACTGACACTGTTAGCGACTAATAATTACCAGGAATGGGAATCAGCAGAGACCTGGCAACACTATATCATACTGATATGTCTGGGTTATGATTATATTGTGATTTTTTCATGTTCAGTTTGCAGCATACAAAACTGTGATATGTTGACTTTTTACTCGCTGGTTTCCCTTTTGTCAGCATTGGACTTTGGTGCTTTAAGCAATTGAGTTTTGGTTAAAACAATATCACTGGGTGTGTTGTTTTGTGGTTTATCATGCAAATAAACCCTTCTGCAATGTCAGATTGTTTTGAGGAACTGTCCCTCACAAATCTGTAACTTGCCTGTAACACCATGCTCCCAGCACGACTCCAAAGAAGATGAAGAGGAAGGCTATATAAGAGCACCACATGATGAGGGTCATGGCGTCCAGGCCGAGGATGGTCCAGGGGGGAAGGAGCGGAGGAGGCACGGGTGTGGGACCACACGCTTTACTGCAGTCCTGACAGGAGCAGGGCCCTGAGCCGTCATCCAGAGACTGCGTGCAGTTGAACGTCCTGTTGTTCATGGGAGTCATGCTCATGACGGGTGCATCTGGGAACACCAAACATTTTCAACACCGAAATCAATCTCGAGAATATAAGCTTCATGGATGCAAAACAGATTTTGAGTAACAATATATGAGTTTGAAAGCAATAAAATGAGTGGATTACTTCAAGTAACAATGCTGAAGCTTACAAAGAGGTTTTATGAGTTCAAACTCGTTAGGAAATCTTGTGATCCTGAAAGTGCTTGTGTGTGCTTGTACCTGAGAAAAACGGGTCGATAGCAAAGGGGGCTTGGCCATTGTTGATGTCGAACATGTACTTGATCCAGTTTTGGGGAGTGCACTCGCTGGCGTCTCGCCCGCACAGCAGACTGAGGGCTTTGACGTTGGTGGAGGGAGCCTGGACGTCACTGCAGGCGTTATACATGGCTGTAGAGAGACGTCAAATAAATGACTATCATATTGGTTACCTACTAGATTTTACACAACATTTAGTTACAGTCCTCTAATTTGATTGACCGAGTAATTTAATATAACATTTCTGTCCCACTTATACTTCACTGTATCACACTATCACTTCACTAGCATTCATGGCGTCCCAGAACAGAGTACTGAGTGAAACAGAGTGCAAATAAAGCAGAGTTTTGCATTTTTTGCCTGAAGCGAAGAGCATGTTTTTTTCAAAGTCAGAGCGTTGGTGTTTTATCTCGCTCCAGGTCAGGATCGAGCGAGGCATCTTTCACCAGCGAGCAGAAATAGACATCCAGAGTGACTACAGAATGCTTTGAAATGTAAATGAACTGGAATAAACAAGTCCTGATATGATCTGATTTTAAGACTGGACAAATCAGACCACCACATATACATGTATGTCTATTTATTCTGGATGCCTATTTATTATATAAGAATAATAGGAAGAAGAATTATACTATCCCCAATTAAGTATTTTGTTATTATTAATTATTTTTGTTATTATTAATATTAAATAATATAAATAGTATATATTAGTAGTAGTAGTAGTATCAGTAGTATGGAAAAATACTAATTATAAACTAATATATAAATACTAATTTTATCCACAATTATTATTATTAATGTGTAATAATAATAATAATAATCATAATCATAATCATAATCATAATCATAATAATAATAATAATAATAATATCAACAATGATAAGTATTTGACATGATTAATATTAACATAATTATAATAATAATGATAAGAATTTATAAGTAGTAGTTGTTGTATGTAAATACTACTACTTATAATAACTTTATCCACAGTTAATTATTATTATTAACAAATAATAATATTTTCCACAATAAGTATTACTATTGAAATACTACTACTACCACAAATAATAATAACATTTTTTTTTGAAAAAGGATTATTATTATTATTATTATAACTATAAGTAGTAGTATTAGTAGTATGGACATAATACTAATTCTAATACATAAATACAAATTGTATCCACAATTATTATTATTATTATATTTATTAATTTATAATAATAATAATAATAATAATAAGAATTATTATTATTATTAATTATCTGTTAATATTAATAACATCAAAAATACTTATTCATTGTTGATAAGATTATCATTATTCTTAGTAGACTACTAATTGTATTAACAAATAATAATGCTAATCTTTTCCACAATAAGTATTATTGAAATACTACTACTAATAATACAAAAAAAATGCCCAAAATTAATTATTATTATTATTATTATTAATAATAACCAATATATTGTACAACCTTAACACTAAGAAACACTTAGTAGATGGTTTTCTAATGTGTGTTTTAAAAGCAGTTTAGGACCCATTGTCAGAGATGAGGACTAAGTGTTCTCATCGATCAGGACTGTTGACCATTTCTGAATCAAGGGCTTTACTGAAGTCAGTCCCGTTCTGATGTTCTGAATCAAGCATCTGAAGCATCTTCTGTTCCTCACCATTGGCAAAGGTCTGGCTGATGTAATAGGACACCTCAAGCACATTGGTTTTGTTCTGCTCCGGGTCTGGAGAGAACTGTGTGGCCTTGACGAACTGGCTCTGTCTGGGACTGCAGGTGAGCTCGCAGAACAGGGTCATGAAGTTGAAGAAACATGCTGGACACCTAGCACACAAAAACAGGGACAAGTTCAAGCTGCATATTATATTACTGCCATAAACTGGGCAACTCTCCCAATGTAAACTGAGTCAAGCAAGTACATGTTTGGGTCCAACTGAAAACGTGACTTGGGTTAATCAATAACCTGCTGGTGACTCAATAATGGGCCGAGTCACAAACTGCCTACTGTCTCTGTATCTTCATAGAGGCATTTCAGCCATACCTGGACAGGTACTGAAGGGGGATCTGGATATTGCTCTTCAGAGTCGTGAGCTGTTGGGTGTCACAGCAAACCCTGTTGTCCCCATAGACCAGACCAGGACAGAGCTCCTGAAAACATTATATAAAGATTAGTTCAAACAAATGTAGGACTTTAAACTAAACTTGCTGTATGCTTAAAAGACCCTTATTTTATTTTTTATCTAATAAACTTTTCCAAAACATACATAAAATACACTTTTTTATAAGATCTTTAACAGAAAAAAACCAAAAAAACATGTAAACCATGAGAACAAAATAATGAAATTTGTCTACAAAAAAAAAGAACAGCAAAAAAAAAAAAAAAAAAAAAGCACAGCAAAAGTAAAAGTAAAACATGCTGATGCATCACGAGGATGAGAATACCAGCAAAAAGTTCTATACTAAATAGAATACTTAAACTAAATTCAATTTTTTTTGATTTTGAGGTAAAATGACCTGGACATATTTTTGTGATATTTACCATGAATCATTGCTTTTGATGACAATTTCATTACATTGTTTATTTGATTCTTTGCTAACCGTTTTCTCTGCTAAAGACAGACGTGTTTACGATGGTCTAAAAAGCAGCCACTCTTTTTAGCAATTTGTTGTTGTAGAAATGAAACTTCTCATAGCGTGTTCATGTAAAAGGAAGCTAATAAGTCCACTGAAGCGTTGCCTACTGTAGTCTACAGGGCTTTAGGGGTTCCTACGCTTTAAAGTACAGGAAATGCCAAGCGTGACGGTCTCCCATGTCTGAACAGTGACTGATCAAATCACATCGATTCAAACCTTGGTCTTCGTTCACACGCTGCCTACAGCATGTGTCACTGTGTGGTTTGACACGTGAGATAATAGGAAGAAGTCCTTTTGAAATGTCAAACTAAAGCCATGTTAAAAGGCTTTTTTGAAGAAAAAAAGAACAAGTCTCTGTTAGGCCTGTCACGATATATTTACACACATCATGTAAACAATTAAATAGGCTCTTATGATTTTCTTTAATGCTGTGAAAATAATATTTTAAGTTAAAATGTATCTCTTTTGGTTCAACTTGTATATAGCCTAGTATTTATTGTGAAGTCAAACAGAGGTGTGTTTTTTATATTTTTCTTTCTGTCTCCACAGAAATAAAACAAGTGACCGTTCACCTTGTCCATGTCATTAACTGTGAGTGAAAGTCTAAGAACCGAGAAAGTTTGGCATGAAGCGAATGTAAGAGTAAAATTTGATGACAAACTTTGAAGTTTGAAGGTTTTACTCAGAGAAGTCCCCAAAAAAAGTTGCTAGCATGTTAACACATTGCTAGCATGTTTTAACATGATGCTAACATGTTTTACATGTTTCTAAACCATTTCTAGGATGTTTACCAAGCTGCTAACATTTTTTAACACACTGCTAACATGGTTTAACACACTGCTAACATGGTTTAACACACTGCTAACATGGTTTAACACACTGCTAACATGTTTTAAATCTGCTAACATGGTTTAACACACTGCTAACATGGTTTAACACACTGCAAACTTGTTTTAACACACTGCTAACTTGTTTTAACACACTGCTAACATGTTTTAACACACTGCTAACATGGTTTAACACACCACTACCATGTTTTAAAACTGCTAACATGTTTTAGCATGTTGCTAATACGTTTTAACATGTTGCTAGCATGTTTCTAATCAGGGTGAGTAAATGACGACAGCTTTGTCATTCCTTCTAAAGACTACGACACATCATGAAGAGCAGACTACCGGTCGTGAGGGTGAAAGGTCCTCTTACCTGTAGCAGTTCCAGTCCTTCATCAGGTAAAGGTTTAGGAGGGCCTGTGTAATTGCAGTTTAACTTCTTCTCCTCTACTACAGTGGAGTTTCCACATTCTCCATACCAGATACAGTGCTGGCCATGCACCTGGGCAGACATTGGGAACAATAGTTGAGGAATAACAATTTATAAACAGTCATAAACACAGTATTTATTAATCTTTGAGATCATCATCGTCATCATCTGCTCTGAGCATCGGTTCGGCATGATACGCAACCACTGATGTTTAAAATGAAATGTTCCTCAAAACCAGGTTTCTTCCTCTTTTCAGTTTTATTTGTGGGGATACTTTCAAGATAACAAGATATTTCACTTTATTTGGGCCAGAAAAAAAAAAAAAAATCCCTCCAATAAACCCGCCAAGACTGTAACCACGTCACTCATCGTGAACGAGTCTCGCTGAAACCAGAGAAGGTGTGCATTCCTCAGCTATTGCCTCAGTTTTGCAGTCATGTGACTAGAATTCAGCAGAACCGCGTCTCCACCCAACTTCTGACTGATGTATAATCAAACTGACATCCTGGCATTTAGACTGAGGAACTGTCAAGCTTTTGTTGTGCTGAGGCTGAATCTGGAAACAAAAGAGCGTGACTTGACTGTGCATGTGACTGAGGGCTGGACCATCCCTTACACAGGAAACTTGGGGACAGCCGAGTCATCATGTCTTTTTCCCCGTTTGCTCTGTTGTGCTGGACGATACAAGGACAACCTTATGACTCACTTATTGACATGAAACTATGAGTAGGCTGGGCCGAAGAAATTCAGATAATTTGCAAGTGAAATCCCCTACAAAACAAAGATCTCCCAAAAAAACCTAGCCTAGCCTAGCCTGTTTGTTTTTCCTTCAAAACTGGTCCAAACTTTTTAAAGCCAGGTTACATAAAAAGATAGATCATTCTCTGATCACCTCTTGTCTAACTAGTTCTTAAGACACAGTCATAACATAGCGGCTAAGTTTACGCAGCTGATCATACTATCAGTGACTGATAGGAAACATACCAGACTGAACTGAATCTTTCCTCACTGCTCTTCTTAGTCATACGACTGAGATAAAAAAGCGTGATAACAGCCAAGCCCAAGTATTCAATTGTTCACAAATCTAATACCTCCAGGTCACTAATAAACGTAATTTAGAGAGTGCATAAATAAACCCTTACTTGTCTGACAAGTGGTAATGGACCAATATATCTCAGGCTGATTAGTCACATGATAATTAGCCATTTTGAAAAAAAACCTAAAAAACAGTTTGGCAAAATTTGAAGTGCTCTGAAATCTAACAAGTGCTTTTGTCAGAAACACTAGGTTCTATTTTTGAATATTTTAGTGAATACTGTTGATATAATGTATAATAAATGCACATTTTTGCTATTAAAATTACATAATATTTTTACTTTTAATGTGGCTGAAATTGATTAAAAATATAATAATGTAAATTCCATCCCCAAATAGAAAAAAAATCATTTTTAAAAAACATTTGGGATTTTCAGAAATAGCCACATTTAAGACACGTGTTATGCAAATATGGTTATGATGGGAGGACAGCTCTAATTTTGAAAACATTTGTACTTAAAAAATTAGAGTATAATACACATCTGCATTGCCATTATTCATCAAATAATGTGCCTGTAGTATTGTATGACAAACATTACTCATCATCTCTCTCTTACACACACACACACAAATTTGTTTTGGTCATCTTGAACAGCGCCAGCGCGGAAAATGACGAAAGCGCGTTACAATATTGAGGTCTGATTGGTTATTTGCTGATATTTATAATTCTTTTTTTATATTTTTTATTTTAGTTATTTTTCCAAAAACAAAACAAAAAAACAGAACTGAAGCAAATATTCAGTATAGAGAAACACAGACATTATATCAGTGTAGTATACCAAGATAATCAATTCTTAGTTACATTAAAGTATTGAATCACTTGAAACCAAGGAATATATTCTTATACATTTGAAGAATAGATCAAATACAATCCCTATATGAAAACAATAAGACAAAATAAAGTCAACCAAGAATTATTAAAGACCCCCCCCCCCCCCACACACACACACACACACACACACACACACACACACAAAAACAAAACAAAAAAACAAAACTACTGCAACACATTATTGACCCAATTCTTATGAGATGTCTGCCCTAAATCGCTAAATCACGACGGTCTTTATTTTATTCAGTTAACCAAAATCTGATCATATAGGGGATATATAATCAATCCACTCTCTCCATAGTACTGAAAACAACTGGGACTTTAGTCTTAGAGCATAGGTTAGCTTCTCCATTGTAAAAATATCACGTACTATGTTCTTCCAGTCCTCGAGAGTGGGCAAATTTGGTTGCAGCCACTTTCTTGTAATTGCTTTCTTACTGGCTATTGTTAGGATTCTGAACAGATATTTGTTTGGAAAATCACTGGTAATCAAACCCAAATACATCACCTCAAAACTAAAAGGAATTTGAATCTTAAGAATAGTTTCCAAACAATTATGTATCTCATACCAATATTGATTAATAGAAGGGCAGCTCCAGAAAATGTGGAAGTGGTTTGCCTTGTCGACCCCACAACTTCTCCAACAATTGGATCTATATGACTGTTGCTTGTTCTGGGCAGGTGTGGTGAAAAATCTAGAAACACCCTTCCACGCATGATATTTATAATTCATTAATTATCAGTAGATAATTTCAATATTTTTGCATATACACAGCACTGTTCATCTAACAGGGATGGTAAGGGGAAAGCTGGATTTACATAGGGGAATGTTTGTAACATGGGAATGTTTGTTTTTCCCAACAAGCGGGATGCCGAGACAATATTTGTATGGTCTTGTCATGGATTCGGACATTTTCGGACATCAGACTCAAGTAAGCCGGTCTCGACTACAACACTGAAAAGATGAGCTGAAAATTCATTTTAAACTATGCTGTACTATCCAATCTTTCATTAATTCAAACTAGATAATAACTATTACATAATTGTATTTGACGTTTTGTAAGAAAATGTAAGTAGCACACGTTGCACAGATTAATACAAAATGATTCCTTGATAGCCTAACCTTTAATTGTCAGTGTTGTGTACAGTAAACGTGTGTTTCTGTCCAAGGTTTGAGTGTGTGTGTTGGTCCAGTGCTTATTTTAGCGCAGGTCTTTCACTATAATTTTGACAGACCACGGGTATTTTTAGATAAGAAGTGAAAGTGTCAGAATGAAGAAGTTACACACAAGGGATCAACACAAGGCTTTGAAGCTTTACAAACTGAGAAACAACTAGAAAGTAGATGTTGTTATTTGATATTTAGACAGAAGGAAACAAGGACGTCACTAGGCCCTTTTAAAGGGGGGCTTCAGCCCCTAAACTTCCACCTAGCCCCCCGAAAAATGTGTGATTAGCTGCGTAATCTGTACACGAATTCGTGATCGCCTCAGTCCCCATTAAAACTCCTATGAAAACTCTTTTCGTCAGTGTTGTTCAATCCACAGCAGAAGCAGGGGATAATGTGTGGGCATTTATTGATTATGATATCGGTGAAGTTCTTAGTCATAAATGCAGTTTACTTTACATAATGTGATGGGAGAGAAACGCACAACAGTTTCTCATTCACTGTAAAAGGCTTTCGCTGCGTTCATCCCTCATCACACTACAGGTGTAAACTTTGTTAACGAAAATAGAGCGCTTCAGTTCACACACACGAAGGACTTACTTTAAAAAACGTCATTTTAATTGGAAACGGATTATTGGAGATGATGTAGAATTAGATTAACCTGCAGACATGCAGAGAAATGATAAAAAGATACTGTAAAAATGATTTGTTGGTTTAACATAATGCAAGTGGCCTTAACTTAAAATTGTGCGTTCTTTTAAACTAAAAAAATTGAGTTAATACAAAGAAAGAGATTAGTTTAAATCAACAGAAAAGGTATGCTAACAAATCATGAAAATTACAGCCTGGGTTTTAATTTCACTTTGAATTTTAGAAGTAGCATATTGATAGATTAATGTGCCGTTATTATTAACAATAGCAATATTGTTTAATACAGGGCAGATTGAACATATTGCCAATCTAGACAATTACACTAATATGAGATTTGTGTATTCTACATGCATATTAATGAATATGATCAGTTTACTGAAAATTATTTGAAACAAAATCAATACTCAGAGCCCGCCTTGATATGTAGTGTTGAAAGTGGTTCCATTGAAATCCTAAAATTAGAATTAGGAAATAGGACAAATGAGCTCAACCTGGATCACTTGGTTACTAAACACTCGTGATGTTTGTCTCAGGTTGCTAATGGAGAAATTATTTTCTGACTCACTGTCAATGAGTCAAATGATCCGATATATGAAGAGAAAAAAAAACCGTCTTGAAAGTTGAATGTTTCATATTTGGTGTGAAACATTAATTGTGTCAAACAAACAGTGGCTGCACATGCTAGAGAATGCGACCTTTGAGCCAATTTAAGATTAGACAGTTGTTTTGGACTACATCCCAACAGACACACAAGCAGGGAGCTCGAAATGAAAATAAATGCCCATGTTTCTTAGAAGGAAATGCTAAATGAAAGCAAGAGCACTTGAACTTGGGACTTAGACAGGTAATCGCCTTTCTGCATCTATTTCTAGTCGACGTGAAAGAGTGGTTGTAACTCAAAACCTAGTGAGCTACCCACCTAGACAGCATTTTCGTGTATCACAGGATATATACAGTAAATCCGAAGGCCAAAACAATGCTGTCTAATGGGTTTTGGGACACATCCATCATCATCCAGTGTGTCGTAACGCAAACTCAAGCCATCAATCAGCTTAACAGCTCTCTTCCCTTCCTTTAAAAACAGCACAACCGCGCTTCTAGTCAACTAAACGCTGATCTTGCAGGTTAAGTTAGAACATCATGTGCTCTTGTGTAAATCTGAAAGGACTGACAGATGATTCTTATGATGTAGACAAATCATATTTCCTCTGTCCATAAGCTTCGAATGGAGTTTAACTAACGTTAGATGAAAAGAGCCCGTTTCGTTCTTCCAACGACAAAAACACAAAAACACCTACCAGTAAAATCAGGGCTTTTGACTTCAACAATACGCATCATTTCTTTCTGGGATTTGACCAGACGAGACCTGCCAACTCTTGGAAACTGTCTGGCTATTTGAAGTTTGTGCTAGGCTACAAATTACGTACACAAGTTACAGCCACAATAACGTAAACAAACAGCGCGTCGTCACACTTACCCACTGTGATAATAAAATTATGGCCCATAAAAGACAGAAAATCTGTTTTCCCCCCGGCAGAGGCATTGCTCCTCTGACTCCAGAGCTCTTCTCTAGAGTAACTCTCATCTGTTGGGCTGAAACTCAAGCTTTCTTATTTCCTTCCTGTTATCAAACGCCTTCCTCTGAGTGTGTGTGTGTATGCGCGCGCGCGGGGTTTAGTGTTGCTGCCCCCTGCCGGCCGAGAGTGTGTAACACAGCACAAAGGCATGTTGTTCATGTTGTGACGACGACGTGGCTCATGAATATTTATTAGTTACGTGACGCTCGTCAAGTTGATTGGCTGAAAGGTAAACGTGACGACTGAACGCGTGAGCTTGACTATATTAATATTCATGAGCCGGTGACAAATAGAAGTTGAGGGTATCCACCCTTAAAATTTAATTTTAATAACTTTAAATAATACTTTATTTAATTTTTTCTTGTTCTTTTAGGTATCATAATAAATTGTGCTTTGCTTTCTGAGGTTAGTTTTACTTTTTATTTCTTTATTTCTCTTTTTCACAACGGCAGTCAAACGATCACATGATGAACTTGCTTCTTTCAACTCAGCCACAAAAAATGTATTCTCTTAAAGGGACACTTCACCCAAAAATGAAAATTCTGTCGTTGTGCTCCAAACCTGTATGTATTTCTTTCTTCTGTTGAACACAAAATAATATATTTTGAACAGCTGATGGGCCTTATTTAGCCTACTTCCATAGTATATACTCATTTTCATTTTTTGGTGAACTAAACCATTTAACTTGTTCACACATTTGTGATCATAAAAGCAGGTGTTTTGCATACTGTCTCTGTTTAGTTCAAGCATTACCTTATAAATGATTAGAATTCATGATTAAAACAGCTTTGATTGAATTATCCCTGATTAGACGGCAAGTAAAACACACCTGATTGCATCATGTACAGATCACCTATTATAAAAAGAAGTCTTTATTGAATTTACTTCTTATATAACAAAAGCCAAGAGGAAAAAGGAAAAAGGACTTTATCACCATATTTTGAGAGCAAATGCGAATGTTTTCAAAAGAAGCTAAAAGGACAGTGACTTTAAGATATCCAACCACTTTTCTTTGATTTGTGCAACATCATAAAGATCATGATATGTTCTGACTGTGAGATATGAGATTCAATTAGTTAATATTACTAAAGCCAAGCGGGGTACAGGAGGGTGAAAACACATGGACGAACAAACAGAAATGGAATATATGAGTGACCGCATATGAGTGTTTTTTTTATGACAATGGATAAAATACTCTATTAGATACAATAATGCAAATGTCAGCCTTATATTACAGTTCTGTACATGTACCAGTCATATTTTGGGCCTTCGGACGAGGCTGATTCTGCCCATACACAGATCATCGTCGTAGCCCTGTCCACACAGCCAACGTTTCCAGCAAAACATAACAGTTAAACGTAGAATTTAACTCTATTTTGACTTTCATTCACAGCAGAGAGGCATTAAACCGCCTCTGAGTTCAGCTTACACACAGTGTCTAACAGAAAGTATCTGCACACTGGAGTCACTATTAAAAAAAAATGATGCATTAGCCTATACAGCATAATATCAAAACAAGGGACATTTAAATAAATATATCGCAAATACAGGTTTCTAAAATATAAAGGAGTAGGTTTGGAGTCGGTAAGATTTTTAAATGTTTTTAAAAGAAGTCTGCATTTATTTGATCAAAATACAGTAAACACATCAATGTTGTGAAATAGTATTACAATTTAAAATGTACTGTTTTCTGTTTGTATATATGTTAGACTGTAGTTTATTCATGTGATAAAAGCTGAATCTTCAGCATCAGTCTTCAGTGTCACATGATCCTTCAGAAATCATTCTAATATGCTGATTTGCTGCACAAGAAACATTTCTTATCATATATATATATATATATTTTCTGCATTCTTTTCAGGTTTCTGATGAATAGAAAGTTCAAAAGAACAGCATTTATCTGAAACAAATGTTTAGTAACGATGTAAGATTCTTATCATTTTTAATGCATCCTTGCTGATTAGAAAAATTTATTTGTTTAATAAAAAAATCTTACTGACCCCAAACCTTTGAACAATAGTGTGTGTATGTTATTCAAAATAAGGACAAAAAGTATTGGATACTTTCTGGTGGTCAAACTTAGCTCACGTTCAGTTTTTGTTTGCTTTGGTTTGGTATTTTCTATCTATAATGCAATGAAATTCAGACATGTGACTTCAGTGTCCAAACACTTTCTGGGGCCACTGCCAAGTTTTATGATTATAGACACTATTGAGCCCGGTAATTTGTTTGCTCATTAAAAACATTATCGACTAGCCTGAAACCAGATTACTTAAAAGCAGTCTTAGCATGTGTGTCGACAAGCTTGTTCCATGATATGCCGTTTCAGCACACCAGCATGTTTCTACTGACATCCACAGATTCAAGTCCTGTTGTCGGTCATAGTCTCTTGTGAGATTTGGAGAGAGCCACAGTCGATCAAGTCCAGCTCAGAACGAAACAAGCACATTTGAAAGGTAGCTTTTCAAGGTTATGAAAAGCTTGTTCTGTCCTCGACTCAGCGATATGTTTGCCTGTGTATCCACTATAAATAGATGTCCTTCCATCTTTTACCTAATGAAAAGTGGCTCATTTTAACAGTTGCTCTTCTCCAGAATGTGCTAGTGCACTTCCAGCCCCATGTATTCTGCGTTTTCCGCAGCCGGCAAGTGGCCGTTGGTGTGTGTTTTGAGCTCCAGCGGGCAGAAGTCCTGCTGGTAGTCTGGGTTGTTAATGCTGTTCTGGGGGTTGAAGCCCCGCATGCTGAAGAAGGGCTGGCTTGAGAGGAGCTGCGTGTGGGACGTGTTCAGATACTCTGGTGGGGCGGCAGCAGTAGCAGGGCTTTTAAAGCAGTTGAGGTACTCTTCCTCAGTTTCGTCCAGCGCTGATGAAGTGTGCGGAAGCGTGCGGGGGGGTCCTGGGTGTTGGTAAATTGGGTTGTTCATGTTGGACATCAGTGAGTCTTTCTGGTTCATATATTCTGGGAAAGAGGACAACATGGGTTAAATAAATATTTTATTCTGTCAATTGTTTTAATTTAAATTATTCTGTCAGTTTATTAAGATGTAAATCTGCATCTACAGTACATACAAAATACCTTAAGGGTATTAGCATCTAAAGCAATGCTTACCCCCATGATGTTCCAAACCTATGGAGCCCCTTTAGGGACATGGTGATGGGAAAGAATATGAGACGGGAGGAAAAATTGTTTTCCTAGGCTTTTGCATTCTCTCTTGCAAAATGTTTACGTAACTTTTGTGAATAAATGCAAAGTTTCTCAGGGGAAAGCAAAACTTTTACAAATGAATGCAAAGTTTCTCAGGGGAACGCAAAACTTTTGAGAATTTGACTCAAAGTTTCTCAGGGGAACGCAAAACATTTGAGAATTTGACTCAAAGTTTCTCGGGGGAACGCGAAACTTTTGAGATTTTGACTCAAAGTTTCTCAGGGGAACGCAAAACTTTTGATAATTTGACTCAAAGTTTCTTGGGGGAACACAAAACTTTTGAGAATTTGACAAAGTTTCTCAGGGGAACACAAAACTTTTGAGAATTTGACAAAGTTTCTCAGGGGAACACAAAACTTTTGAGAATTTGACAAAGTTTCTCAGGGGAACGCAAAATATTTGCAAATGAATGCAAAGTTTCTCAGGGGAACGCAAAACTTTTGATAATTTGACAAAGTTTCTCGGGGGAACGCAAAACCTTTGAGATTTTGACTCAAAGTTTCTCGGGGGAACGCAAAACTTTTGAGATTTTGACTCAAAGTTTCTCGGGGGAACAAAACTTTTGAGAATTTGACAAAGTTTCTCAGGGGAACGCAAAATATTTGCAAATGAATGCAAAGTTTCTCAGGGGAACGCAAAACATTTGAGAATTTGACTCAAAGTTTCTCAGGGGAACGCAAAACATTTGAGAATTTGACTCAAAGTTTCTTAGGGGAATTCAAAACTTTTGCAAATGAACACAAAGTTTCTCGGGGGAACGCAAAACTTTTGAGATTTTGACTCAAAGTTTCTCGGGGGAACACAAAACTTTTGAGAATTTGACAAAGTTTCTCAGGGGAACACAAAACTTTTGAGAATTTGACAAAGTTTCTCAGGGGAACACAAAACTTTTGAGAATTTGACAAAGTTTCTCAGGGGAACGCAAAATATTTGCAAATGAATGCAAAGTTTCTCAGGGGAACGCAAAACATTTGAGAATTTGACTCAAAGTTTCTCAGGGGAACACTAAACTTTTGAGAATTTGACTCAAAGTTTCTTAGGGGAATTCAAAACTTTTGCAAATGAACACAAAGTTTCTCGGGGGAACGCAAAACTTTTGAGAATTTGACTCAAAGTTTCTTGGGGGAACGCAACACTTTTGAGAATTTGACTCAAAGTTTCTTGGGGGAACACAAAACATTTGCAAATGAACACAAAGTTTCTCGGGGGAACGCAAAACTTTTTTTTCAGATTTTGACTCAAAGTTTCTCAAGGGAACGCAAAACATTTGCAAATGAATGCAAAGTTTCTCGGGGGAACGCAAAACATTTGAGAATTTGACTCAAAGTTTCTTAGGAGAATTCAAAACTTTTCCAAATGAACGCAAAGTTTCTTGGGGGAACACAAAACTTTTGAGAATTTGACTCAGTTTCTTGGGGGAACGCAAAACTTTTGCAAATGAACGCAAAGTTTCTCGGGGGAACACAATACTTTTGAGAATTTGACTCAAATTTTCTTGGGGGAACGCAAAACTTTTGCAAATGATTGCAAAGTTTCTCCAGGAACACAAAACTTTTGAGAATTAACTAAAAGTTTCTTGGGCAAGTGCAAAGTTTCCTAACGGATGCAAAAACATTAAAATCCCATCTCATATTTTTTCCATCACCATGTCACTATAGAGGCTCCATATAAACCTGTATGACTTCCTTTCTTCCATGAAAAAAAGGAGATATTTTGAAAAATGTTTGCTACGTAACTGTTTACAATGGAACCATTTGAATAGGCTGAGATCTGAAAGCTATACTGGAGGTCATTTTATTGAAAAGAGACTTAAATTTCAGGCTGTTCCTAAAGCACAGACTTGGAATACAGCCCACAAATAGTGTGACCTACTATGTGAATTTCATTCTATAGGAAAAAAGCAGTGTGAATATTCTTCAAAATATATCCTTTTGTGCTCCATTAAAAAAAACAAGAAAAAAAAAACAAACATACAGCCTTAGAACTACATGAGGGTAAATACATTGTAGAATTTTCATTTTTGGGTGAACTGTTCCTTTAAGAGTACAACATCATAGTATACCACAATAATGTAAGACCAAGACTGACCAACAGAGGTGCTCATTTCACCATAAACTAAAAAGTGTATTTTTTATATCTTTTTGGTCCTCATTCAGCATTTAATTTTAAGAGACTGACCATTCCAACCTGGGGCGGGCTGGAAGTCTCCCTCGAGGAACCGTTCTGTCGGGTCTGGGATGTAACGCAGAACCATGCTGTTCTCCCTTGCCGGCAAACCATTCTGAGAGAAAGTAAACGTGTATTAGTGTCATTATGGTTAAACCGGTTTCATTTCCTGTAATTAACAATAGGTGACTGCTTATAGAAGACTGCAAAAGCACAGCTGTGGACAGTTGTGTAATAAGTGGACCTTTTGTCCTGCATTTCATTTTTATTTTGCAGGTGTTTCTTGCAAACTTCCATGGGTTGATTTTTTATTAAAAATGCCATTGTTTTTCAATCCCAAATATGAAAATAAATCATAAACACACTAAGTTTTAAAACTATGATAATTTAAACATACCATGAAATCTTTTTATTGAAATTTTTGCACAAATTACTGCCCTCAGTGTTGGCATCATTTCTAAAGGACATCTCAAATGATCCATTGTGAACATTCTTTGGTTGAAATGTATGTTCCAAAAGTCCAGATGGGCAAAAGTGTCCATAGTTAACAGGACGGTTTATTAAAATTAAAATTTAAATGCACGTTATAATCACAGTGAACTGCTACTGCAATATTAAAATCTATTAAATACATTCTCTATTTATAATTTTATTTTGATGGTGCAAGCTAGCAATACGATACAGTGTCTTGATGTCTGCCATGAGTAACTTACCCCGTTTCTGTGACAGTTCCCAATACTGCTGTTGAGACTCTGAAACAAAATAAAAGCAGTCATGTGTTTAGTATCAACCCCTAAAAAGCAAGTATATATTTGTAACAAACCAAATAGTTTTATCAAACAAACTGTCTTTGGTAGTTTTTTAATAAAAAGTGAAAATGAGAATTGGAGGCCTGATTGAATTGTACTGGTGATTCTAACAATGCAATTCTAAGTGTAGCATCATTACAAACTCAACCTATAATAGCATGCATATAGATATACAAAATCATCATACTTTACATTTTACATTATGTTTGAAAGTGCCCCTATTATGCTTTTTCAGATATTACCTTTCATGCGGTGTGTAATATAGCTGATTGTGAATGTAAAGTTTCAAAGATCAAAGTGCACGAGTTATTGGGCCTCATTCATCAGAATGGGTCATCTGACCAATCAGAGCAGAGTACAGTAGACCAATCACAACAGACTGGACCATCTGACCAATCAGAGCAGAGTTTAGAGAGACTTTATAGAACCGTTTCAGACACTGTGAGAAATGAGGTGATGCTGCAATGTATATTATGAAAAAAAATGTTTTGACCTTGGATGCAAGTAAACCTATAGTAAAAGACCTCCAAAACAAAACAAGCAGTCTTTAAAATAGCATAATAGGGGCACTTTAATTTATATTACTGAACAATTTTAATGTGGGAGGGGCAATGAAACATTTATGTGAACTTTTGTTCTTTCAAAAAAAAAAAAATAGTACCACAAGACAAGTAATAGGGTAGAATTATTATTATTATTTTTTCTTATTTCTATTCGATTGTTGCACAATGGCTAATCCATTCAACTGACATGTAAAGAAGATGACTGAGGACTGCATTAATCTTTGTATTCACCACCAATCGCCGTGAACAAACCAGGCCTGAACAGAAGCCTACGAATTAAGGCTCCATAACAAACCCCAGTCAGCAGTTCACGCAAGCATGTCGCATGTTTTCTTTTGCAAAACACGTTCATAAAACACAAGGAACGACGAAAAGAAACATAAGCTAAATAAGCTACCATCTGCCAGAGAAACTACAGCCTTAAATGGCCATGCCTCAGCGCCTGTGTTATGTAAGACTCCGTCTGAGCTCAAGGCCTTCGTTCTGCCAAAAAAAATTTAACAAGTGTTGCCCGAGAAAGCAATCAGACTTGAAAGGCTGAAGGAGCTTTGCACACACTTAGAGCGAGGTATAGGCGCGCGGCCAGGACACGCTCTGAACGCTGAGGCCTGGCGAGTCCTCATGCTGAGGAACGGTCATTAATCAGGAGGAAGCGAGGGAGAAGAGGAGGAAGACAGAGGAACAGGAAGTGGGTGGAGGAGGCCAGGCCAGAAGACCACCAGAATCAGGCCAGGTACATACGCCTCTGCAACGTGAACTCTGTGTCCTTCTGAGTGCAAGCACACAACACTGTCATCAGATCTGATACTGGGACCGCAGGGAGCGTTCAGCTGGCCTAGATGTACAATTAGTAGTTGAGTCAATTGTTTTATTTGTGATAACGCAGTGAAACAGTCCAAACATGGACATCATTTTTGGCCAGGCTGTCATAAAACACACACACACACACAAAAAAAGAGAACCAAATAAATATTAATAACTGATTTCGCTGTAGTCAATGTATGCTTTTTCCTGTGAGCTTCTTTTTTTTTTTTTTTTGCAAATTAAAATAAAACATGTAGCTGTAGTTTACCTTTTTTTTGCCAAATAATTTTGCCAGATAAATACCTTAAAGGTAGGGTAGGTAATCCTGTTCAGAAACACTTTTTTTTATACTGGGTGAAATGGTCCTTCCATCCTGAGAGTAGTCAATACATTATGTGTTCAGAAAAAGGAATGAAAAAAATCAGACCTCTGTAGCAGCTGCAGGACAGTAAAAACTCTGACCAATCACTGCCATTCGGTGCGAATGTAAAGAACCAATCAGATGCCTTCATGTCTCGTGCCCGAGCCCCACTGCGCGCGCTGCCCTGCGTGCACTCATCACATGTCACCGTTCCCGGAAATATATATATTATATATATATATATATATAATATTCAGCTCAAAGCACCTGCATATGCAGTCAGCGAAGGCAAACAAGGCAAAAACTACTTCCTCGGACCCTGCCCGCACTCTTGAACGACCTCCTCTGCTTCGCCCTCAACCCCGGACCTGTCCTCGAACCGACGATGCGGTACTTGTCTCCGGACTCGGAGTGTACGTTAGTCTTCATCAGAGTCAACAATGTTTTCATCATGGAAACTCTTACATGCAAAACACCGTATATATTATGAATCTTACACGAAATTCACCTTCATCACAGTGTAACTGATGGTAATGGAAAAACGTGTATCAATGCAACCTGTTTTTAGTTTTGCCTTATAAATATAGCTCGTTACCGAATGAAACTTTACCATTATCGATATGCTAGGTTGATAGTGAGTACTAAAAGAAATCTTATTTGTTTATATTCATAGTGATAAAGTTAGGTATTTTATTACATGTGATTCTGACATGATGTCACTGTATGTACTGCGCTCCTTCCTCTCCACTCGTCTCAGGTAATAAATGCGTCTTCCAGCTGAGCCTGAGCGTTTGGCGTCGCGCGTTCATGTGTTTTGGGGGCGTCGCTTTGGAAGGAGCTCAGAAGGGAGGGGGTGGAGTGAATGGAAATAATGAGCTGTGTTTATTGCAGATTAAAAGGTCTACAGTCACTCGATTTTTATATTTTCTTTTTCAGAGTACTTACATTTTAATTATGTATTGGTATATAAAGACAGTTTAAACAAATTTTGAATGTTTTTTTTTTTAGAAAAATAGGCAGGTTTTTTCTAAAAAACTTTTTCCCAAATTTGTTTAAACTGTCTTTATATACCAATACATAATTAAAATGTAAGTACTCTGAAAAAGAGAGTATAAAAATCGAGTGTCTGTAGTCCTCTCAGGGCTGCAATAAACACAGCTACTTATTTCAATTCGGAACAAATGAAATGATTGGCTGGGCGACTGTCACTCTCCCTCGCTACCATGGCTACCACCCCTGCTGCTACAGGAGCTGCCCACATGCGCGCACCCGTTTGACTCGAGGAGGGGAAGAGGCACGGAAGCTAGGAAGAATCACAATTATGGCAGAGAAAGAGCAGTCAAAATTCCCAGTACCTGCGTATACAGTCAGCGAAGGCAAACAAGGCAAAAAAAGGAAGACAGTATTCGAAAAGGCTATGACCAAAAAGTCTTTGGATAAAGCAAGAAGTCAGACGAGAGTCAATATCGGCCAACAGTGCTTTCATCGTGGAAGCTCTTACATGCAAAACACTGTATATGTTATGAATCTTACACGAAATTCACCTTCATCACAGTGTAACTGATGGTAATGGGAAAACGTGTATCAATGCAACCTGTTTTTAGCTTTGCCTTATGTTACTAGCTCGTTACCGAATCAAACTCAATATATTTTAAACTTTCCCAGTATCGATATGCTAGCTTGATAGTGAGTACTAACAGCCATGTTAGTTGTTTATATTCATAATGATAAAGTTAGGTATTTTATTACGTGATTCTGACATGATGTCACTACATGCACTGCGCTCCTCTCCGCTCGGCGCTGGTAAACACGTCCTCCTCCAGCTGAGCGGTCGGCATCGCACGTTCATGTGTTTTGGGGGCGTGGCTTTGGAAGGAGCCCAGAAGGGAGGGGGTGGGAGTGAATGGAATAAGTAGCTGTGTTTATTGCAGCCCTGAGAGGACTACAGACACTCGATTTTTATACTCTCTTTTTCAGAGTACTTACATTTTAATTATGTATTGGTATATAAAGACAGTTTAAACAAATTTGGCAAAAAGTTTTTTAGAAAAATCTTGCCTACCCTGCCTTTAACCAAGTTTAGTGTTTTGTTCTTTCCTCATAATTAATCAAATATAAAATATTTTGATGGTTTAATCTAACTTATAGGGTCATTAAAAACAAATACCACTCCAATATATAAATAATATATAATATAAGTAATATAATAATTACTACTAGTAATTTAAGTACAAAATACAATGTTGTATAATAGTGTATTATTGGCCAGTGTTGGATATTTAATTGTGCATGCTCTTAAATGTAAAATGTTATGTAAAAATGTTAAAATGTAATTTTCAAACTGTATTTTATGAAGTTGTGATGCCTAAATTAACTAAATTTCTAACTTTGGATTTCAGTGTTTAGTGTTTTACATAGACATAATGGACTTTCCATAGACATAATGATTTTTATACTGTATAAATAAAAATATACACAGATATATATGTTTATATGTGTGTGTGTGTGTGTGTGTGTGTGTGTGTGTGTGTGTGTGTGTGTGTGTGTGTGTGTGTGTGTATGTACATATATATATATATATATATATATTTATTTTGTTGTGGAAACCATGATGCATTTTTACAGGATTCTTTGTTGAATAGAATAAAAAAATAAATAAAAAAAATGTCATGTTTTTAAGTAGTTCTTTTTAATTGAGAAAATATATATTTTAGATATTATTATTTTTTTATAATAAGATCGAACCTGCACATTATAAATGAGTTGGTGTTTGAAATGACCACCCGGATGTTAGGAAGGGGTCTCATGCACTGTATATGCAGCCAGTGGCAGCAGTAATGTGAGTTTGTGTGTGCATTACCACAGAGTGCAGCAGCTGCGTACGGGACGTGCTGGGGCTGCTGAAGAAGCCCTGACTGGGCACTAAATACTCGTCGGCATCCACGGCTTCATCCAGCTCTCCGCTCATCAGACTGCGGTAGAACTTGGAGTCGGAAGGACTGGGTAAATGCATCCGATCATCACCCTGGAAAACAGTGACAGTGATCAGATGTGAGCAATGCTCCAGTGAGCCTTCACAAATCAGAGTTGTGCTTCTCTCACCTGAATGACCAGATAGCGTGGCGGGTCACGTGCCATTTTGGTGAACTCAGCGATGAGCTCCCTGAAGCGAGGTCTGCTCTCCGAATCAATCATCCAACCTTAATATGAAAACATAAGGATGAAGGCGATGATAACGAAGACTTCAAGTTTCAGAACTTGTCCACTTCATAATACAGCAATGACTCAAACTTACATTTGACCATTATCATGTACACATCAATGGTGCAGATAGGAGGCTGAGGAAGTCTTTCTCCTTTTTCGAGAACTTCGGCAATTTCTCTAGCAGGAATACCATCGTATGGCTTTGTTCCAAATGTCATCAGCTCCCAGACTGTCACACCTAGAGAAGTGCATCATTCATTGAAAAACAGCCAATTTCATGAAATACTGAGAGATCCTCAGCTTTGAAAGAGATCTTATAAAGTCAACATTAACCCAATTCATTTTCTACATTCACATTCCTGGTCATGTTCATTGGGGCATGTTTTTCCAGAGAAAACTTTTCCAGATCCAAGCAATTCCCTATGGATAAATCCTGCTATAATTTTCTTGCTGAATTTTCGTTTTCACTCTGAAGTCCATGGAAGTAAAACTGACTTCAAAAGTTTAATTTCTGAAATAAGCAATACCGTTTACTTCTGCCATGAACTGTGAACTGTTACTAACCGTAACTCCAGACGTCACTCTGGTGGGTGTATGTCCTGTGGAGGATGGATTCGAGCGCCATCCATTTTATGGGCACCTGTTGAAGGATATAGATGGACAAAGCAACATAAAATCTCTATTTTAAATGCCAAAATGGTAAGTGAACGCATTTGACGCATTCTAAAGATGAACTTCTGATTGCTAGTAATATTAGTCTTGTATAGTTAGGACACTAATAAGCAGTGTTGGGGAAAGTTACTATGAAAAGTAATGCATTACAACATTGAGTTACTCCTAAAAAGTAAGCAATTGTGTTCCTTAGTTACTTTACATGGATGATAAAGCATTACATTACTTTTGTGTTACCTTTTCTCATCTTGGCTGGGCTTGTTTTTTTGTTTTTTTTAAGGTCAATTTTTTGTCAAATGTAAAGGCCCTTTCACACCAAAAGTTAAATGAATAAGCCTCAGGTTGAAGGAAATGCAAATTCACGGCTGTACAGTAGAGGGAAAAAGTACATATTTTTGAGTGTGTAGCAGAACAGTAGGCAGGCTTTGGGACATAGGCCTACTACTCCATAATTCATGAAATCATAATTGCGTCTTTAACGGACAGCTCTGTCGCTTATTTATGCATCCTGTCACTGTTTAAACTGCCCTGTCAATCATCTTTTCACAGTAGAAATCCTCAACATTCAATTTCATTTAATTTCCTAGCGTTTCGGAGAGAAATGTTCACCCATGTTGATCTGCCAGTCGTGGGTCTCGAGAACTCTCCTCGTGTGATTTCAATTTGCATAATGATGCATTTAAAAGTTAATGACCAAACGTATCATTGCAAAAAGTTCTACAATCACTCAAACCCCTTTATCTAAACCTTTGCGTTCTGGAGCCACCAAACACCGTTGTCAGAATGCATTAAATGTTTTCTGTTTTCAATTAAAACGGTGTCATGTTAGCTTAGTCGAAGTTAATGATTTTTACAATGGAAGTGAATCAATCAAAAGCTTACTGTTAATAACTTTATTGTAGAGCTGTTGTAAAGCCAAAACAATCTCTGTTCCATTAATTTCCTATTATCACTGTAAAGCTGCTTTGAAACAATCTATATTGTTAAAGGCGCTATATAAATGAAGGTGACTTGACTTGACTCTGTACTTAACCATAGGACTCGCACATCTGCCATGTTTGTAGTTTTCTAACAAATTGTATTTGCGTTTGTAGTTCTAATCGAATCCCCAGTGTGTGCACGGATCGGCACTTCAGATTCTAACCAGAAAAAGTAGACCATCCATCCGGGTATCTTTGGAATAAAAGATACTATGATTTGGGACAAATCAATTCTAATTTTGAACACTATTTAGGACAGATAGTATGCAAATTGGGATACAGCAAATGTCTAAAGTCATTTTTGCATATTAGCATGGTTGAATTGGATCATCGAAGGTTAGCAGCAAAGACATTGGTTAATAAAGTGAGCTTAAATACATAAAGTATATTTGTGTAGTTTAACATGTAATTATAACAGGTTTGCATTTCACTGTGTTTATTCATTTTGAGGAATACTGACAGGAGAGGTGTCAGTCAATAAATGGGAAAACAAATTATTTAGCGTTACTTATTTGAAAAAAAGATTTAGCTGTAAAAGTAATGCGTTACTTTACTACAGTAGTTACTTAAAGTACTCTAATCTGATTACGTAACTCGCATTACTTATAATGCGTTACCTGCTAATTAGGCCACATTCATCACTTCATTCGTTTTTAGGACAGTTTAGGAACAGTTATTCATCTAGTAAAATCAAAAACTGCTAAAACTCTGTCATCAACATCCACTTTCTCACAAAAGAGAAATAACAGACCTTTCCGCCATCTGCGTGATACTCCTTTTCGTCCGCGTTTAACAGCCTGGCCAGGCCAAAATCGGTGATCTTCACATGTTGAGGGGTTTTCACTAGCACATTACGAGCAGCCAAGTCTCTGTGCACAAGATGGCGCTCTTCCAGGTAATTCATTCCCTAATAAAGCCAGAGAGAGAGAGAGATGCAAAAGATTTGAGTCCACTTGAGTTAATATAATGATGTCCTCATTCAAGCTGGAATGAAAATTCTGTGTTGAAAGAAAATTCATTAATATGCCGTCCTCACTATACTGAGGTAATATGCCATCAAAACTTTTCTGAATACAGTCTTTTTCAGAGACACATGTGCTCTGTCACTGTTCTTTTCATATGAGAACAAAAGACGACAGAACTAGACTACAGTAAGGACGACGGAGAAAGACAACATAAATATACACATCAACATAATTTATCTGAACAAGTAGGTAATAACTGTAGACCAGGACAAATGCAAAGCACAAAGTCAACTTATTTTTGGCAAAAATGGAACCTCATAAATATGGGCATCATGTCTATATCATCCGAAAAGCTTCTGAAAATGTAATGATAGAGGATTTTTTTACACACATTAAAGTTTTAGTGACTGAATAGTAATGCGATCATGAAAAGACGAAGTGTAAAGTGTTTACGAGCCACCTACAACATCCAACTTTAACATCCAAACAGAACTACGTCAGCATACAGAGTCATGGATGAGAGACACAGATGGAAAAAAGTGCACATATAAGGGGAAAATACTGTGTAGATCATTAGGGAATAATAGGAAACACTACCGATAAGGAAAGAATGACTGTGAGAACGGATGATATTCAAACAAAAAGAAAGTCAGGATTCAAGAAGATGAAAACACATTTGTTCAAGCTTTTCTCAGAATGTTCAATCATCATATCACTACATTTTCAAGTCATATTCTGATCAAAGTTTCTCTCAAAAAAGAAATGTTCTTCCCTCAGCAGCAGCGAGGACCAAAAAAAGTCCTGTCTGCTTAAAAAAAATCCTCACAGACACTGATTTGCACTTCAGAAAAGAGACACGACTTCACATTTTGAATATTTTCGAGTGGTACAGATCTGTGAGTGGTATTACCTATTCTTGGTTTAATATCACTAAATATGGACAATATCATCTAAAAATGTCTCCTTATACCTTCTAGTTCCGCTTTAAACACGAAATTTCATGAAAATTAAATTAAGAGAGGTGGAACATGACTGGGACATGTTAATAATTAAACGAGGGTGCCCCATCTCTTAATAATTAATCACAAATAAAATGAATTGCAAATAATTGTAATTAATAATTTGATCTTAAATAATAAATTAAAATAACAAAAATTATTACAATTAAAATAATAATAATACATTTAAATAATTCTTTTGAATAGTTAATTGTACTGAACACAATGAACTGACATCCCAAACCATCTGTTCATCATCAAATTAAATGACTCATTGGTTATCACAATGGAAGTGATTCAAAAAACAAAGAAAGACACAATCCATTCACCTTAGCAATCTGCACACACCAGTTGAGCAGGTGTTGTGAGCCGATGTTGTCCTTGTTTTCCCTGACGTAGTCCAGCAAACAGCCGTAGGGCATCAACTGGGTGATCAGTTGGACGGTGGAGGTCAGGCAGATGCCGAGCAGACGACACACGTGAGGATGCTCCACGCTGGCCATCACATAGGCCTCCTATAGATGCAAACAAATGAGGTCAGAACCCATGCAACACACTGTATATGGTATACAGCAACACTGACAAATCCTGCGGCTGTTTACAGTCCCTAAAGCCGTAGAACTAACAAATGAGGTGCCTTGGGCGCATTCGAAAATATTTGCAGGAACTGAGGCCTGGAGTTCAGAAGAAAAGTGCTTCAGGAAAATAAAAACCTAGGAACATAACAAATCAAACCCTGGGCAATACACAGGGCTTTCCCTAAGTGATTTAAAGCTGCCAATACCAACAACCTTTTCCTTTCAAATAATGAGGGAGTGACTGATATCAATTTCAAATTGTATTTTTTTATTTCCAACATTAAAACTACTGCAGATCTGCTAGGATTCGGTTTCTGCAGACGTTCAAAAGGTTATACTGTGTGTTTCCACAGATGAGTTATCTTTAAAGTGTCCTTGAGAAGTGGCCTGTTCAGCCACATCCTCACAAACCAAAGGAAATTACATTCTTTCTGTTCAAAACAGAAAAACAAGACCCTTTCTGAGTCTGGGTGCATGCAAAAAGCAACACTCCTCCTGGTTGAAGTTTTCTGTTATGTATCAACTCCACCCAACCCTCAAGGTTATATTTCAGCTGCCTTTGCCACTGGAGACTGAGGCCTTTTCTGCACAATTATTATCTTAACTAGAATGACAAAACAGAATTTTCAAAACAGAACACTGACTGTGTTTACTGAGATAATTAACTGGATCACACAGACACAGTGCAGACGCATGAATTATCACAGCATGAATTATCATTAGCAGAGTGTGTAAAGAAAAGGGTTTGATTTTAGTGAAATGCATAGCCAACTTTCAAAATTTTAAAAAGTTTTTAAAAAAAATTTATAGAATGTTTTCATTCACTAGCTAAAGCAGGCTTGAGAAGTTAGCACATACAACAATATACAATAAAACATTTCCAAACATTTTTTGCATGAAGTCAGTTCATTGCTGGTATAGACTGTAACATTTGACAATCACAAAGTGATTAAAAATCATTCTAATTTGAACATTAACAGTATACTGTATTACATATCTATATTGTTTTACTTAAAAACTAACAAACAACTTTTCTGAAATGTTTTTTCATGAAGTGCTATAAAAAACCATTTGGTTATAAATTAGAATTTGATCTAAAACTTTGACATTTAAAGTGGCAGAATTCAATTTCTGGTGAACTATCCCCTTTAAACTGTTCACTAGTTCACAAACAACAAACTCCTGCAGATGTTGTGTTTTGCTGGGTCAGTGTGACAAAGATTTGTTTCTGAACACTAAATCAAACAGTCAGCTTTTTCATTTGTTGCGCAATTTCAGCCAGCCTTAAAGTCACCATAACAATCAAAACGAACAATTCTTGATTTTAATGGAATATTTCAGTATTAAATGATTCATCTGCCCTAGTGAAAAACAAATATACCAAAATGTATTTGAAATACATTTACTTTATGCTAAGTATACTACAAATACATTTACATATTTATGTACTTAATATAAATACCCTGCAATTGTACTTTTAGTATACAACATTAGTATACTTAGTCTGTTAAATTGGAAAAAATAAAGTTGTACTTAATGTACTTTAGTTATCCAGAAATAGTGCTGAGGTCCAACTAAAGATATACTTAAATATATTTAATGGCGCTAAAGTGGAACTATTGCAAGTATACTTTAGGTACACTTTAAATATCTTGTATTTAAACACTGATATTATACAGATATCATAATAGTGGTATTAAAAACATGTTAGGCTTAATATTAAGAAATGTGCATTCTGCAATAAAGAAGTACCCGTATTTTCCGCACTATAAGGCGCACCGGATTATAAGGCGCACCTTCAATGAATGGCCTATTTTAGAACTGTTTTCATATATAGGGCGCACCGGATTATAAGGCGCATAGAATAGAAGATACTGCAGTCAAACGTTTGACTGGGTTTGCGTTATGCAGTGGTCACCAACCTTTTCAAGCCTAAGATCACATCCAAAGTCCAAATGTAAACCAAGATACCTTGTTTATACTCGACGCGTCCGCATGAGCGCGAAGTTAATAAAAAAAATAATATCCGTCTGCTCGGGCAGATTCGGTTTAACAGCGCGCGCGCCTCTGAATCCGAAGATGCATGACTTTGAGCCGAATCTGCCCGAGCAGACGGATATTAGTAGTACATCTCATCACACCGGCACCCAGTTTGCGCGTCTAAATCAGTTATATGGTCTGGTGTTCAGTCTAAAACAAAACAGTTGCGTCAAGTATAAATGCCTCGTCTGTTTGGGGAGTTGCGCGCGCAGTCAGCGGAGGCTCGCGCTCCGGTGTCAGGCGAAAGTATAAACAAGGTTTAAGTCTCGGTTGTTTAACAGACGTTAACATAAGGCGCCAGATCCATATATAAGGCGCTCCGGATTATAAGGCGCACTGTCGTTTTTTGAAAAAAATAAAGGCTTTTAAGTGCGCCTTATAGTGCGGAAAATACGGTACTATTTATAATTATAAATAATATAGAAATAAATAATTATAGAAATAATTATAATATTTATTTCAGTAAGTCTCAAGTGTACAAGTCAGTAAATATGTTAATGGATTTGTAGTATACTTAGTATGAAATAAATGTATTTTAATTAAATACATTTTGGTAAAGGGTGTGCACATCATAATTTTTTTTAATTCATGTTCTCTCGAAATCTTGAATCAAAATAACTCCCTCCCTCTTGCAGCTCATCTCTTCTCTTCTCTGATGACGTGTTTACTAGCGTAAGGGCGGGGCAACCTGTCAATCACATGAGATTGACCAATAGCAAACCACGACCATTCAATCAATTCCCAATGTAAGCCCTAAATGTTTTCTTATTTGAGAAGCCGTTTTACTCGGATAGGAAAAAAAAGACTATCGCAACTTCCGTTTCATGCTGACATTAAGATGTTTGGCTTTAATTATCTATGCAGTATTGACAGCAGTAAACTGACAATGAGTCACAGTGAAAAAAAACAGATATGACATAAACACCTCAATTCACACTCTAATACTCACGTCCAAGATCTCCTTGTTTGCTTTGGGAGACGTGGCTTCTCGTAAGACCTTAATGGCGACGGGGATCTTCACACTCTCTCCCTCTGGAACCCACAAACCCTGCAGCAACGTATATTTGTGTTAATATTTCATGAGTAACATCCAGTGTTTTGTAACCAAGTTTTCAAAGCTGAAATCATCCTGAGATAAAGTTATAATGGTTAAGTCTACAAATCAACAACAAATAGACCTAGATGCCGGTTTCAGACTACATCATATTTTTGTCTTCTACGATAGTCAGTGTTTTAGGTTATGCGATTTTTCACTCCTAAATTGTTGTCGTGGACAAGAAAGTCAGACTACCCATCGCATCTTTAACAACAAGCGTGATGTCATCGAGAAGGCGGAACAAGCGACACTAAGAGGCGGGATTAGCTGAGGTGACGTGACGGCTAACAGACAGCAGACAAACGGCTAGTAGTGACATCAGCGACTATCCACCTGTCACTCAAATGACCACGCCCTTAATTATGCAGAACTTTAAGGCTAAATATAATTTAAACGGATGAGTTTAAAATATTTCCGCTGTAAAGTTGGGCATTTTAGCTTGGGGGACATATGGGATTGACTCTATTTTGGAGCCTGTCTCTAGCGGCCAGTCGATTAATTGCAGTTTAAGTCACTTCCGCGTTGGAATCAAGAGAGACCGGAAGGTTGCCGCTTGATCCCAAAGCAAGAATTGTCGTTTATGAATCACCACCACGACACCCTAAGTCCAAGGTATACCCTGATATCGTGCAGTCATGGACCCGGCTTTAGTCAGGTTAGACACCATATTGGATTTAGCACATGAAAACGAGACTTAGAGTCTTTACAATGGCAAGCACTGTATAAAAGTCCTAGATTATGTAATTTTCACAACTTTCAAATTTTTTCGAAAAGACGTTTTATCAGCTGAACAATCGGTATGTTGTTAAACAACAGTGCTATACATTGAACGCACTGTACTTCTATCACTCACAGCCTTGTTTTCATTCCTGTCAAGAATTAAACAAGGCGCCACCCCGATTAAGATCTTATTTTGTACAGAAAATTGAGAAGGCATTAGAAGAGGAAACACACAAAAAAAAAGTATTTACATACACATATGCAACCCTAAAGAGAGGTCAGTCACCTTATACACAGTGCCGAAAGCTCCGGACCCAAGCACTTTGATCTTCTTGAACTCCGTCTCTTTGAGGATTCGCAGCAAGGCCTGGTTGGGGGCTTCACCGCTGGGGGTTAGAGGCTCCACTAGCTGTAGAGACAAACAGAGTCAGGAAACCTCCCCTCCACACTCAAACACACATCCTGTCCTCCAAAGAGCACAGGGTGACACGGATCTGCCTGTATTCACGAACACAATTGCCTCAGTGACTGATTTCCCTCAGCTTTCGTACTAGACTGTTGACATTACAGCTGCAAGCCGGCTTTATTGCATTGATCTCACATTCTTTCAGCTTGTCTGAAGTTACTATATCTGACTCTATTCTGAAGCTATAAATCATTCAGCTCTTTCCCGCAGACATCAAACTCTGCCAGCTCTCTTCTTTCTGTGAGTGTTTGGATGTTTAACAGTAGATATTCAGAATATTTATATCCTGGTTGTCTTGTGGTCTGACCTCTCTTTCTTGCAGGAGTCGTCGCAGGGTTCTCTTCCTTCTGATGTGGCGTCTGCGGAAAATAACGGCCACTCCTAGAGCCAGGATTACAAACGCCAGCAGACCTCCAACCACAACAGCGGCAATCATGGGCAAACCCGAACTACAGACCAAAGGAACATTATTGAGTAACAAATCTTTTGCATGTAGTTGCAGATGGTCCCCTCATTCCCCATGGTCCCCAGTTTCTCTCTTGACCAAAGATACTAAATCTTAACACATTTATTGAGTGGTTGTGCTCTTATTAATGATGAACTTTCTTTAGAACATCAGCATTTGTGAGATTTATTCCATTTGAGCAGTTTTGAGTTTAAAATATCCATTTTTTGTCATTGGATAACAATTATTTACTTTATGTCGGACATTAAAACATTTATGTCTATTTTAAGAGTAAATGAATTCATTTAGACGTGAAGGGTAAAACAGTTTTTATTTGAAATAATGAATAATATGTTAGACCCTTGGCGTAAAATTTGTTTTCAGTTTAACACGTTAAATTTTTTTAACGTAATCAAAGCAGAATCCCTTTTTTCTGTATAATTTTCTAAAAATATGTTCTAATTCACAGCCTCATTATTTTTCATCAGAAACTATTTAGATGGTGCACTTAAGACATTCTACTCACTATTAGTAACTTTGCAACTACATGTCAAATAACTCTCATTAGAGTATTAGTAGACTGTAATAGACTGTTAGTAGACTGTTGGGTTAAGGTTGGGTTTTAAATTCGGGTTAGTAGAACAAGTTGACGTAGTTGCAGAGTTACGTATAGTCAGTAAAATGTCTAAAGTGGACTATTAAAATAAAGTGTTAGCAGATATTACTAATGCTTTATTAACTGGTAGTTGACATGTAGTTAATGAGAGTTAGTTGACAAGTAGTTGCAAAGTTACTTATAGTAAGTAGAATGTCTCACTTATAGTAAGTAGAATGGGCAGATATTAAGCAGTCTACTCTACAAACTTTAAATAACTTTGCAACTATACATGTCAACTAAAGCTGGTTACACACAGAAAGAGAGTGAGTGGAGTGATTTTGGGCCCAATTCTCCCTTTCCGACAATCCTAGGTAAAGTCCCGATAATCTTGACGGTTCTACAGATTATCTTATCAGATTTTCCAGTGGTGTGAGATGTGTTAAGGGTGACTGAATCTGCTCGGAAGAACGCCGGAGCTGTACCAATCTCAAATTGTAAATATTCATCCAACGTGTTGAACATTAACGATCAGAAACAAACAAACGCGCACGCACTCTGTAGATCGTCACGTGAAACGAAACGATACCCAATCAGAAAGCGAGCTCACCTCCAGCTCGCGCTGTAACATATAAAGTCCATGTTAACGGCTTCTCCACGACTTCATCCAAACCTTTTTCTTTTTTTCTGCGAATTTTCTGTAAAAAACAGTCCAAACACTATTATCGCCATTTCTTCTTGCCCTTCGTCTGCCATGTTTGCTTACTCTAAAGTCACGTTTGGTCTTAAGAATTTTTGCCAGATTTCCTGTGTTCACAGTCGGGACTCTGGTTGTTTGTGAATGGAATCTGTTAGGGTGTGATATGATGTCTTAGTCACATCGTGGGACTCCACACACTATTTTAACGATCTAAGCGAATGGTCTAAAGCGCAGGGCGCAAATGCACTTAGGTTGTGTCCGAATCCACTTTTGCTAGTTTAACGACGCGGCGCATTGTCTAAAAGGGTTGTCCCTATTCTCTTAATGAGTAATTGGTGTGTTTTGGACGTAACGTGCAATAAATCAATCAGAGTCTCATCTCCCATTCCCTTTAAAAGCCAGTTGCGCTCGCGCCATGGCAGATTCGCTATTTACATGGAAAAACTGAACGCTTCTCCAGAGAGGAAACGGATCTGCTCGTGCGCGAGGTTAAAAAGCAGACTATCTACGGGACAAAGTGTACGCACGCTGTGCACCCGCCTATAGGCCCACATTACTAACGCGCTCTTTAAATAACAAAAAAAAAAGTCTATTTCAGTTGCCTCAAAATAGCAACGCGCCAACAATGCGCCTGAACACACCTCGTTTTCAGACCAGCACGCCCATGGGTGCACAGATGGTCACAAATGCATTTGCTATTTAAACAACGTGGCGCAGGACGTGAAAATGAAACCTGCGTTGGGCTGAAACTAGCCAAAAACACTTGCGTCGCGCCTGGCGCTGCATTGCGACGAGTGTATAATAGGGTGCTACAGGAACAAAGCTGTTAAATCAGATTTTTTTTATTGTCTCTCACATTTAGAAAATCTGGTAAGATTTAAAAAATCTTTTAGTGTGGGCCAGCCTTAAGTTAGTTGACATTTAGTTGCAGTTACTTTGCAAAGTTAGTAGAATGTCTAAAGTGGACCATGGAAATAATGTGTCACCGGATGAACGCTGTTGTATACATCACATTTCTGGAAAATCCCAAAGCATTATAGGACGGATTTACATCTTACCTTTTGAAATCTTTGCAGTCTTTCAGATCAGGCCCAGTACATCTGCAATGCAAAACATAAAATCCAACAAATCACAACTAGTACAATGCTGCAGTCCCTAATGAACCTGGTTGAATCACACAAATGATCGTTTCATGTCATTACATTCAAATGAAAGCATCATATATGAAGCCTTTCTCACCCCTGGGTGCAGTTCTCATGACAGGACTGGCACACGCGATTCTCGTCAGCATATTTCCAAATGAGTTTGTCTTTCTCTCCAGGTACGCCTTGCGGGCAGCGTGGGACACAGTGCGGCCCATCTTTGTAGTTAGCACAGAATGTACATTTGTCAGGTCCCTGGACAAAAGTTGGAAATTAGATGGAAACAAGCAACTTTTCCACAGTCTTCTAGTGATGTGAATTTAATGATGTGTCTACAGGACACTACTGGGACAGAAAACACTGGTTTGAGAGACTGGTATGCTGCCATCAGCTATTTCAAATATAAGAATAAACACTGTTTACTGACATCTAGCAGAACATGCGGTGCTGTAGGTTTGGTTTGATACTTACAGGGCCGGTGCAGGTCAGAGTTTCATTCTTGACCAGACATTCAGGGTCACAATCCACACACGTTTTGTTGACCTCATATTCACGAGGCTCACTATATTGACAAAAATGCGCTAAGTTTAAATCATCATTGATATATCCAAATAATCACTTAACACCAAAAGTTCAAATACACTAAATAGTTTTTCAGATACTCTCCCAACATTTCCTGTCCTATTTCTACATTCCTCTCAATAAATATATTATCCTCTCAATAATAGACCAAAAAAAAGAGAAAGCTGGCCACAATCGATCTTCCATCCATCAATCAATCAATTAATCAATCCTGATTTGAGTTGATAATTTTATAGCGATTTTTATATTATCTGTCCGTCCACACAAATCACAACACTTTTATGTTATTTTTGGACCTTCAGATTTTCGGTCACTATTCACTTGCATTGTGACAGTGGAAATATTTCTCTCAAAATCTTTCTTTGTGTTCTGCAGAAGAAGGAAAGTAATACGCATCTGGAATGTCAGATGATAAAAGAATTTTAATTAGGTGTTTGCATTAAAGTCCCCCTGTGGTGAAAATCAAGTTTTTAATGTTGTTTATATGTCTATGTGGTGTTTTTAATGCTTTAAGACAAACCATGTGCAAATGCATAAATCAACACCATTGCTGAGTATTTTCTCCTTAAAACTGCAGTGAACCAAAGACAGTCTCAAAAACGCGATTTGAAATCGCAGGTGTTTCTGACTTCACAAACTACCTTGTAACCAATCAGGTCAATGTGTGATTGTCAACGAGTGGATCTCTGAGCTGGTGTGAGTAAGTGGAGGCGGGGCTAATTTGCATATTCATAGAACCGCATATACTAAATGAGGCAAGGGTGTAGAGTTACAGTCAAGCTATTTTAAGGCATGAATAAATAAAAAAAATCAAGGAACAAGCATTTAAATATGTAATTTTGTTGATCAAAGATGAGTTTTAAGGGATAAATTATTGACTACAGGGGGACTTTGAGAGACTTGGTCATTTGTTGTTTCGAGTTTGAACATGTATCAACTGAGAAGGCATAATAGTCTCACTCACCCAGCTAGTAGGTTACAGGAAGCCACACAGTGTTTTCTACGGCTGTAATGCTTACAGATGAAGCACATAGTGGGACCAGGACCCCAGCAGCCATCAGTCGTGCACATCTCATCACATGTGCTGCTCTGATTCGCTGTAACACACACATTCAAATAAGATATAAAATATACCTTGATTTGATATTATTACAAAGTGCACTTTTTAAAATTGTACTTAAGTGTTTTAAGTACCAGTAATGAAATTGTACTCAATTAAGTGACCTTTTATTTAATTACTACTGTATTATTTGAAAGTACTTTTTAATATATGTTTTTTCATAACATACATTTTTAAGTCATTTGTTGAGGTCAAGTTGTAAAGAAAGACTACACGCCTGCACACATATACATATATATATATATATATATATATATATAAACGCGCATACCTTTAGACTGAACGCGTAATACGCATGTGCACGCCGTCAGCATTTTCACAGGTTTGCGCTTGACCAGAGATTTTTTTTTCTTTTTTTTCAGGGCTTGCACCTTGGAACCTATTTCAGGGTTTGCGTTCTCGAGCCGCCAGGCACTGTTGTTGTGCGGATGAGCGGGCCGGAGCGCGTTAGGGGGTTTTCTGTTACGGTGTCGTGTTAGCGCCCCCTAAGTTAATAACTAATGATCTTTGCAACAGACGTGAATCAATCAAAGCTAACTTTAGCTGGACAATAACTTTATTCCAGAGCTGCTGTAAAGCCAAAACAATCTCTGTTATTTTAATGTCCTATTATCACTATAAAGCTGCTTTGAAACAATCTATATTGTTAAAAGCGCTGTATAAATAAAGGTGACTTGACTTGACTTGACTTGACTATTATGGATTCTAGCAAATACCAACAGATAAAAAAAAAAAAAACCTGACGGCCTCTGCTAGAAATCTTATAATGGGCCATGGTTGGATCTTCCATCAGGACAACGGTCCAAAACAAACATCAAAATCAACACAAAAATGGGTCACTGAGCACAAAATGAAGCTTCTGCCATGACCGTCCCAGTCCCCTAAAGTTACTAAACTCTATAGAAAATGAGTGGGGTGAACTGAAGAGAAGAAGCACCAACATGAACTTGTGAATCTGAAGGATCTGGAGAGATTCTGTATGGAGGAATGGTCTCTGATCTCCTGTCAGGTGTTCTCCAAACTCATCAGGCATTAAAGGAGAAAACTGTTATCTTGGCAAAAGGAGGTTGCAAAAAGAGCCAATAATTATGGCCAGCGTGTTTTGGAAAAAAGCATAATGTGATTTACCCCCCACTTTCAATTATTTTACTTCAATGAAAAGACCACAACTGTGTATATTTGTGCTTCACTGATAAAGGCAGCCACATACAGTGCAAGCTTGGAGTGACACAAGGGTGAGTAAACTTTCAACAGAATTGTAATTTCTTTGGATGAACTAAACTGAAATTCTTTGACAGGTGTTATTGTGATAATTAATTTACCGCAGATGGCAGCATCAGCATTTCCTGATATTTTGGCAGTCTGGTCTTTAGATTTGAAGAGGCGTTTCCACTGGTCAGGGCTGGTGTAGCAGAGATTCTTATTCGTAGAGAAATACACGTCACCATCACTGATCTCCCTCAGAGACCGCAGGCCGATATGTGTGATTTTAGTTTGGGTGACAGCCAAGCTGAATGCACCTCTGTGGGAGCAGGAGAGAAAGATGGAGGTTCTGTATATGCAAAACAGACTCAAAAAAGTGATTAATTTAGGAGCAGCTGGCTAATATATAATTTGTCGTAATCCATCAAAATTATCTGAGACTGCTAACATATTTAAGCTTTCAGCTTTCGCACCGGAGGAACCTTTTCATAGTTCCTAGAACTAATGGCGGAAGTAACTGCTTTTTGGCATGTTCACACCACAGGAACTAGGAATGATTTTAGTTCTAGGAACGCCTTATTAGGGGGAACTAAAGTAGCTCCTACTACTGGGTCAAACCTAGCACTATAGGAACTACCAGTGACAGTAGTGTATGTTGTTTTCAACCATATCTCTTCCTTTCTTACACAGAACAACCTCCTGGACAACAACCAGTCTGGTTTCAAAAGCGGACACTCAACTGAGACTGCCCTGCTCTCGGTAATTGAAGCTCTGAGACTGGCAAGAGCAGCTTCCAAATCCTCAGTTCTCATCCTGCTGGATCTGTCTGCTGCCTTTGACACAGTTAACCACCAGATCCTCCTGTCAATCCTAAAGACGAAGGGCATCTCGGGAACCGCACTCCAATGGTTCAAGTCTTACCTCTCTGGTAGGTCCTTTAGGGTGTGGTAGCGGGGTGAGGAGTCTAAGACCCAACATCTAGCTACTGGAGTGCCTCAGGGCTCAGTGCTTGGACCACGTCTCTTCTCCATCTTACATGTAATCACTAGGATCTGTGATTCAGAAACATGTTTTTTCCGATCACTGCTACGGTGATGACACTCTACCTCTCATTCCAGCCTGATGATCCGACGGTTGCTGCTCGCATTTCAGCCTGCCTGACAGACATTTCTGGCTGGACGAAGGACCACCACCTTAAACTAAACCTTGCAAAGACAGAACTGCTTGTGGTCCCGGCCAACCCAACACTACACCACAACTTCTCCATTCAGCTAGGTTTGTCAACCATAACTCCATCAAGGTCAGCCAGGAACCTTGGAGTTGTGATTGTTGATTAATTTAACTTTACAGACCACATTGCTAGAACTGCCCGATCCTGCAGATTTGCCTTATACAACATTAGGAGGATCTATCTGAGTATGCTACACAACTCCTTGTCCAAGCGCTTGTTCTATCCAGACTGGACTATTGTAATGCTCTCCTGGCTGGTCTTCCAGCTTGCTATCAAACCTCTGCAACTGATCCAGAATGCTGCAGCTAGAGTGGTCTTTAACGAGCCGAAGAGTGCACACGTCACTCCTCTCCTCACAAAAATGCACTGGTTGCCAGTTGCCGCTCGCATCAAATTCAAGTCACTGATGTTTGCCTACAGGACAACCACTGGCTCTGCTCCCTTTTACCTAAACTCATTACTTCAGACTTACGTGCCATCCAGAAACTTGTGCTCTGCAAGTGAACGTCGTATTGTGGTGCCATTTCAAAGAGGCACAAAATCTCTTTCTCGGACCTTTACCTGGTCTATTCCCTGCTTGTGGAATGACCTGCCCAACTCAAACCAGAGCAGCTGAGTCCGTGGCCTTTTTCAAGAAACGGCTGAAGGCGCATCTTTTTCGGCAACACTCAATCCATTAGTACTAACACTTTATCTTCTATTCTATATCTATTTATTAAAAAAAAAGTACATGAACTGCGTTAGATTAAACAGGGAAGGGTCATAGCACTTGCATATTGTTGTCCTATTGTTAGTTTAACTGCTTCTATTGTTCTCATTTGTAAGTCGCTTTGGATAAAAGCGTCTGCTAAATAAATAAATGTAAATGTAAATGAAAATGTACGCTGATTGGCCGAACGCACGTGAAACACCAGGACCTGCTATTTAAAAAAAAAGCTGTGTAAACACACAGATTATAGCCTATATATTTACTCCAGAAACTAACTCTACGAACATGGAAAACATGGACCTCTCAACCTTTACGCTGAGGAGAAAATCCAACGCAAGTGACCAAGTGAAACATGATTATGTATTTCTGCTCAGCTAGCGACATCAACCACACAGCAAACGCTAATACTTTTTCATATACTGTCTACTTTCATTGTATAACAGATCTATCTAATAACATATTAGACAGGACTGTTAAACTGATCGTAAACTAATGAAGACGGAGAATGGGAGCGCTGTGTGCTCAGGATCTGGCGTTCTCAGTGCAGTCAAAATAAAAGTCACAACAACAAGCGCGGCTTACGCCACTTCAGAGTTCCTACTGGTGTTGCGAATGCAGCCCTAGCAGAACCATTAGTTCTCGGGGAACCACCCTGGTGGCTAGTTCATATAACTAAGAACCTTGAACTACCTGGTGCGAAAGCCCCTTTTGAGACCACAGTATTTTTTATTGACTTACTGCTGTTTTGTCCGTCCACGGATGACCTCAAGGTTTTCAAAGGCGCTGAGGGATGACATGTTTTCCGGCCACTGCTGAATCACCAGGTAGCCTTTGAGTTGGGTGAAGAGGAAGTTTATGAACACTCAAGGTCCCCTACATGATACACCATTTTAACCATCATAAATGTCCAATATTAAACCACTGCATTCTCACCAGTGATTTCTTTTACAGTTCTGAACACGTTGAGCTTGGCTGGGTCCAGTCCTGGAGTTTTAGTATGCTGGTCACTGCAATAAAAAAATAAAATAAATCATAAAATGACTTTCTTTCTGGTAATCAAAAACAAAATGATTGTCAAATCCTAACGTCACCATAAGCAGATTGATATCAAAGAGTTTGTGGAAAATTTGCCTCAATCACACAATCGAAATGCTAAGCAAATGGCAAAAAAATATTGTAACATTATTTTGATTTCCACTTTAGACATTCTACTAAATAAAACTTTGCAACTACATGTCAACTAACTCTCATTAGGATATTAGTAGACTGTCTGATGGTCCTCAACAACAGACATTTTACTGATTATAAGTAGGGTTGGATATCGAGAACCGATACCAAGTTTCCAAGAACCGGGGATTCAATAAGACACGCATTTCGATTCCGCTTATCGATTCCTGTGTGCAAATTTTAATGTGATTTCAAACCATTCAAGCACTAGAAGACGCGAAAGAAACTCAATTCAGCACTTGTGCGCTGTTACGCATCCAAAGCGCAAGCACCCGCCTCTCATACAGTGCGCGAATACTGAATTGAGTTCTATTTCCCATCTTCTTTTGCTTGAACAGACAAATACACTCAAAATTATGTTAAAATATCCTCGTCGGTTTTGTCTTTTGTGAACATAAACAGTTGAGAAAGAAAACATAATATTGTATAATATCAGCATAATGGATCCGTGCAGCTCTTAAAGTGGCAGCAGCCTAATATTCCTGCTGCTGTCTGTGCCATTAATGTTAATCAAAGAACAAAAGAAAAAGAAAATCACTAACTGATCTTGACTGAATCATTTTGTAATTTTAATCGAAATGAGAATCAATAAGAATCGGAATCAGTAGCCAGAATCAGAATCGCTAATATTCAAACGATACCCAACTCTAGCTATAAGTAACTTTGCAACTATCTGTCAAATACCTGTCATTAGAGTATTAGTATTTAGTTAGTATTAGTAGACTGTCTGCTTAATATCTGCTGACACTAGATGCTCCCTTACAGATATTCTACTGACTATAAATAACTTCGCAACTACATGTCAGCTTATTCTACTAGCTCAATCCCCAGACTAACAGTCTAATACTCTAATGAGATTTAGTTGACATGCAGTTGCAAAGTTACTCATAGTTAGTGGAATGTCTGAAGTGGACTATCGAAATAAAGTGTAACCAAAAATATTTGAAGGATGTCTTTAAGCAACATGCAATGGCACTCAGCATTGTGCAGTCCATTCTTTGTTATCAGAGAGTGTAAAATATCATTCTCACCCTCTGAATGTTGTGGTGAGGATTGCAACACCTCCGCTGATTTTTGTGCAGTTCTCAAAGGAGTCGATGTTGCTGGCATTGATTGACAGGACATTGGACAAAGGCCCCATTCCAAGTCCATTGCAAACTAAAGGGTTGTTAGCACACACATTAAAAATTAACTGCAACTCCTTTCTTAGGTGAATAACTAGCCCTAAAGGCAAAACTAAATTCAGTACTTATGCTACCAGTAACAACTTGACTGAATTTATGCTTTGAATTATCTTAAAAATCGAATTATGACAAGTTTAAATGGTTTGGGGTAACATTTTATTTAAAGAAATTAAATCATTAAATATGTTGAGCCAGTAAAAAACTTTTATTTAGCAAGGCCATATTAAATTGATTAAAATTGACATTTATAAAATTACAAAATATTACTATTTTAAATAAATGCTGTTCTCATAAACTTTCATGAACTTTCTATTCATCAAAGAATCCTGAACAAAATGCACCGTTTCCACAAAAACAACTGCATTAAAAAAACTGCTAATGATAATAAATGTTTCGTGCGACATCATGTGACACTGAAGACTGGAATAGTGCTGAAAATTCAGCTTTGACATCATAGGAATAAATGATTTACAAGTTAAATAAGTTTTACCTTGTTATAATATTTTTTATAAAAAATGTTGATAGTGTACACACACACACGTGTGTGTTTTTTATTTTATTTGATTGAAATATAACATATCATGGCTATATGTTGACTGTATTGTTGGAAAAGCTTATTTACAAAAGTTGACGTGCAATACTATGGAAGGACAGATCACTAACAGACACTGCAATGGATTGTCGTTTTTATGCCTTCTACATAGTTTTAATTATATCTTTTAAATTATATTAGAATACAGTTGTAAATGCAACTAAAACAAGACTAATGTGTTTGTCAAACTAGGAAAAAAAAGAGAGAAAACAAACAGACAAACAATCTTTCCACATAAAAAAAAAAACATCTTGTTGCCAAACCTGACCGGCAGTCTCAACTGTACCTTTTGGACACACGCCATCACACTTCTTACATTTCCGAACTCCACCCTCATCCACCTCATAGGTTCCAGGGCTGCATGTTCTCACACATGCCCCATGGTCTGTCACGACATAGTTATCTGAGAAAAACATCAAACCATCAGTTATTCCAGAGTCGTTAACCACAACCAACCAGCAACACAATCCTAATGCGTCAAATCATTCTGTCATAGTTATCCTGCTTTCTGAGATGTTATTCAGAAACCAGAGTTTGAGTTGCAGGCTCACGATCCACACCAGAGCGATTCTCTTTACCTGGATTGTGTTGTTTATATTTTAACCCTGAACTTAATTAATCTCCAGAATGCAAGAATTCAAGACCTAACAGCTTTGAATTTACATGAAAGATATAATTAGAATCTGGTTGTGTGTTTCAAGTAAAAAATAAATAAATAACAGGTTTCGAAGATTCGTGTCTCATTCTGACTTCAGCCTGGCCTTACGTGGGCATTTCTTGATACAAGTTGCCCCAAAGCTGTACTTCCCGTCGGGGTTGAGAGCGAGCTGGTGGGTGTTGGGGTCGTAGAGCATGAGCCGTGGACATGCGTCCTTGCATGTCCCTTCATCCTGGAAGTCCTTACAGGCCTGCAGAAAACAAACAGCATTTCCCATGAGGCAACTAGTCCGAAATCATCTTCATCGCCCTTGAGGTTACATTTACTGCAGCTGTGCACTTCATTGGTAATGAATGTTTCACTGTAACAAATGTTTCCAGCCGCTAGATAACTTCTAAAAGGTTTCTTGTCAAACCTTTTTTTCAAAGGCTTATATACTATATAGTACACTATAGCTCAAAAGTTTTTAACAAAAATTTTTTGTATTATTTTGATTATGCAGCAAGGATGCTTTTCATTTATCACAAGTGACAGTAACAAGATTTAAAATGTTACAAAAGATTTGGTTACACTATATTTTACAGTACATGTACTATAGTGTACTTGCAGTGTACTTCCCCAAGAAAGTACTGGTAATTTAAGGAAACTACATCGGATAAGATTATGTTTAGGAGAAGGCTCAAGGGTAGTACCTATAGTTAAACCCAGTTATAGTTATTGCTATAATAAGAACATAGTATGTACATGCGAAACAGGACTGTACCAAAGATTTCTATAGAAAATGCTGCTCCTTTAAATATCTATTCATCAAAAGTATCACGGTATTCACGGAACTGTTTTCAACATTGATAATAACAAGAAATGTTTCTTGAGCAGCAAATCATCATATTTGAATGATTTCTGAAGGATCATGTGACACTGAAGACCGGAGAAATGATGCCCGAAAAGTCAGCTTTGATCACAGGAATAAAATGCATTTTAATATATATTCAAATAGAAAACAGTTATTTTAGTTTTTATTAACACATTCAAGTGGCTGTGAATTTCTCACATGTTGAGTCATACTGCTATTATTATTCACACTAGTTCAGTTCATAAATACCTAACCTAATTAGCTAACTGTACTTACGCTCACATATAGCATACAGTATGTGCTAAATGATAAATGAGCAAACAATGAATGGTTGGGAAATGAATCTAACGCATCTGCACACGTGTGTTTCTCACCAGGCAGTCGGTTGGTTTGGGTCCAGTGCAGCCAGCAGCACAATGTTCATTGCAGCAGTCCATAGGTTTGAGTCCCTTACACCTGCCCGAGCACTGCTCCGCACAGATCACCTTAGTCACTAGATTCAGAGAGAGAAGAAACTTCAGAGATGCTAGCAGACAAGTAGGGGTCAAGTAGTGTACTTCGGCAGTCGTGAAATATAAGTCAAGGATCAACTAAACAAACTAAAGAGGAGTATTTAAAAAAATAAAAAAAAATAAAAAAAAGCAGAAATCCTTACAGAAATCCAAAAACTGTCAATTCACTGCATTTTGCAGTGGTATTGTGCATTACTAACCAGTACAGCATGAAACAAGATAACCCAGGTTTAAGATAACCAATGGTTAAATGTTGTGCTGGGTTAACAATTTAAAGTCTATGAACCACAAAGTGTTTCTAGTTGCCTAAATAACTTCTAAAAGTTTCCTGTTTTTGATTTTGTTGTATTTTTTTTAATGCTTCTATATAGTACACTACCATGCAACATTTTGGGTGAATATGTATATATATAAAAAAACACACATATATATATATGAGTTTTTATACTTCCTGTTTTTTTCAGTTACTTGTCCAATCTCGTTTACGTAAATGCGTTTGTGGATTTATCATTAAAGTCTGTTCCCTGTTCTAATCTCCTTTGTCGTATGTGTTCCTTGCAATAACCCAGGGTGACAACAGTAAAAGGTCTGCAAAGTTTTAAAGAGCATAGTGCACGACAAATAAAGGTATTGTCTCCTAAAAAACAACAATCGATTCTGAACTGCTGAAACGAGTCGTCAGCGATTCCTGTCTCACTTCCTGTTACAGTTACATAAGAATGTAGCAGATTTGTATAATGCCAGTCTATGGTCTTCATTGGCTGCCCGTGAACAACATCTACTCGATGTATTTCATGTTGTCGACATGTCAAAAAGTTTTCTGCTTTCTGCGCTGCAAAAGCAAATCCAAAAAAGGATGATACGGAAAAACGGATTCCATTGTTCCTGTTCATAACTGTTTATCAAGCGTTTAGGAAGCCTCCAGAGATGAAATTCAGATATGATAATGAGCAAAAAAAATAAAAAAAAAAATTGTTTCTGACATGAGCTGTAAGCAGTGACCAATCACAAAAGACTGGGTCATCTGACCAATCAGAGCAGAGTAGACCAATCACAACAGACTGGGCCATCTGACCAATCAGAGCAAAGTAGACCAATCACAACAGACTGAGTCAACTGACCAATTAGAGCAGAGTAGACCAATCACAGCAGACTGAGTCAACTGACCAATCAGAGCAGAGTAGACCAATCACAACAGACTGGGCCATCTGACCAATCAGAGCAAAGTAGACCAATCACAACAGACTGGGCCATCTGACCAATCAGAGCAAAGTAGACCAATCACAACAGACTGAGTCAACTGACCAATCAGAGCAGAGTAGACCAATCACAACAGACTGAGTCAACTGACCAATCAGAGCAGAGTAGGCTATCAGAAAGGCAGTGCTTTCTTCAAATAAACTGTTTTCAGAACCAAACTTTTGAATAGTAGTGTAAAGTATATGTGTTCCCAATCTCTAGCTTTTAAAAGGTTTCTGTGTTTTTGTGTGTGTTTTTTTAAACACTTCTACAAAGAATGTTTTCACTAATTTACTAAAAAGCCTGAAAGTAGGAAAAACATTCAGATTCAGATACTCGAGTAGTTTAGGACCACTTACTTGTTTGGCAGTTTTGAGGGCCAGGACCCCAACAGGAACCATTGTGACAGCTCGGGTCACACATCTTACCTGCGGGAGGTAGAGTAGAACATTCTTAATTAACGTGCAAAATTAATTAGTACCATTTAATATGTGTGTGTATATTTAAAAAATAATAATAATCTTGAGGGACTTACAGTGTCTAGCCGAGTTTGGTTCCGGCGCCTCGATTGTGGGCTGGGTCTTCATGTTCAGAATATCAGTCCACTGGATGGTCTCCACATTACATAAATAACTGTTACTGGTAAATTTTATTCCACCCTTCAGTATTTCTAAGAGGGAAAATGACAGTGTTTGAACAATGCATTTATGTACTGTATGACGAACTTCACTAAGAGTGACAGTTGAAATTTAGGTCTATTATTGTTTTCCAAATATAACTTTCAGCACTAGGCATGGAGATTAATGAATGTTATTCCCTCTACAAAACAAATGTGCAAAAGACACAGAGGTCAGTTAGAAGCATGTGTTATTCTCATTTGGAAGAAAAGAAAACTAGGACAAAGAACACTTTTATATAACCACATACCAGTTAAGCTAGTCAGTGGTAACTGGTTCACGCCTTGTCCGATGCTGTTGTTGGAGTTTACTAGGACGGCCAAGGCAAATTTGTCATCATAAAGGGAGTGGCCACGAATGATGCGCAGATTCTCAAGGGGAATGCTGGGAGCCGTGTTGATCCCAATAAGAACATACCCACCAACTTCTTGGATGCTCTAAAAATCAGAAACATTACACATAAAGCTCACTAACATCCATCACTAATACTATATAAAGAGTTGTTATACTGCATAATTTAAATATGGTTGAGGCATCTGTCATGAAATACAAAATATAATAAAACATTGGTATATAGATGACTTACAGTTAGTCCAAAATGCCGCCGCTAGAGTTCTTACTAGATCAAGAAAATATGATCATATAACACTTTTTTATCATCACTGCATTGGTTACCTATAAAGTTCCGTATTAATTACAAGGTATTGCTACTGACTTAAAAAGCCCTAAACGGCTTAGCTCCAGTCTATTTAACGGATCTTCTATCGCCCTATAATCCATCGCGCTCTTTAAGATCACTAAATTCAAGACTTTTGGTCATACCTAGGATATCCAGAACCACCAAAGGAGGGAGAGCATTTTCACATTTAGCTCCAAAACTCTGGAATAGCCTTCCTGATACTGTTCGTTGCTCAGACTCGCTCTCCCAGTTTAAAACTAGATTAAAGTCGCATCTCTTCAGCCAGGCATTCATATAATATTTTTAATCTTACAGTTCAAATTACAATCCGGCCTCTAGTTCATAAACGCCAGAGGAGAACTGGCCCCCGACTGAGCCTGGGTTCTCCCAAGGTTTTTTTTTTCTCCATTGGGTCACCTGATGGAGTTTTAGGACACCATTAGGTCACTTGATGGAGTTTTTTCGGTTCCTTGCCACTGTTGCCTTTGGCTTGCTCAGTTGGGGATATTTTGGGGATATTTAATTTGATTTTATCAATCAATAAATTCCACTAGAAACAAACCTTGTTGTATTATTTTAATTTAATACTGTGAAGCTGCTTTGATACAATCTGTATTGTGAAAAGCGCTATACAAATATACTTGACTTGACTTGACTTGACTTGACTTGACTTGACTTGACTTGACTTGACTTGACTTGACTTGACTTGACTTGACTTGACTTGACTTGACTTGACTTGACTTACAATAACCAAACAGTAAGATAACAGTAAAATAGCACTGAACGTAGTGTTTGTAAACAGATATATATCATACCCTGAGAAAAGACAAGTCGTATTTTTCTGTCAAATATGTGATTTCCAGGTTTTCCAGAACCACGGTGCAGTTGCTGTACATTTTTACCAGGATCTGATAATGGTCGTCCACTGTTCCCAGAAGGGTCAGTTTGTTGTTCGCTCCCTGACACACTTAAACACACAGAGAGAAAGAAAGAACAATTCAATCCACTGAGGCCTTCATGGAAAAAAGCATAATTAAACTCAAATTCCAATAGAAGCAAAAATGCTTTTGGTTTCTTTTTGCTATTTGTTTATCCATTAAACCTCCCAACCAAATTATTTTTGAACATACTTCAAACACATTGGAATCAGTTTTATTCATTCAATAATACAGTAAGATATGGGGTCAGTAAGTGTATTCAGCAAAGATGCATTCAATTGATCAAAAGTGACTTTTGTTACAAAATATTTCTATTTCAAAATAAATGCTGTTTTTTTAACTTTATATTTATCAAAGAATTCTTTAAACATATCTATCACAGTTTCCTCAAATATATAAAAGTTTTTATTGTTGTTTATATGTCTGTGACGTTTTTAATATGATTTAAGACAAACCACGTGCAAATTCTAATGTCAACACCATTGCTGAGTATTTTCTCTTTAAAACTGCAGTGAACCAAAGACAGTCTCTCAACATTGAGGTTGGAAATCTCAAGTGTTTCTTATGTCGCAAACTACCTTGTAACCAATCAGGTCAACGTACAGGGCGAGCTTTAGCATATCATTAACCATGACCGCTCTGAAGCAGAGGAGTCTCAAGAGAAGCCATACTGGTATATTTGTCTGTTTATATGAAAAATCAGGTCCATTTCGATATATAGTGGGTGAATTATGTATATGATATTCTTGAGCACCAAATCGCATATTAAAATGATTTCTGAAGGATGATCAGCTTTGCCATCAAAAGAATGAAGTATATATATTTGTAAAAACATTAAACTGTCAAAAACTGTTATTTTATTTGTAATAATATTTCACAATATTACTGTTTTTCCTGTATTTTTTATCAAATACATGCAGTCTTGGTGAGCATAAAAAGCTTTCTACACACCCCTTTAACAACAATCACAGTATTGAACCTTCTTGTTTATTTCACATTTGTGGAATTTTAGCCCATTTTGCAATGCAAATTTGTTCCAATTACACAAATTAGATGGAGTGTGTCTGTAGACTGCAATCTGCAGGTCAAACCACAGGTTTTCAATTGAATTTAGGTCTAGGCTCTGGCCAAGCCATTTCCAAATCTTTATTAAATACAAATAAAAGACTAAAACGATTGTAATAAATCATCTGTGAATGCAAATGCTAGAGCCGGAGCCAATCTGAGACATGTAGGTGTCTTTTGCAGCTAATGAACCAATCAGAATTCAGTATAGGTGGGCGTTCGTTTTAAGTGCTCTGAGCGGCAAAGGAAAGACTCTGCGGTTGGCCAAGATAAATAGTGCTTGTGGCAAAGAGAGAGCTTGTATGAATGCTACGAGAACTTACTCTTTCTCACACACTCATCTGGGAAAAAATAACTACTACATTTCCTCATTCTGGTCTATTTTGCTGCAGAGAAACCATTATGAAAAAAGCAGCAATCAAAACAGATAAAACTGTGAGGCATCAATGGTTAATGACAAAATTTGTATCAACAACCCCTATTTTGCACCACAAGATATCCCCTATGAGACCAACATCTTGGCAGTTTCCACTAATAGATGCATCAGACTGTAAAATTGTGAATAATTGCATTACTGCTTAAGTAATAATTAAGTTATTGTGCAACAGAAGACAGATCCAGTCATTTCAAAAGTGACTGCCTAAGACATCACTTGATTAGCTGGAAAGGGTGATGGGAATTCCCACTCATTTGAAAGAAATTATCATTCAAAACATTAGAAAAGACAAATATAACAGAAAAAAGTAACCTCAATACAAATACAAAACAATGAATCAACAGTGATGTGTTCATGGCTTCTGGTATGTTCTGCTACAGTCCTTTCTCTTCCTCCTCCCTAATTCTTTCATTACTTTATCCTCAATATTTCCATCACTATATTGCAGTGGTCTTCAACTGTGGTGGAGGGGACATAAAAATGGGTCGTGAGACTAAAATTCTGTCATCATTTGGGAGATAAAAGAAGATCTATTGAGGTTGAGTAAATGAAATTAAATTTAAATGAGATTTTCTGTTTAAAAATGAAAATTCTGTAATACTCACCATCAAGCATGAATTATTATAAGAAGATATTTTGAAGCATGTAACCAGACAGTTGATGTTTCCCATTGACTTCCATAGTATGGAAATAAAATACTATGGGGCCCGTCAACTGTCTGGTTACCGACATTCTTCAAAATATCATCTTTTGTGTTCAGCAGAAGAAAGAAATTCATAATTGAGGGTGAGTAAATGACTTTCAGAATTACTTTCTGGGTGAACTATCCCTTTAAGGTAGCAAACTGCAGGGTAAAACAATGTTAAACAACTGTGCAAAACAAAATAAACTGTATTAATACAGAATAAACAGCAAACTGTACGGTATTTTAGTCATCTATTATTTGGTAGCTTAGATCATGGCTTCATGATTTGATGGAGAGAAAAAATAAAATAAAATTGTGATTCAAAATGTGATTAAAACATTATTATTCACATTATTATGTGAAGTTCATGGTGATTTTAATACTTTCGATGTGGATTTTAAAGACCTTTTGGTGCTGTGCTGGATCACCACATGATGTTCAAGGTCAACTCTGGGTCCTGAACCAAAACCAGTTGAGAACCACTGCATTAGTTAGGCATATATGGTGCAATGTCAGTGGTAGAAAGGGTTGTTGTGTGGGTGGCAATTCAGTTCTTTAATAGGCTTAGATAACAGAGAGGCCAAACAACTCAACTAGCCTCAGGTCAAAGTTGTTTCTAGTTTTAGGATAAGCTAGACTCCACTTTCAAGATAAATATATGTTGAGACAGTTTATAGGAGCCAGCTTGAGACAAGGAGACCAGGAGCTGAAGAATGGAGCTTTATAGTCACACAAGTGCAAAAAGTCTCTCTCTATAAACACTGAATGGATGAACTGCACAACACATTTACAGAAACCCCTCCTCCAAGTCTTCTTAGCAAAACTAGTATTGTACTGTGAGATGAGGTGTTGACGTAGCAGGTGAGATTTATCACGGAGGATACTCGCTATTGTTGGGTTGCTGGGTCGCATTCTTTAACGTGTCTGTTCTTGAAGGAAAGGCTAAAGCTTGTAAACAACTGAACGACAAAAGTCTCACATTTCATCTTGCTTAAAAAGGATTTAAAAAGTGAAAGTTCACCCAAGCATAAAAATTCTGTTGTAATTTGCTCAACCTCATGTCATTCTTTCTTCTGCAGAACACAGACAGAAGAAATGTTTTTAAAAGAATGTTTGACCCTACAATGAAAGTAAGTGGGGTCCAAAATAACATTAAAACCCTTTGACTTTCATGGTATGGACAAAAAAAATTATAAGGGTGCTCCAAAGAGGATTTTTGGAGCCAATAACGATCACAGGAAGCAGTATCGGCTGATAACGATAAGAACCAGTAGCAGCTGATACCAATAAGAACCAGTATCGGCTGATACCGATAAGAACCAGTATCGGCTGATACCAATCACAGGAAACAGTATTGGCTGATACCGATAAGAAACAGTATCGGCTGATACCAATCACAGGAAGCAGTATCGGCTGATACCAATAAGAAGCAGTATCGGCTGATACCGATAAGAAGCAGTATCGGCTGATACCAATCACAAGAAGCAGAATCGACTGATACCAATCACAGGAAGCAGTATCGGCTGATACTGATAAGAACCAGTATTGGCTGATACCAATCACAGGAAACAGTATCGGCTGATACCGATAAGAACCAGTATCGGCTGATACCAATCACAGGAAACAGTATAGGCTGATACCGATAAGAAACAGTATCGGCTGATACCAATCACAGGAAACAGTATAGGCTGATACCAATCAGAGTATCGGCTGATACCAATCACAGGAAACAGTATAGGCTGATACCGATAACAGGGTTTTTCCTACATTGAAAATTTTTTGGCGGCCGCCAAAACGATTTTTTGTCCCGCCAAAGCCTTATTTGATCTGTAATTGGGTTTTGTGAGTAAAGCAGGCTACTGATTGAGTGACGGAGAGAACGATCACAGCGCCCCACCCCCGCGCGCGCACTCTCCGTCTTCAGTTCTCTTTGCTCTCTCCCTCGCATCAAAATCAACTGATCAGAAAGATCGGAAGACCGAATTCATGTTTCACGTGGTGCATTCGGAGAATATTTTTGCTGAATTAGCGCTGGGTGTGAATTGCAGTCAAAAAAAGTTGCCTTATCTTCTCTTACAGCTTGTGACAAGCATTCCGCACATGCAGCTGACATAACTTTAAATAAACGCAAAAAAAAAAATCTATCCAGTTTGAAGTGGTTTTATAGGGGTGTGCGATATGACGATTTTTGATCGTGGACGATTAAAATGTCTCCACGATCTGCTTTTGAAGAAATATCGTAGAATCGTGCATTATATCTGTTCTGGCGCCTCCCAACATACTAAACAACGCGCCATATGTTCACATAAATGTTAACGCAGCGGAACGGGACACTGCAGTTCATAATTTGCATGTGCTTTAATGCCTTGTCGGTTAAACATTTAATTCGCGTGCTGATGCGCTGTTCTGACGTGTGCTGTGAAGCTCACATGCACTAAAAGCCTGTCTACCAGCGCCTGGATACTGGACTAAGTTATCTTTCGAGTCTTATTGTGCTTATACTGTTAAATACACACAAGGTTTATATAAACAAAGTCGGTTATGTCTAAAGTGAAAGCAAACTTGAGAAAATTGAGAGAAAATCTGCTTGTCAAATGCGTGTATATTAGACGCGTCGCGCGCAACTCAAAGAGACAGTAGTTATAGTAAACACGCTGCCGCTTGTCCTTAAAGGGATAGGCCTAGTTCACCCAAAAATAAAAATGATCTCATCATTAATGCACTCTAATGTTGTTCCAATCCTCTATTAATTTCCTTCTAATATTTTCTAATATTTTTCTAATATTAATATTTTGAAGAATGTGGCTATCCAAACAGTAGCTGATCCCCATTGACTTTCATAGGAGAATATACTATGGAAGTCACTGGGGTACATCAACTGTTTGGTTACCCACAATCTTCCAAATAACTTTTATTTTCAACAGAAGAAAGAAACTTATTCGAGTTTAAAACAACTTGAGAGAGTAAATTATGATAATTTGAATTTTTAGGAGAACTATCCCTAATAAGACAACAAAATGCAAAGAGAAAATCACTCACTGCTCTTCACTGATAACTTTAGCTTTAATGAGTATCAATGTATAATTTATACAGTTAAGTCTATGTTTTGTTTTATTTTCATATTTGTTCATTTAATTACTTTCTTTTCTTTAAGAAAAAAATCACAAACTGTTTCTTTGTATTTATTTTAAATTTAACATTTATTGTCAATATTGGGCTTGCGGATCATGTGGGTACTAGAGTACTCTTTGCTGTGTGTGGATGACCATGTCGGTCAGCCACCACCGAAGACCAATTTTGACCCAGGAAAAACCCTGGATAAGAAACAGTATCGGCTGATACCAATCACAGGAAACAGTATAGGCTGATACCAATCACAGTATCGGCTGATACCGATAAGAATCAGTATCGGCTGATACCGATAAGAAGCAGTATCGGCTGATACCAATCACAGGAAACAGTATCGGCTGATACCAATCATCGGCTGATACCAATCACAGGAAACAGTATCGGCTGATACCAATCATCGGCTGATACCAATCACAGGAAACAGTATCGGCTGATACCAATCACAGTATCGGCTGATACCAATCACAGGAAACAGTATCGGCTGATACCAATCACAGTATCGGCTGATACCAATCACAGGAAACAGTATCGGCTGATACCAATCACAGTATCGGCTGATACCGATAAGAAGCAGTATCGGCTGATACCAATCACAGGAAACAGTATCGGCTGATACCAATCATCGGCTGATACCAATCACAGGAAACAGTATCGGCTGATACCAATCACAGGAAACAGTATCGGCTGATACCAATCACAGTATCGGCTGATACCAATCACAGGAAACAGTATCGGCTGATACCAATCACAGTATCGGCTGATACCAATAAGAAGCAGTATCGGCTGATACCAATCACAGGAAACAGTATCGACTGATACCGATAAGAAACAGTATTGGCTGATACCAATCACAGGAAACAGTATCGGCTGATACCAATCACAGGAAACAGTATCGACTGATACCGATAAGAAGCAGTATCAGCTGATACTTTTTATCATGTAGCATTATTTATAGGGATGCTCCGATCAAGATTTTACAAGCATTAATTCATTAATATAGACAGCAAGGATGCTGACAGTAAAGACTTTTATAATGTTACAAAATGGCGAAAGGCAAGAAGTTCTGAAGAACAGAAGAGCTGTTATAAGAAACAGTTCAGTAGGAAAAACTGAGGGTGAGACAACAGGTTCCCTGTGCTCTGCTATACTCTCATTGCAATGAGAGCAACAGTGCGTTTCATAGCACAGAGTGAAGCCATCAACCCATCGCCTACACACACCAGACAAGATAAATTCATAAACAGTGTCTTTAACAGTGTTATCTAGGATGGCCGATATGGAGTTACTCATTTCCTGCGTCAGTCCCAGGCAGAATGAAGGCCTTCTAGAGCAGATGACTTTGGTTGGTTTCACTGGATGTTGCATAAAACACATGACTCTACGAGACAGTAGGATTTTCTCCATTAACATAGATGATACTTTATCATGTGATGAAGAAATTATGACCAGAGTTAACGTCACTTGTTTTGTTGTTAAAGATTGAGTTAGCTCACTTCCTTCTCGCAATCCTTCTGGCCCAGTGCCATATTAAGGTGAGGCTTTACCTAGGCTGGCTAAACTTCAGTAGGTATACTGTTCCTCTCTGCATATGACGTAACTGTTTGAGTGTTACTTTTTGCCCCTGGCTGTAGGTGTGCTGGACGTCCTTCATTATGTGTGTTAAGTGTTCCCACGCATCCATACTACAGGGTTAACACCAAGAAGAACATTAGTCATGTACATTTTGTTGCAATATACGGAAGAAAATGTAATTTACTGTCTACTCACGCATTGTGAGCGTGTTTTGTTTCTTTAACATGTTACTACAAAATTCTTCAGAAAAGGCTTGTTTGGGTGGTTAGTATGACACAATTCCTGCTTAAAAATGGCAGCTGTCATCTGAGATTATATCCCCCTTCCTCAATGGCTGATAAATCGCATAGGTACTACATTTGGTTAGTATGAATGAAATTTGAACGTACTACTGTATATCCGCCATGTTGTTACTGTCATGTGACCTACTAATAGTGACCTAGAATAGAAAAGTGCCAATCAGATGTACACTTCAAGAATCTCGCCAGAAGTAGGTGGCATGAAATAAAACCTGCGACAGTCTTTTCTTTCCTGTTGTGAGGTATATCGGAGTAAAACGGCTTCTTGAACAAGAAAAAATGTTGGGCGGGACTTGATTTTGTCAATGGGAAATTGATTGGATGGTTGTGGTTTGCTATTGGTCGACCTTATGTGAGTGACAGGTTGCCCCGCCCTCATGCCAGTAAACACATCATCAAAGAAGAGAAGAGATGAGCTGCAAAAGATGTTATTTTGAATCAAGATTACGAGAGAACATGATTTTCTTTTTTTGATGTGTATGGATAAATCATTTATAATCAATACTGCAATATTCCATTAAAAAAACAAGAATTGTCAATTGTGACTTTATGGTGGCTTTAAATTTGCACCAAACTACTGAATGCATCTTTAAGACAAAATAGACAGACAATAATAATTTGTACTAAAATCATTTCTAAGACAACATAAAATAGACTAAATGGAACAGATCATTTTCCGTTAATGCAGTGTCATTACCTGGAATGGCATTAGCTGTTCAAATCATGTAACTGAGTTACATGAAAATAAATCCACTGTTATGAGGAAACAGCAATGATAGATGATTTCTAATGTAATTATATAAGTCATTATTTATTCTTTGGAGGCACCTGTAACATTAAATTAAAACGGTGTCTTTTATTCAGAGAACACACTGGCCTTTTTAAGTGTGGCATTCAACTGAACATACAAGTCTTTTTTTTTTATTTGATTAATTATTATTTTAAATAAACATTTACACCAAAAATAACAGGTTAAATTAGGAACTCCCTGTATAAAATAACATATTAAGATAACATTCATTTAGATGATTATTTCCCCAATTTCATTACATGTGTCCAAGTTTATCCCCACTTTGGTTGAAAGTTTCATTTGTCCATCTGGAAGATGGATTGCACAAAACTGAACACATGCGTTTTTTTTTTCTTTTTTTTTTCTTGCAAGAATAAAGGCAGATGTTTTTGTAAAGTAATTTTGAAGTCTCTGAATCATCCTTCTTGGATCTAGAGCTCAAGGCTTTAGGTTTCAAGAGCAGTTTAAACCTCTCAGGACCACTTCCAGTTTTAATGAGGAAAATAAAGCATTTCCTCAGGTCTTCCTGTGCATTAAGCCCACACTTCCCTCTCCTGCTAGGACAGAATTGTTTGAGGCTGAGGAGAGGAGGTGTATTCCGCTACATATGGGCGCAATGTAAACAAAGATAGCATCAAAACACAATGAAAGATTCTCAGGGTGTAGATGACAATAATGTATTCTGTGTCTTTGAAGCTAAATTCTGGATTCCATCTGGGAGTGGATCCAATGAGTGGGATATAGACTCAAAACTGTGGAAATGTGGGGGTGTTCCAGATCAGGGACTTGAAGAACACACAGGAAGAAGATGGAACAAACAGAGACACACTCACACACTCAAAAAATCAACACCACTACCATTTGAAAAAAGTGGATGGCAATAAAGCAGAGAAGCCCCAAAAAAATGGCCCTTCTGACATTTCAGGAAGTTCCTTGTATGGGGTCGGTCATTGCGTTACTCCAAACCCAGATGCTATAGTGGCCTCTGGGGAGGGCAGAGGGAGCAAAAAAGAGGGATGGAAAGGGCGGAATTGAGAGAACTGGGAAGAAAGACACGTGTTTGTACCGAGCCAGATGCAAAACACCCACAAGATCCATGTATTTTATTTCACAGAGTGTACTTTAAATGCATTATTGGCTTTACTACCAGAAAGTGATACTGTGTTGATTTCATTTCACTCGCTGTAAAGCTTCTTCCTCTGTTGCACACGAGTACGTAGGCTTCAGTGTTGGGAGTAACAAACGTAACAATGCTGCACTGTAAAATCTAACTTTAAAAAAAGCATGCAAACCAATTGAAAATTGACGTATAAAACGAAGTAAAGTGAAATAGGAATGGTATTTTGTACTGACAAATGCGTAGTTACTTACACAAGAGTTCTAGTAACTAAAAAAGAACTGTAGAGTATACTTGATCATTTACTTTAGATTTACTCTTGATTTTTGGCAGTCTGTTTGTGACTCAAGCATGGTCAATTGCAAGATCATTATTTGACATGAAAAATAGACTAGTTATTGATTAATGATTATCAGCTTTTAAAAGCAACCTATTTATTACTTTCCTTCTTTTAAAAAGAAATAACTGTGATTTCTTGTTGCATCGCTGCATCAACAGGAGGGAAATTACAATAATATAATTGAAGTTTCAAGTGCCCAACCATAGGGAACACTAATCACCATAATGATGCCAACATTTTAGCAAAACATTTTAGCAAAATGTCTCCATTAGAAAATAACATTTTGCCCACTCTTTTTCATCTACACAGGAGATATAAATTAAATCTGATGGACACTGTGTTCTTAGATATTGGTTTTGGAATTATTATTTTTTTAAGAACTGTATGGATAATCAATTTAAGGTCATTCATCTCGCAAAGCATCACACTTTTTTTCTATGAAAACTCCTGAGAGAGACAAATAAGGACCTAAACTGAGGCAAATGTTTATCTCTCTTGGAAAGCGCTCCCTAACAACTCGGTGTACATCTCCAGTTACACTTTGCAAATCTTTGACTTTGTTTATCCTGAGGCCCAGGGTTGGAATGCTGGAGAAAGGGACTTTTGAGCACCTAGTTGTAACATTAGCAAAACATTAGCACGCTAGCATTTCACATTTTCCTTGTAGACTTGTGATCAAGTTGCAGTGAGATCACGTCTGCAGGATTTCATGCAACTATAGGTCATTCCTAACTTGGTGGCTTTTGGGCTTAATCAGTAGAACATTATAACTTGTAGCTATTAGGAACCTAAATGGCACCAAATTGTCAGAATGACCCAAATGAATCTATTGGAAAGCTACAAAACTGGAGAACATTCATCTTATGTTGACCGTGTGAACAAAACGTGCCCATTCATGATACTCAGATCCGTTACCCATTGAGTTGCTAATGGGATCACTGGTGCTTACACAGTCGTGGGCTTTATTCATCATTTTGGAAGAACCAGAGGGAGCCAAGAGCTGATTCATTGGTTGTCTTCTTTCTGTCCACAGATTTGATTTGTGTCTCTTTCTTCTCAAGAAGTAAACACTGCATCTGTGTTTTTATAGTAACAAAGATGCACTGTTCTCATCAGCGTCAAGTTAAGATCACTTACTGGCTTACAACATTATGTACAACCTCTTTTGTTGCTGTGTATGGCTGGATATGAGTTGAAACAATGTTCCATCCCAAATCCAGCCAGTTCATTCCCAATGCTGTATGAAACCCAACATTAGTGTCCGCAGGGCTGTAATTATGCCATCAAGTCTGTCATAACCCTAGACCATCAGATGACTAGGCAAAGTTGAGAAGGACATTATATTTTAATACAGCAACCAGGGAGCCAGTGAGGTCAGTAGGGTTTTGAAAACTTCAAAGTGAACTTCCAGAAAATGTGTCAAATAAGTGAAGAAAACTGTTTTATGAGTCAAAATCCCTGGCTAGCTTTTGTCCTTATTTCTTGAGTGTGAGGCAGTGCTGGCTAATGAATGCGCTTAAACTTTTCCAACTCACTCTGTGCAAGTGAAAAGAAGAGCACAGTCCTGTTGAGTTCTTAACTCTTCCGAGTCGCCGATCACGCCGGCGTGATCAAATCACATGACCAGTTTAAGACGTCGAAGCATAAAAACAAAGTCACGTTGAGCGCTGCTGTCCACTTCTGTCGAAAGTGCTGGCTTGAAACTCTATTTTACTTTTTGTTTTGTGTTGATAGACCAAGTAAAAACGGAGATATGATAATTTAAACTTTATATAAAAAATTTTTTTAAATATTGACGCGTTCGTAAAGGAACGCAAGATGGGATGTGACAGGCGTTGCATTTATTCTCATAACTTCGTCGGTTTTTGTCATAAAACAAAACGGAGAAAAATGTGTGAATCTGCTGACTCAGATCTTCAGGCTGCACATTTTAGGGAGTGGAGGAGGAGCCAACTGAGCAAAGAAGTGAAATTGAAAGGCGCCCGCGGGAGTCAGGAGATTGACGGAGTAGACAGAGAGACATATATATAGAAAGAGAGAGAGAGAGATATTATTGCTAGTTTTTGGAAAAGTTTGAATAGATTTTGAGAGTAGTTTAGGAGTAGTGTAGATAGTTTAGGTAGTTTAGGTAGTTTTTTGTGGAAAGAAAATGAAGCGAATGTCTTTGGTCTCATTGTTGACAGAAACTGTTTTGAGGAGTGGCACAGATTAAAAAAAAAAAACTCACCTGATATTCGTTGTAAATAGTTGTATATATAGTTTGATTTTGTGTTCATTTTACCTTTTGTATAGTATATTTGCACTTTTTAGGAACCCCTCTTACTCAAGGAAGGAAAGCCCTGTAATGTAGCTGCCTGTGTAATTGTACATGAAGTGTTTTGTAGAGTTTCTAAGCAAAAAAAGAAAAGAAAAAAACGCCAATTGCCACACCTGCTTTTTGCTGTATATAGTTAGATTTTATCTCAATTTTACCTTTTTTATGTTGTATTTGCACTAAGTGGGAACCCTCATACTCTGGGAATGCAAGGCCTTAAATATAGCTCTCTGTATAATTGTGTGCATAAACTTTTAAAAAGTGGCAAAGCTAAAAAGAGAAAAAAAAGCCTATGGCCAACTCGCTTTTTTTTTGTAAATCATATTTTTTTTTTGTATATAGCTTGATTATATCTGAATTTTACCTGTATATGTTGACATTTACAACTTGTGTTTACATTTTAAACCTTTTAAAATGCTTCATTGAGCATGTTTGTGTTTTTTGTAGTAAAAAAACTATAATTTTTCTATTCGGATTTTGTGTTTTGTGATTTTGGGTCCAGTATGTTGATACAGTACATAAAAGTGAAAAAATAATTGTCTGTTCATATAGGTGATGTTGTGCTGAAAAAAACAATACCAAACATTGGTATGGTAAACATTTGTTTATGTCGCAAAATAAAAAAAATAAAAAGTACTCAAAAACGGCCAAAATAGCCCAAGACTCCGAAGAGTTAAGTTAGTGTGGTATTATTGGACCTTCAATTGTCTGTGCCATTAAGCAAAATGTGCTATTATTACAGTAGCTAACTATAAACAGAGCAACAGTTTCAAACATTTGCTCTGGTTCTACAGTAATTAATAAAAAAAATAAAAAAATAAACTGACCACAGAAGAAGACTTTTGTTTATATTAATGTTTGCTGCAGTACCCCTTGCGGAAACACTGAAAAAGCAACGTATATTGAACATTTTCCAAATGCAACAATATGTGAAATCGAGCGGAGGAGCATTTACATTTGCATTCACATTGTTGCGTAGAATTTTTTTGTGTCCTAATGGCCTTAAATGTGCAGTAAGAGATTTCTGAGAAACGCTGTTGATATTTTAAATCACCAAAGTAAACACGCCCCTACCCAAAAGGATCACACCCCTATCTTGATAGCTCCACCACCAAATTAATGAACACGCTATGCAACACAGGCACCTCCCTCCTAATGAGTGTGTCCGCCCCTTACTGCTGATTGGCCACAAGTTTGTTTTGGTGCTCGGTCCGATCCCCCTTCAACGTTTTTCAGAAATAGCTTACTGCACCTTTAACACTAAGTCATAAGGGTCTACATGGGTCGACTCCACTATATATATATGTGTGTGTGTGTGCTGCGCAACACGGGTTTGCTCATTCAGTAGTATTCATGCGGCAAAGTGAAAGTGATGTCGAAGTGTGGTGAAATAAGAGGCGAGGGTCTCAACAAAATCTGAACATCATTGAAACGATCATTAATCGTCATTGAATAGTAATGTGTTTTGGCTGGCCACTTGTGATCGGATCATCGAAAACGCGTCATAATACCATGTGTAAACAGGGCGTCTCGCTCGATTTCCGGGATATTGTATATAATTTGCGGGTGTCAGGGATCCGCTATCAATATGCAGTAGACTCCCGATCTCTTCCGGGAGAGGTGGAATATCTGCTATTACATCAGCTCTAAGCCCTCAGCAATATTCACACACATACCTTTTACACTACAATACATTTTATCATTACAGGAAAGAAGGTTACGAGAGCTGAGAGAAAACGAGTGGGCACCATGGGCAAAATTGTGGTCACTTTCCCATTTTCCCCTAGCCCTACTCTGCAATAAAATAGTCTACTACACCATTTGCTGGATAACCCACACATTTCACACATCATTCCAACCGGAAAGAGGCAGCTGCATTTCGGGAATCCCCTGTTGCCCTGAACCTTTTCCACAGAGCAGCACACAGTGAATCTGAGAGGTGACAGCTAACCACAAACTACAGATGTATCTTTAGGACAAAAACATGAAACAACGCCCTTATCGAGCATATTTATGAACATCAATATGTATTTGTATGAATATGTTTATTCAGCTGCCCTAACCGATTTTTGTATCATTATAACAGATGTTCAGGCGTACAGAACAAGATGTGATGTTTTTGATTAGGAGTGTGTGAGTGACCGAGGGGCCGGAGCTCTGATTTAAAGAGTGAGAGTGCATTGGAGAGCACGGGGATGAGCTTCCTGTGTGCTGCTGCCAACCGTTACTCATCATTTACTCATTGTAGCATTCTGCATTTCACATTATGGCACACGTGGTTTTGTTCATGCAGATTAAGAATGACTCTCTTCAAGAGAATGACGCAGAAGATGGACTACTCGCGCTAACCGTAAAGATTCCCGGGGTACACATCATGTTTCGCAATAGCAAAAAGGGTCTTAGTGTATTTTTGGCAAGCCTCTGAAACTGTGACCAATCAGGGTTTTTTTCGCTCCGAAATCCAAAGAGGTTTGGATGACACATTAAGGAGTCATGTTTAAAATGCAGATTATGTGCCAAAAACTGTGATCGACAGGAGTTAATCTAAGGAAATATTGTGTGGAAATGAGTAAGTTGAAATGCCATATATTTCACATATTGCAGTTTCAGTGTTGAATCTCATCTGGAGTTCACCAATGTCTTTGCAATAGTCATCTTTTCCATCGAAAACAAGGCACTGGCCAAGGCAGAGCTCTCAAAACAATGGCACTATTTGTTTAAAACTACAATCACATCCTCAAGTCAGTTGATTCAAGCCCACCCCCTCACTCTAAACTCGAAAGGGTCGAGCGGCCTGCCTTGTATCACTCAACTGGGCATAGAAATTGGCTCGAAATAAACTTTTTTCAAGATAAATTCTACTTTGAAATGGCCAGACTTCCACTGGTGCAATGAAACATGAGATGATGTGTTGGGAGATGCAGCCAATACTGTGACAGCCTGAGACTGAAGAGCAGTCGCATTGCCAAAAGCTTTGTGGTTTGAAGAACGTTCCACTCTGTGATCACGCACCAATGTCTGATGACGAATATGATTAAAAGATATTAATTTGTGAGTTTGTTAAAGGAATGTTCTGGGTTCAATACAAGATGTTCAGCATCTGTAGAATGATGAACACATTTATAAAAACAATTGCGTGTGAAAAATGCGTATATTTTTGTACATGAAAAATATAAGTACTTTCATATGTCAGGAATTGCACATATAAGCTTTTAAACTAGAACAAAATCATTTTTTTATGACCAGAATTTATTATATTTATGACTAAGTGTCCAATAACCAATGAGAACTGATTTGTATAGGGGTTTTTTTACTTACAAATAATCAGTGTTGGGAAAGTTATTTTTAAAAGTAATGCATTACAATATTGCGTAACTCGCTAAAAAAGAAACTATAACTGAGTTACTTTTTTATGGAAAGTAATGCATTATGTTACTTTTGCATTACTTTTTCTCACCTGGACTGGGCTTGCTTGTTTATTTTTTTTAATAACAAAAAAAAGGTATATTTTTGTCAAATGTAAAGGACAAAAGTGAAATGAATAAGCCTCAGATTGAAGTAAATGCAAATGCATGCCTGTACAGTAGAGGGTGCAGCACAAAAAAAAAAAAACTTTTCAGTTGTTCTGCCATTCTGAATTGCAGAAGAATATAGGGGAGGGGGGAATGAATGAAACACAGATAGGATGTTTATTTAAAGTGATTTATGCTTATTGGTATGGATTATTTGAATGATTGAAAGTCAGCAGTAAAGACAATGGTTAATAAAGTGAGATTAAATACATAAAGTGTATTTGTGTAATTTAACATATTTAATTATTGCAGGTTTGCGTAATATTTTGTGTTTGCAATTCATTCCTTTCATTCATTTTGAGGAATATTGAATCTGTTTTTGTGCAAGTGAGATGAGTAAATGCCTCACATTGGCCCTCATTTATCATTCTTGCATAGAAACGGGCGTATATATTGGCGTAAGATTATGCTTACACTCCTCTCATCGCCTGATTTATGAAGCTGTGCGTACCTTTGAAATCCAGGTGTACGCAATACCTGCCCTTGATAAATGCCGCGGCTGAAAACGATCGTCATTAGAATAACACGCCCCTATATATTCAAGTCTCCGCTCCCCCCACGCCCTCATTTTACGCCATGGACACACGGAAGACGGCAAAGAAGAGAAACTTCTTTGAGAAAGAGAAAGCGAAACCAGGGAAGTGGAAAGAAACAAAATTGATTTCTAGATTTTTATTATTAATGACGCTTATTGTTATTTAGAAGAAGAATGTCGTTATTATTATTATTTGTATTATTATTATTATTATTTAAAAGAAGAATGTCATTTTTATTATTTTGTCAGTCTGAATTATTTTTTGGTCATTGAAAGCCTTTCATTACTGAACCCAGTCCGTGCACACCTGCCGGGCCTAACCCTGGCCTAACCATCGTTTCAAAGAATAGTACAACGGCGAGCGCGTCGAGTATAAACGCCTCGTCCATTTGGGGAGGTGCGCGCGCAGTCTGCGGAGACTCGCGCTGCGGAGCCAGGCGAAAGTATAAACAAGGCTTGAAACGTCAGGTAAAGCGCACAGGCTCGCAACTGAAGGAATACATATATGCCTACAATTCAAATGCTTTGGTAAAGTCACACAAATTAAACATTGAAGTCCATGTTGCACAAAAATAAACACTGAAGTTTATAATTACTATGTTGTTGTTTTTTTACAGTGGGTCATAATATATCATATCTTTTAGTTTGTCAGTGCGTTTTGTGGTGTTAGGAATTGTTTTTCTGCGCATTCCCGCACTCAAAACGTGCGTACACCACCTCCTGAGCTGGCGTAGGATTTGAGCGTGCCGTACGCCAACGTCCATATTGATAAATCTCAAAGTCACCATGGTTTTGGGTGTACGCCAGGTGTACGCTGGAAATTTGGTGTACGCACTTTTGATAAATGAGGGCCATTAAGTCTAGAACTACAATAAAATGCTGATTTTTAAATATTTATAATATTTGATACAATATATATACAATAATATACAAACCTTTTTGTAGCACATTTCACTTTTGGTTTAATTTGGTTTAATTGTTACTCGCAATGCCAGTGTTGGGTGCTATTATTTAGAGACCCTCCAAATGGAATTCCACCAATAACAGATGAGGTAAAAACATATATTTAAATAAAAATAAAAATAAAAAAATAAATAAGGGTCAGGTCATTCATGGTTAAGTCTATATATATTATTTAATTTTAATTTTAATTTTAATTGAACGGAGTATAGCAACATACAGTAAAACCATGAAAGTTACATTCTTTAAGTCTATATATTAAAGGGACAGTTCACCCAAAAATGAAAATTCTGTCATCATTTACTCACCCTCAAGTTGTTCCAAACCTGTATGACTTTCTTTCTTCTGTTGAACACAAGAGAAGATATTCTGATTAATGTCACGAAACTAAACAGTTGATGGACCCCATTGACTTCCATAGTATTTTTTTTTTCCTACTATGGAAGTCAATGGGGACCAGAAACTGTTTAGTTACCAGTCTTATTCAAAATATGAATTATTCTTTTGTGTTTAACTGAGGAAAGAAATTCATACAGGTTTGGAACAACTTGAGGGTGAGTAAATGATGACAGAATTTTCATTTTTGGGTGAACTATCCCTTTAAGTCTAAACCAATTATCGGTCAATTTTTAAACCCTTCAGAATGACTTGCCCCATAAACTTTCATTGGAAGCACATAAATGCACACATGATTCTCTTGTTTGTTTCTGCATACTGAGGGATGAGTTCACTTTCTGCTATAATCGATAGCATTCCACAGATGTGTCATTCAATCCAGAGCATTCCTCTTCTGGTTCCTTTAAAAAGTCTCCAAAATATCATTTAGACTTGAAAGAGAAAACAAACTGTTTATTATTAGTTACAAATTGTTTTTATTATTTCTATAAATATAATTAATCTCTAATTGAACGTCTAAGTCTGTAGTCACAACTAGAATTCAGTTGAATAATTTTCCTTGTTTATTTATATGGATGGTTTACAGCAGCATATGCGAAGAATGCTCACGTGCCGTAACTGGATTACGTCAGTCAGAACAGATGTTCGCCCGGCTGCAGATGCGCTGATGCTTCCTGGGAAGAATGCTGCATGTTGCACCAGCATGGACAATGTAACTTGGCTGGATGATTTGTTTTCAGATGTGCTTGACGTTAGCAAATAGTCAGGTGTGAAACAGCACTTTGCGGGTTTTAAATCAAAGAACATTACCATTTGTTTTATGCTTCGCATTTTTCAGCTGTTGGACGCTGGCAAATCTTTGCATAACACGAAATTGCACTTATGACTAAACCTAATTTGCACCTTGAAAATTCTTCAAGCCTTTCTTCTGAACAAAGGATCTTTTATGGAAGTTGTAACTGTGAAGTTAAATGTAGGGGGAAATTAAAGGGAAAAGGGGAAAGTTCACGAGGGTCTTAACCTTGCATAAATTTCATAAACAACAAAAAAAAATATTCATTGTACATTATGGGTAAATGAAGTGGTGTCCAAAAGTCTGAGACCACATTTGGTGATTTAAAAGTTAGAAGTTGTAGAATTTGCGAATTTTTTAAATCAAGACAAGATATGACAAAAAAAAAAAAAAAAAAAAAAAAAAACAAGATAAAATATTTAAAATAGCAATTATCTATATCTGATCTATGGCAGAACTATAGATAAATATGTAAATGTGTGATATTGAGCTTGTGTATCATTCTCAAACCATGCAGGATAACAAATGTGTGGATTCATATAGAATAGAATAGAATAGAATAGAATAGAATAGAATAGAATAGAATAGAATAGAATAGAATAGAATAGAATAGAATAGAATAGAATAGAATAGAATAGAATACAATACAATACAATACAATACAATACAATACAATACAATACAATACAATACAATACAATACAATAGAACACCTTATTTCGATAGTCCACTTTAGACATTCTAACTATAAGTAACTTTGCAACTATATGTCAACTAACTCTCATTAGAGCATTAGTAGACTGTCTGATTAATATCTGCTAACACTTTATTTTGATGGTTCCCAAACAGACAATATACTGCTTTAAGTAACTTGGCAACTACATGTCAACTTATTCTACTAACTCTAACCCTAAACTAACAGTCTACTAATACTCTAATGAGAGTTGACATGTAGTTGCAAAGTTACTTATAGTTAGTATAGAATGTCTAAAGTGGACTATCGAAATAAAGTGAAAGTGAAACTGAATAGAATAGAATAGAATAGAATAGAATAGAATAGAATAGAATAGAATAGAATAGAATAGAATAGAATAGAATAGAATAGAATAGAACAATGGGTAATAACAAATATTACATGAATGCAAAACAGAAGCATCATCTCTATGGTGTCAGACCTGAATGCATTTTGGTAAACTGGCTTTAAAATCCTGATGCAGCTCAGTGTTCGGCTGGCATTGTAAGAGTGGAAAACTGTGGAATACGCTCATCGCCTGCCTCAAATTCCTCTCATAGCTTTGGCTAGCCACTACGAAAACAGCCTCTCGCATTCATGCCCCCTTGACCCTTTAACCATTATGAATCCTCTAATCGGAAGAGTTATGAGCACACGGTTAGATTAGATTAGATTAGGCCGTGGATAAATATGGTTGTAAAACCAAAACAAGTTCTTTAAATGAAAAAAAATTCAGGGATTCCTTTTCAGAATCAGTCTGATGAGAGAAATTAAATACATAAAACAATGTCTCTGGACCAGTCAGGGAGTTAATCTGCTCCTGGACCCATTCCAAGCTTATCTCTGGGGGAGATGTTATCAGTGTCCCGAAGAGACTCTACACCTATCACTAGAAATGATACAGATGAATTGCTTTGCTCTGACGCATGAAACATCCTTCTGAGCTGTTTTCATGTCTGCAACTATCTCTATTGAAAGCAGTTTGACAAATGCGGTAGACGTTAAATGTTGATGTTCAATCCACTATTGTTTTATTTAGAATTGTTCTATAGTCAACGCAGTATATAATGCAATTACATCAGAAGTAACTGTAATTAAATTACAGAAAAATGAAGAGTAATCCATTACTTTACTTTTTCCAGGGAAAAGTAATTAAATTACAGTTACACTGCAGTTACTTAGTAATAAATCAAACCCAACCCTGACAGTAGAGGGCAATTTCTTTGTTGTTAGATGTTATTTTGTAATTATTAGTTGCTGTTAGCTTAGCAACATGCTAACGACAAAAATGATTGCAATCAATTTTGAGTCATATCTTCTGTACACTTCACATGAGGAGAGTTTGTGTGCCATTGGTACCTTTAAAGTTGGCTCCAAATCAGCCAGTTACGGGTCCCTATTTCAGTTAAGATACTGCCTTAGAAGGCAGCTGCCTATGTAGGGAACAGACAGCAAGACAGTTTGAAAAAGAGCTCAAGTATGAGCGATATTGTTCTTATTTGCCGCTCATGGGCTTCCTGCATTCTTTCACAGCAAACTTGAAACATGACTTAGGAGGAAACATAGTAAAATTCCTCACCCTGACGGTTTTGTACAATATACAGCGTACAGTACAATATAGTGTTCTTATGCCCTCGTCTCAACTCTCAGCACCAGAAATACCGCTTTCTTTTTTGTGAAATTTCACAAAATGTGACTTCCATTAATATTGCTTTAGTTTGGACGTCAACTGTCAAGAAAGTCTGTTAACAGGTTCTGTCTTGTTTAGCTTGGCTAACACACCTGCAGTCTAAATACTATAAAAGGCTAGTTTATTGTCAGAAAGGAAATACATAAGGAGGCCTGGACATTCGCACATAATTGAAAATACAGAGTCCATTTTACTTCTGAAAGGCAAACCGGATCTTTTTCTTGGCAGCTTGCCACTATTCAATTGTTAACCTGCATTTTTCTGAACACTCAAGTCTTTGATTCACTGTGAGCCACCTTACTTTTCTAAAGCCAAATCATAAAATACCAATGAATAGCAGCCAAAAACACTCCCACAGCAAAAGAACTTACAAAAAAAAAATCTGGGAAAATGTTTTTTTTTTTTTTTTTTAAATAAAGACTGAAAGGTTGAAAGTTTATAGGAAGCTCAGTGATGCTGCAGTTTGTTTATAGCCTACGTCTAGCTTTTTACTTCTGCTAATTAAAAATTCATCAAAGTCATAAACTCGTCGTGGGAGCCAGGGTGATACAAAAATATCAAGTCAATCGCAATAAATTATCGGAAGAAGATCATTTTATGACCACAGATGTGTCCGTTATCAACATGCATTGCCAGTGTAAAATGAAATTAACTCAGTTAATTCAACTAATGATGAAGAATTGCACAAACTCAAATCTTTTCATTACTCGAGCTTCTGAGCAGGACCTGTGCTATCATAATCACCCAATGCATCTCTGTAAAAGACAGAAAATCCACAGGATGATTCAACTTCCTGCTGGAGGAGATCTCATCAACACGGCATTAGGTGACTTATTCTGACTCTCAGCATGACTCTTATTGCTTAACTCGAAGGTTTGTTCATCATGTGGATTACTTAGTTTCAAAGGGGTTAGTAAGATAGGATAATAATCTTCCTTTGCCGCAGTCTTTGCTGTAAAAGGGAGTAATATTGTAAGCGAAGTCATGTGTATACAAAGCATTATGCTGCCAACAATGGCGGTAAATCCTGTTTCAAAGTCGATGCTAAATCGTCGAATAAAGGATCTTTTGTGTTACATGCACACGTCCCCATGGAAACGTCAATGTACTCAGACTTGTTCCTGGCCTCAGTCGTGAGGGCAAATGTTTCTCTTTCTGTTTCCACTGTCTGTCACTTCCTATTTGTCTCATGTTCTGAATTTGCAGACGCCATAATTATGTGTTGAGGTTACAGGGCAAGTCTTGGTATTAGTGTTAATTTAATTTAGTACATTTTGTGTTTGTCTTGGTACTGTCAAATGTCCTTTTTAGTTTTTATGAGCTTTACTCGATCATTAATTCTTTTTTTAGTCAAGTTATTCTAGTTTTAGTAAATTTAAAAAGCGTAATGGTTAAACTGATGATCACAATTAATTTAGCTCAAAATCTTGATTATTGAGCATGATGGTTGTCAAATTATTGCACTATTACCTATATGCAAACCCATATTCTCTCCATTATGAAAACTGGTAAAACTCAAAGGTTTATCTCCAAAGCTAAAAACATTACAAATTCCCAATAGTAATTCCAAACCTTAATGTTTTTATATGAAAAGATATAAAAGAGGTTGCTTAAGCGCATTTATTCCGCAATCACAATCGCAAACAATATGATCGAGATCTATGCTTGGATTTATTACAGTTTTTATCACTGAGAAGTAGAGCTAAATAAAATCACGATCTCGATTCAAACACCCATGCAATATTATTCGTAAATGGCAGCGATTCGGCTATTAAACCTTTTCCAAGTACAATTGCGGCGAAAATTCATATCTGTGTTTGCGCTGCAGTTGAGCCAGAGAGAGCAGTTGTCATGTATAGGTATGAAAAAGCTTCACAAACAGTCTTTTCAATGACACAGAATCATCATTTCTGTGTTACAAAATATGCATATTATCTACATCGGCCATTCCCAAACTGTGGTCCGCGGACCACTAGTGGTCCGTGAGGGTACTGCAGGTGGTCCGTGGAGAGGCAAAATAAAATATAAAAGAATTTTTTTTTTTTACCTTCATTTTACCAGGAAATTCCCATAAAAAAAGTAAAAAGAATATTTAGGCCTATATTGATATACAATTTAAATTAAATTGTCAAGTTATTGTGTGATTACTAAAATTGGCCGTGACGTTCAAGTTCAGTGCCGTTAGAACCACAACATGGATCGGTGGATAGCAACAGGTTCTCTGAAGAGAAAAGGGCAGAGGCAAATGTGTTCTCATTATCACATCACACGCATAGCCTTTAGTTTATAGGCAGTTTATATGAAACGAAATGTTTATAAATGGAATGAATAAGGCCTGTTATTATTTTAATTTCCAGTTAGTTTCTTGATCTCGCGTTTCTGTAATGTTTTGCGGATGTGCTGTTAAGTGGACAAACTCAAGCCTACTTTTTTGAGGACTTGTAAAACTCTGAAGATTAATAATCCCTTAAAATCGCCAAAGGTTTTGAAATGTTGACTATATCCAAGTGTTCTTACTGTATAGATTTCATACTCCATTGCTATGGAAATAAGCCTGTTGTTCAAATGAACCTTATTATGCCCTCGGGCGCTTGAGTAAATAAATAAATAAAATATGTAAACAGCCGTTGTGTGCAGTAAACTTTCTTTTAACAAGCCGTATGTACTGATGTGATGACCAGAATAGTTTTAGTGCTAGTAAGCCTTTTTAGAGGTGCGGATTAATTCAGGTAGGAATTAATCCGTGTGTAGAGTAGACATATTTTATTATGTGTATTATGAGGTGGTCCGCGAAAATTCTTGATTACAAATAGTGGTCCACACACACAAAAAGTTTGAAAACCCCTGATCTACATTATAGATCAAAGTAGAGGAAATCACCTTTTGAAAGTAATCTCAAAGCGCTTCAAATAACGATTGTATCAATTACATCGTTACACCAGTAGGTGGCGACAAGTGACTGTTAGAAAATGTATTTGTCATTCAATCATTTGTTAAAGAGAATCGTTCAAAAATGCTGAATAAGTGTTTACGAGTGAGTCATTGAATCATTCATTCAAACCGATTTTTTTAAATAATTAATTTAGATTAAATATATTGAAAAGACTGCAGCAATTAACATTTTGTCAGAGCCTTTAGTAAATTACATGTTATTTTGGTATTTAGTTATCTGTTCAAATTCATGAGAGAATCGTGATCTCTGTTTGAAACAATAACAAAAAATTTGTGATTCTCAATTTATCCAAAGTCGTGCAGCTCTTCTGAGAACGTTTGATGATCGATTTAGTCGCAGCAAACAGCGCAAATGACTCGTGAGCGACCACAGACTGGCTGTGTATAACACTTTATTTTGAGCAGAATATCTTAATGAATAGAGATTGTTAAACTCCAACATACATCAATAAACACATGGCAGAAAAATTTATCATTTTAAGAGAAAAGGCTTTGATTAGGGGATTTAAACTCTTGATATCTGGCAACCCCAAGCATGAACGCTGGTGGAGGCTTTAAAAAAACGTCTATAATATTTGTTCTGCTCTTCTTTGTTGAAGAAAATATAGAGAGATTTTGGTAAAGTATTTATTTTTTATTCAACAATATTGCATGTTGATAAAGTTAGTCCAGTGATGTGGTTGTTGTCTCATCGTTTTGTTTTAATCATGGTCAAAAGGTAATTAACGAACATTTTTCGTCATCGTTTTTTCATTAATGAAATTAACACTAAGGAAATGTGTTGTTTTGCCACTAAAAAGACTTTTAACACAAAAGTTTCTAATTTTTCAGCCCTGAAGTGGTACTTCTCAAGAATCTCATCTCATGTAATGGTTCTATGATTACATTTGCAGGCACTAATGTTTCCCCAAACACTATGGCATGCATTGCCTCATTCATTACGAGGAGCTGCGGTTCTGCTTGGAGGATATTGGTCAAATTAACCGAAGAATTATCTAAAGGATAGTGGGACGTCTGGGATTAGATCCACTTTGCAAATCAACACTTGCTGCGAGACCTTGCAGGCGAGACATGCAGTCTCGCTTTTGGTACTACCATAACGCACCTCTAGACCAAACAAACACAGTCTGACTAAAAAGACACTGGTCCGTGCGATATAAAAGAAATCAAGAGATACGGTTTGCAGAAACCAAGGCTAAATCATCAGGCTATCATAACATGAGTCAAAAATGTCCAAGAGTAGAGCAGGATGGATATGAAGCAAGACAACAGATTCCAGTAAACTCCAAATGAGCCATACACTTTATTGCAGTCACACCTGAATTTCTTCAGTTTCGAAAGCATTCATGTGAAAACATGCCTGTGGAGGTTTCCATGTCAGTTTTGTCAGAGCATCTAATATCCCTAATGCACATTTGCAGAGGTTTAGGCAAAAATGCCTTCGGCAAAGTGAGCAAATAACACAGCGATCGCAGATATGAATATGTCAACATGAGGATGTGCTGCACGGTGATGAATTGGTTCCGTTGCACTGAACAGTAAGACTTCGGTGAATTAAAAGAGAGTAGGAAATAATGAAAGAGAGGAAAAAGTTGAGCTGTTCTCACAAGTCTCAGCGGCAGAGAGCCTAGGGCTGGGAAAACCACATCCAGCAGGGCCTGCATCCGAGATGCATATCACTGAAGTGCAAGTTCAGCAAGTTTACGGAGATAGGATGCATTTGATTCAAGAAGATTTTCTAAGTCTTGATGTTTACCAAGATAAATGACACTTAATTATGATTGAGATGCAAAATCCATCTATTTATTTATTAGCATAGACATTTTTACCATTGTTAGTTGGAAATGCATCGATTATAAAGGAATTTTCCAAGTTAAATACAAGTCAACATTACACATTTGTGGAATGCTATCAATTACCGCAGAAAATTATTTTGACCACTTTTGACACAGTTTTAACATTATGGGCCCTATCTTGCACCCAGCGCAATTTACTTTGTACACGCATGATACGCATGTATCATTCCTATTTTGCACCCGCGCACAGCGGACTTTTCCCTCCACAGACGCACTTCGGTAAACTAGGAAATGAACTTGCGCTCCCGGGGCGGTTCAGCGCAAAGAGGAGGCGTGTTCCAGCGCAAATGTTCCCTGGTGCTATTTTGCAGGTTTAGAAAACAATTCCGCCACTGACAAGGAAAAACCTAGTCTAAAGTCAGTGGCGCGCTGCGCATGTTATTCATATGCTATTTTAAGGGCGCATGCTTGGCCATAATCAATGTAGCGTGTGCACAACGAGCATACACTTTGATTCTCTCATCTACACACAGAAGCAGCAGTTCTCATTTTTAGAAAACCAATCATTATTACAAGGAAAAATATTACCACAAGAGGGAAATCATTGTTGTGTCCATGAAGATGTGAAAAAATAGGCATAAATCTAGCTTACACAATTACCCAAATTATTATACGCCTGTTTAACCAAAGTTAATTTGGGTGGGTTTCTCCCATTCCCAATGTCACTTCTCTGTGTTTTACGGCCCTGACGAGAACGTCGGTCTCCTCGGCTGTGAACCGCTCCTGGCGCTCGCCTGGCAAATCCGCCGTTATAATAGCAATCCGCCATGGAACAAGCGCGTCTGCTCTTAAAGGGAATGTGAGATGTTGCTCTGATTGGTTTATTTCACGTTACGCCCAAACCACACCTATGAATAATGAAGCTACTTCAGACCAACCCATTTTAGATTTGCGTCGGGCGCAAATAATAGCAACAGCGCCCGAGATCCGCCCACAAAGTTACTTGTATTTCGCGCTTGATACTTGCGTTTCAGATCGTTAAAATGAGCCCTATGACTCCCACTATTAGTGCAATTTGTTTTTTGTTTGTTTTTACAAAGTGAATCTAAATAATTTTCTATAGTAATTAAAATGTCTGCAAATGTTATCAGTCAAGCTTAAAATGTTTGGTAACTCTTTACTTGAAACCGTTAATAAGTTATGCATAGTTACAAGTAGCTTAGCACTAAACCAAACCCTAAACCTATAGTAAAGTCAGAATATTACACTGCAATGAAAACATAAATATATCATTTTAAAGAAGAAGAAAAAAAGTACTTTAAGGGTGTGTTCACACTTGTTGTTTGGTTTTCTTGGTTCTTTTGGGCTGCGTTCACACTGCAGGGCTTAATGCTCAATTCCGATTTTTTTGCAAGGTCGTTCACATTTCCAATTAAATGCGACCTTTTGTGATCTCCTGTGTGACCGTGAAATGACCCAGAATTGACCCGCATGCGCAGAAGAGTACTCAACGGTCAACGATGTCACTTAGTCAGGACCAAAAAAGAAAATTATACATTTAGTGCTTAGTTCGCTTAGCGTTCACACTGACATTTTTAAGACTGAATCTAAAGAACAAACAAACAGCTTTTATTAAGTATATTTTGTGACGGTACTTGCAGAACATCTAAACCAATGCTGTACTGGGTTTAACTCGCTCGTTGTATGTGTATATCATGGTATTTTTACTAGCTGAGAACTCATGAAGAGTCTGATGAGAAGATCTGCAGCAAGAAGATGCGGTTCTGATGCATGAACCGAACTGTAATGGGCAACATTGTGAAAAACCAGGTTTGCTTGAGCATTCTGTCCTCTTTAGGGTCACATCTTGTAACATCACGTCCTGTTTTTGGTTAGTTTACATGTCTTTGCTCTGTGTTGTGTTCATATTTCATTCGAACCGCACCAGAGTTGGTTTAGAAGTGGACCGAGACCCATCTTTCAGAGGTCTCGGCCCACTTGTTTGATGCCACCAGGGTTCAGATGGCAGCGTTCACACTTATTCAAATGAACCGCACTAACAGAGCAATCGCACCAGGGTTCGTTTTAATCGAACCAAACCCGCCAATTGTAAACACACCCTAAAAGACTTAAAAATAGACTTAAACTCTCAAACACAGTTTGTATCGCAGTGGGATCCTGAGTTCAACTTTGGCCTGGGTTATGTCCTGACCCCATTGCCTCTCTCTTCCTCCACTTTCCTGTCAGTTTTCCACTAACAAAGGCAAAATGCCAATAAATAAAATAAAGCAAAGTTTCTGTGTCCGAAGGTGTTTGCATTCTGCCTCGGTGGCCATTCACCTGAGAGCAACAATACACTAAACAAAGCAGGTAAACAAAGAGATCCATTACAATTCACTTCGTACACGTCTACTATATTTTCACACCATGTCCTATACTGTGTTCTCACAATAGAAGTGTGTAGAGGGAGTGTCAGTGATAGCTATATCACCTATCCCAGGGCATCTGCGGCCTGTTCGGATCAAGTGTTATTTTGAAACCTGATCATCCATGAAGACACGAGGTTATTGAGAGCTGAATGTTTCACTTTGGCTGAGGGAGATTTCCTTACAAGCTCTGCCTCAAATGAAATTTTTTATGAACATAAGTTATAAATTATGGTTTGAAAGACCGGTCAGATGTGGTCAGGTTTGGGAAGAGGTGAATCAAAATGGTTGCCTTTGCTTAAAAAAGAAAAAGCAAAAACATCTTTCTTGACATCTTTGTTTAGTCAGCAATTCACTGACTATACAGACAGTACAGCTGACATGCTGAGATTTCAATTGGCTTTTTTGAAAAACATTTTAGGCTAAAAGACTGTTCCAGACTTCAAAATGGGCCACTGTCAACCACGAATATGTTACAGGCTCAATAAACAGCGTTTTTTTTTTTCTTTCTGCGCGTTCTTGCATTAGTGTGCATTTCAGAGTATGTGTGTCAGGAGCTGCTGGCCTGAAACTGTCATCCTGTTTCTCAATGTTTTCCTTTACCGTTTTCTTTTCTTTTTCCCTTTAAGGTTTGCTAAATATACACCTCATGGAATAATAAATGGAAACAGCACTTTTCAATTCAAAGGGTCTGAGAACAAGCACCTGAACGTCTAAGAATAATCCTAAAAAACAACAGCAACTGTTCTGCATCCTCCCAGATTGTCAGTCTAATACACATACACGAGTCACTAGATATCAGAAGAACCGAAGGGTTCATAAGCAGTGTTATATTGCTATAGGACAACTGGCACTGTTTGATCAAATAGTCAAATATTTGAGTAAATGTTTTACGCTTTACACAGTACAGGCTCTGTTTGCTGTGTTATTGCTTCTGTCAAAATCCTGGACAATGTGTTCCCTCCAATATCACACCTCAGTGATTTCCAATAGTGAATGAAATATAACCGCCAATGAGTGCCAGTGTGACGCACCACACAGTCAATGTTGTGATGCTGTCATTTTGACCAGCTCGATTAATTAAATCAAACATACATTTAAAATACAGTGGCATGAATACACCTATTATAAGCATTGTTTTATTTTTGATCATTTTGATATCAATTTCGATATTTCATTTTGATCATTTTGGGGGCATAAATACAAATGTCCTTATATAAAAAAAATAAATAATAATAATAATAATAATAAAAAAAAAAAATATATATATATATATATATATATATATAATAAAATATATAAATAATAAAATAATATAAAATAAATAAACTCTTTATAATGGTGTTTTTGAAATTGAAAACCTTAAGTAGCCTAATATTTGTTTTCTTAATTTTGTTAAAATATTATTAATATTTCAAAAATGCGTCTCTTAAAAAAAGTTGTCTCTTAAAATATCAGACAAGTTTACCTTTTTAGGATAGTTAAATGTTGTGGGGGTCATTAATTAAAAAAGAATTAATCGTTTGTTTGGTAATAAATCCAGGTGAAACTCGAAAAATTTGAATATCGTGCAAAAGTTCGTGTATTTCAGTAATTCAAATTAAAAGGTGAAACTAATATATTTAGTATATATAACTATACACATATGCATGATTATACTTTTCAGAGGGCCGACATTTTTGTATTTAAAATCCTTTTTCTTATTGATTTCAGGTATTTTCTGAGATTTTGAATTTGGGGGTTTCATAAGCTGCAAGCCATAATCATAAAAATTTTAACTTTTGCACGATATTCAAATTTTTCGAGTTTCACCTGTGTGTGTGTGTGTGTGTGTGTGTATATATATATCACACACACACATACATACATACAGTACATACATACATACATACATATATATCAATCATTTCTAAGAACTTGGCACTTGGCAATTAGTTTTAAACTAGATTCTGTTCCCTTTCCCTACCTTGGAATAAATAAAAGGAATTACATAGTGGTCTTTTCTATTGGTCAATTAAATGTGATGAGGCATGATGTGGGATTTGCAGAAACGGCAGCTTCTCATGTGAAGCCACACCCTACTGAGATGTCAGGAACGACAAGGAACGTTTATTTTTTCCAGCCTGGATTCCAAGGTCTCTTTCCATCACAGTGGCTCACTCAATAATGGAAATACTATAAACTCCATGACGTGCAGGTTCAATGTTTCCAAACATAGACTTCCCGTGAGCCGGCAAACGTCACAGAATTAGCTTGAGAATTAGCATGTGTGATAACATGCAGAGACGATAAGAGTCCATGTATGTGTGGAAAGAAAGAAAGAAAGAAAGAAAGAAAGAAAGAAAGAAAGAAAGAAAGAAAGAAAGAAAGAAAGAAAGAAAGAAAGAAAGAAAGAAAGAAAGAAAGAAAGAAAGAAAGAAAGAAAGAAAGACTGTCACAGGTAATCACAGCGTTTATCTCTAAATAGATTCTGGCCATTTCAAGCTCAGTCGCTGTCATCGCAATCATCGCACAATCAAACTGTCAGAGCCGCCACACGACTGTGAACGACAAAGGAACTCAAAAACATGACACTTCTGTCACACAGCTCTTTCCTTCATAGCAGTCGTATGGAGAAACATTCAGAAACTGCTTGAAGAAAACCCTCATTGTTCTCTGCCAAAGAGAGAGAGTCACTCCAGCAAAATGAGGCACTGACTTCTTCGCCAGTTTTAGGAAACTGCTCAACAGTTTATCAAAGCAGGAGGTCTGCTTTTTTCCCGACAAACTCGTTTGACTTTCTCCGCAGCTCTTGAAACTCCAACCGCTTCAGCAGATGTGATTCTGGGAAAAGCCAATCACCGGGGAGAGGCATCGAGACCCAGAAACAACCCGCCATCACATGCCGAAGGCCCCTTAGTAACGGACAGTTTTTTACAATCGCCCTCCCGGGAGCTCAATATGGAGCCGTGAGTGGGCTCTGGTAACTCTTGAAAGAGCGTTCAGGACGGATGATGAAAACTTTGCAGAGGTGGAGGAGGAAGTATGCAGATATTAAAGACAGGAAATTGACGCTGGGCATTAGGTTTTGCTGAGAGAAATCACAGCCGGCCGTCTGCAAAACCGATCACTGGGTCATGCAAAGCATGTGCAAACAGTGTGGGAGCTTGGTGACAGATGAGGACAATCAGGATGGTGACGAGATTGTGAGGTTTCAAGGCATTTTGCAACTCATTTTATAGTCTAAACAATAATGCGGAAATAGAATAAACATTATTGAGACAAAAAGTCATGGTGTCAGGCACGTGAAGCGAGTGGCCTATCAGTAGGTGGAGGCTTGTGTCAATGGATTTGCAAAAATAAGCATTTGTAGCCAGCAAGCAAAGCTCTTGCAAATGAATCGAGAAATCAGATTGTCTCTGAGATTTCCATTTGACACTATATTTATGTAGAGATGTATAATCATTTAAAAAGTTAAAATGATCCTATGGAATCTGTTTTTTGGTGATTTAAAAACCTTAAAGGGATAGTTCCCCCGAAACTGAAAATTGTCATCATTACTCACTTGACTTCCGTCAATCTTCAGAACATATTTTTTAATGAAATCTGAGAGATTCCTGTCCCTCCATTGACATGCTATCACTCTGACACTTCAAAAAGTTCGTAAAGAGATCGTAAAACTAATCCATATGAAAAAGTGCTGTTGTCTAGCCGTCTGAGTTTGTTAGACAACGGGACTAATTGTTGCTGAGTGCTCATGATGATGAAAACTGTAAAATGAAAAGTTTCGAAGTTTAAACGTTTTCTCTTGTTCTGTTCTCAAAATTATGGAAAGCACTTTGAATTCGCCAAAACTCCAGTTAACTCAACCTTTGGTGTCGCTAGCGCCACGCTGTACCTGTTGAACTACAGAAAGTCTGCAGGCTCAAAGCATTCCTTTGCAATGATTTTTTATTTGCTGAGAAATTGTTAGAGTCAGAGACAGAGAGAAAGAGCTGTTAAAGTCGCATGAGACCAACAATCCAGTGCCAAGCACTGTTCCCATGATGTCAATTAACGGGACCAAGATGTTCCAGCATGACAACGCGATGAAATGATGCCTGACGGGCGGGTTTAACGCAACGGTCCTCCATCTTGGAACGTCCTGAGGCGGGGGAGGAGGGTAATGGGAAAGAAGAGCAGTATCACATCTCAAATTCATCTCACAATTAGGGGAAAATACAGGGTTGATGTATTTCCCAAGATCACTGGCTAAACAATTCATGATCCCAACGGAGAACACTGATGCTCTCCAGCCATTAGTGGAAGAACTGAAAATGATGGCTTTTCAAGAAGGATATGTGACTGCGATAGAGGACAATCGGATTATCATGCATTTTTTATTGGCTACATGACAAATCAAAAAGACCATTTATCATAATAAGCTGAATTGGCAGACCTGAGGAACATGGAGTTACGTGCAATCTGTGTTCTGAACATCAGGCGAGTCTATAATTATGCAAATGGTCTTTCTTTGTTAGATTTTATAAGATCTCAGCATTGGCAAGGATATCAGGGTGTTTTCCAGAGAAATCCGAATGGTTTGATGCCTGGGGCTGAGGCAAAACTGCCACAAGAGCGCAAAACAAATCCAGGTTTGACCTTCATCATTAACAGTTCAAGGAGAAAAATCTGCATTTTCAGTAAATGAGAGAGACCTGAGATGAACAAATGGAGAGTTAAACCTGAATAAACATAAAATAATTGATGAAATGAAATCATCCCTCGTCATTCAAAACAGACTTCCTTCAGGTTTTTTCCTGCATTGAAAATATTTTGGCAACCAACAAAATGAATCTTTGTCCTGCCTTCTCCACACTAATTGGGGATATTTAATTTGATTTTATCAATCAATAAATTCCACTAGAAACAAACCTTGTTGTATTATTTTAATTTAATACTGTGAAGCTGCTTTGATACAATCTGTATTGTGAAAAGTGCTATACAAATATACTTGACTTGACTTGACTAACACGTTTTGGTTTGAAAATGCATCTTTATCTCTCCGTTTTGAACTTTCATCCACATTGTTTTTGTCCACGAAGACAGAGCTCTCCCACGTGGATGCATTTACAAACGACGCTTCCGCGTTGCAGTGTTGACTGCGAAAACTGAGGTATTTGAAAACGACGACGTATATCGTACACTCACTGTAAAAATTAAACCGTGATTTTTACGGTAAAAAACCGGCAGCTGTGGTTGGCAGAACTTTACCGTCAAAAATACGGTAGCAACGTTATTGGTTTTACAGACTTAACTTAAAATTTACAGTAATAAACCGTATTTTATTATCTGATATAATGTGAATTTACCATCCTATTGAACTATTAATATCTGTTTTGTACCATTGTAATACACTGATAACCACCAATCACAGCAGTGATGAGAGTCACATGATCTATCAAAGCTCATCACAAGCAGCTCTTCCACAAGAAAGTTAATACTAATTTATAAAAGCTGCACGTGTCACACAGGGAATTGTGGGAATGCCAATTTACGGTTTTTCACTGTAAATTATACAATGAGTTGTTCTTTTTCACTTTCAAAAACTGTAAATTTAACGGTATTTTACAGCAAAATTACATTAAATGTACCGTTAGATCTATCACAGTTATTTACCGTATATAGTACGGAAACTTTCTGTTAACCAATTAACAGTTTTTCACTATAGCATTTTTACAGTCTTTTACCGTTAAAATTACGATCATTTTTTACAGTGCTGATATACGGTTATACCGGCATTGTAGTGCCTGCTATATACTTTCATAGTGTTGCTAAAGAGAAATGCTCCAATGTACAGTCTTCATATTACATTCCTGCAAAGATGACTGAAAATTTACACACAATTGCTGTCCTACTGGCAAAACATGATGACAATTGTGTTTTAGACCATGTGATTTTAAGTGCAACCATGGACATATCAGTGAGTGGTGGGATATTTTGCTAAAGTGATTGTGCCAGAAGAATAATGGTTAACACTTTACAATAAGTTTCATTTGTTAACATTAGTTAATGTATAAACATGAACTAACTAACCATGAGCAATACATTTGATACTGTCTTTGTTAATGTCTAGCCCAGAAATAGACGTAGAGGCTACATTTGTAGAAGTAAGGCCTATAACTAAATGTCTGGTCTGAATAGAGCACTTGAATATGAGTATAACTATATGATTTTAAACAATGCAATAGACAAAAGGCATAAATGTATCAATACAAGAATAATGTTTGAAAGGATTAATCATAGAAATAACCTTAAAGAATAATCATATGCATTTTTTTTTTCTTATACACCACGTTTAACAAAATTTAATTTTTAATATGAATGAGTATGAATGAATAATTTTTACGTTTTAGTTGCATTTGTTTGGTTCTTTGTTCATCCTCAAACAATTGTTTTATTTTTATTATTAAGAGGTTTTCACAAGAGTTAACTGTAAACTGCAAACATTAAACTTTGCTGAAATTAAATGTCTTTAGCTGGAAGTGTTCTGTTAACTCTGCTAAACTACAATTACTAAAGCCAAAACTAAATATATAAAAACTAAATAGAAATGTATTCACGAAATAAAAACTAAACTAAAACTAACAAAACCATTAATGAAACTAACTAAAACTAAACTGAAATTTATAGGGAATTTGAAAATGATGTTAAAATAAAAACTCATTTAAAAATGCAAACCTATTTGGACTTATTTTCTGATATTTTTATGCCACTTTTGCATCTTGTTTGAATTTCGAAAACTCCTCATTCATTATGAGTGAATGGAAAGAATGACCTCCTGTTGACGTCTACAAAAGAAAGAAAGTCATACAGGTTTGGAATGGCATGAGGATGAGTAGATGATGATGATGATAGACGTTTCATCTTTGAGTGAACTATCCCGGACACTCTTGACGATCACGCTCTTATTCACTGACACTCTGGAAAGTTCCTGAGCACGCCTTACACAACATGCCAGCGACTGCATAAGGAAGGGTACAGCACACGAGGACTGTTTTGTTTAGCTGTTTTGAAATATTTAGGAAATCTGTCTTTTGGCTCACAAACACAAGCAAGTTGCAAATGATTAGATGAGGCCTGACTCAACAAGCTGACTCTTCGATGAAGACACACAATCGGACCGTCTAGTACATGTAATCCGACACATTAAAGGTGTCAATCAAAAGATGCATTTATCCTGCAGACTTTTTAAATTCTTAATGTTTTTACAAGGAACTGAAAAAAGGACAGATCACACGAAAAAGAAAATGCAAATTAAGACTTTTATATAGCACTTTATTCAAGCACTTTATTCAAAGCACCTTCATATTTTTTCACATTTTCAAAGCTTCACAGCTTCATATTATATTAATAAACAGGAAAATGTTGTTAAAGTTGTTCAAGATAAAGCAGCGGAAGACAATTGTGTCATTATTCTGCTTAAGTGTTCAGTGTCGTTTCAATACAGTTCAATAACTGTCAATGTTGCAAAGTTCTTCAATTATGAAATTAGTTAATTTCAGCTATAATAGTGTCATCATCATTCAGCTGAAGTCTGTTCAGAGTTGATTCAAATCGATTCAATAACAGTGCTGTGTTATGTTCAGACTTTAGGGATCAGATTTTTTCTCGAATCAGATCTTTTCAGGCAGACTGTCCACGCTATAATTTGCAAGTGATCAAATAAGATTTACGTGTCCAGATATAACCAATCTATCCGCATGGGTTGCTTTGGTAATGGCGTAGACATTCACACTTACGTGGCGAGGCTTTCGAAAAGACTACAGGAAAAATGGAGATGCATCATCTCGCTCCTCAAATCCTGTTGAGTCGTGGTGCAAAACTAAGACTAAAGGCTCGGCACTGAGTCCGAAATTCGCATCCGAAATTTTCGCACGTTAAAAAAATCAATACGACCTCGCGTTATGTCAATCACGCTTGCACACTGTGTCCGAAACTTTTGTCCGTCATAAAAAAAATCCGGATCAAGTTCAATTTTCTGCGTTTTTCGCATCCGTAGCAAAGCATTTTGAATGGTGTTTTGACAATGCAGAGCCACCGAATCACGAATACGAAAAAACGCGTACGAAAATTTCGGACTCAGTGTGCAAGGGCCTTAAGACTGAAGACCGAAATCTTTGGACATACTGTTTGAATACCGTATATGAATACTTTTGGCATTTCCTCACCAGTTTTGATGATATCATTGTGTGTATGTTAAGAGTGATGCAAAAACTATTTAAAATCAGATTTGAGCAGCCAGAGCATTCAGACTCAGACGCATCTGTAAAAATTGCATTGGAATCACATTTCAAACCACCTGAACAAACAAAAAATTGTTTTCATGTGTTTTTTTTTTTCTTGTTTTTTTTTGTTTGTTGTCCAGACCTTCAAAAACCCATCTGGATCTGGATTTTTGCTGGCAGTCTGAACATAGCCTAAGCAATTTTGAAGAATGTTTCAATTGTTTTTGTCCGAACAATGAAAATCATTGGGGTCCAATGTTGTTTTGGACCCCATTGACTTTCACTGTATGGAATAATAATATCTTGATTTTGTGTTCCACAGAAGAAATAAAATCATGCAGGTTTGGAACAACATAAGGGTGAATATGGTTTTCTGCAGCAGTTCTGCAGAATTAAAATGCTTTAAGAAATTATATTATGGTGGAAAAAGAGGGTGAAATACTAATGTAACTTGTACCTTTGGTCTGTTAAACAGAGAAGGCTCACAAGAGATTTTATCTTAACTTCGTGAGAAGAGCAGCATTTTACTAAAAAGCATAAGACTTTGACTTTTCCAGACATACTGTACAGTATAAACATGCAGACAAACCTCATTCCTACACCTTTACTACTAAACCAGTCAAAGCCCCAGACCCAGCAAACACAACTAAAGCTCATCTCACACGTATTTGTATGCTTTAACTCTGAGTCACCTCTGAGCCGTCCGGATGAGAGTTTCAAGTGTCTAAAGAAGACCTGTGAGAACAACTCTCTCAAGATGGACTAGATTAAATCTCAGTGCCTGTAGACAAAACCAATTAAAACATACAATGAGGGCAAGTTATTAGGGACTTTCTCATTTTGGAATAAATTGGGTCCAATGAAACTGGAATAAAACCCAAGAAACTTGAGTTTAAAGAATAGGAGCTTATCCACTTTGATGTGACAAGCTTTACTTTGTAGCCCATCCCTTTTTCAGAAGAAATTAGGAGTTCTGTCTGTACTATTGGGGATGTATGCTTTGAAGCTACTTTTATTTAGGTGGCAAAGTACAATAAAAAAAAATCCAGCAATTGTACCCACATATGGCTCTACTGCACTGCACTGCATTGAGGTGACCACCTGAGAGACATTGTTCTAGGTCACAATGAGGCTGGAGGGCATCCAGAGGTCAATGCCAAACTAAATGAAAGAGACACTTGAAAGTCTATGTTGCATGTGGCTGGACTGATGACCAAATGTGGGACATTTTACTGAAAATTCTAATAGCTCTACACGGTGCACCTTGGGATCAGGGCCAGTGAACGCATTTTTATCTGGTATTCAGATGGATAGTCTATGAAGACTAAACAGCTGTTTCGCTCTTAAATATAACAGATAGCTGCAGCATTTCTCTGACCTTGAGCGAGGCACAACAGGGAGCCCAAAGACATTATGGGACGTCACGACTGTCCTCATTGACACTATAATACCCGTCCTCTAAACCAATATGGGGTATGGAAAACTGGCAATCAGTGCATTTCACAATGATAATGAGTGACCACGTAAACTTGTTCAATAGACTCCCACTATGTAGTAGAAAGCAAAAGGTGCCCAATTCAAAGGTAACGTCACTGATGACTGTCAAAACAGAACTTATATTAAAAGGAAGGAGATTCCTCTCTTGGCACCGTGACTGTAAACCTGAATGAGTCCTAATGAGGAAGCAGACTGTAATAAAGTGATTTGAGTCCCATCTGTCAGTACTGGCAGAGCCATGTGTTTACACACAGGACACCCCTGAGACCGTCTAAATAATATGCAGAGTGACATATAAACACACTTTAAACAAATCTAATAAATGTGACAAACTCTAACACTAACATCATAGATTAAATAAATGGCTTTAGTTAATTGGACTCGCATCAAAGAAAATGTGGTGGACCAGCACATTAGCACACATTTTAGATAACCTAATGAAGCTTCATGTAATATTAAGTCGAATGTAATGTTTATTATGAATGAACTTACCTGACTACATTTTGTTAAACCGACAAAAGTCATTTTCAGGGTTGGATCAGGTAGAAATCCTTCAGGTAACAACTACTCACATTCAATTTAAAAAAAGAAAAAGTCAACACACTAAAATTAAAAACTAAATTCAAAATTCATAACCTGCTGCTGTTCACTGGAGTTTTTCAACCACTTTGAATTTAATTTAAAAAAATCTAATTGAAACTTAAATGATGGAAAAAGAAATAATGTAGTAAATGCTGAGATCAACATGAACTAATATAAATAAATTAGTCATGTTAACTAATGTAGTTAACTAATGTTAACAAACGAAACCTTATTGTAAAGCGTCACCGTATGTCATAATATAATAACCGTCACCTTATGTAGGTTATGTTAAGTTTTTTCATAAAAGTAATATTTTGACTTGAATAAAACCTGTCAATTTGCCACATGAAGCACATTTTAGATTATTATTACAGCTGTTTAATCTATAGTGAAGAAGTAGGCTAGTTCAAGGCAATATCCTCTTCTCTTCGCCTCAACTATAAATCACGCCAGTTCACTAACGTAAAGAAATCACAACCTTATTAAAAGTATGGGGTGGGGTTATAGAGCCTTAAAATTTGGGCTGATCCCTGTGTGAACTATAGACTCAACCTCAGGTTGCTCCAGAAGGAGTATTACTATCTGTAAATGTCACGTTCAATAAAAACGTAATTTAAAAGACTAATTGAGTCCAAGAGTAGCAGTAAGTTCTCTGTGGGACAGTGAACACAAACTTCCACTGTTCCCACGCTGACTGACTGAGGTTCCTCTAAGCGCACGCACATCTCTGAAGGTATGTGCGACGATCCCATCTAGATCTACCGGAGAGCATTCAAAGATGAAGGTTTAATCTTACACAACAAGCCGTTTCATAATACTGAATGTCTCCTACCTTTCTTTTCCGGCGTCGCACAGAGGCTCCCTGAGAGCAGAAAGGTAAAAATCAATCCGAGCTCAGTTGGTCCTGCCATTTCTTATGTTTCAAACCTCTCAGACTTCACTCCATAGTTTGAAGAGCTCTTCTTTCAGAGGTTTCTAAATGTCCAGAGATCTTGCCTTCTCGTCTTCTTGAGAAAACTCGCTCGACTTGGCTGTAAACTTTGACAGCTCCTCCTCCGCGCTCGCGAGCCTCGGCAGTGATAGAGTCGCGCGCTGCAGGACAGAGCCGCGCTCGCGCCCGTGACGTCAGCAGCGGGGAGGATCGTGCGCGTGCAGTTCAGACGGTGTGCTTCAGGTAGAGAGGCTACAGTAGGCTACTTATTGATCTGGGAGTTTGTGACATCACAGCATTCATATTCCGCATAAAAAATATTTAACCCGTTGTTAATTAATCAGGAGGTCACAAATGAACACGGGAACACAATCGGTTTATGTAGCCTATGTGTGTTGTATCACTAAATGCCAAGTGCTGTTGAGCTTACTGCACTGAATTACTTGTAAAAGTGCTGGGCAATGATTAATCGCGATTAATAGCATCCAAAATGTGTGTTTACATAATATTTGTGTGTGTACTGTGTATAATTATTTTGTATATAACAAAATGATAAATGCAACACTTTTGTTTTTGCCCCCATTTTTTATGAGCTGAACTCAAATATCTAAGACTTTTTCTATGTACACAAAAGGCCTATTTCTCTCAAATATTGTTCACAAATCTGTCTAAATCTGTGTTAGTGAGCACTTCTCCTTTGCCGAGATAATCCATCCACCTCACAGGTGTGGCATATCAAGATGCAGATTAGACAGCATGATTATTGCACAGGTGTGCCTTAGGCTGGCCACAATAAAAGGCCACTCTAAAATGTGCAGTTTTATCACATAGCACATTGCCACAGATGTCGCAAGTTTTGAGGAAGTGTCCAATTGGCATGCTGACTGCAGGAATGTCCACCAGAGCTGTTGCCTGTGAATTGAATGTTCATTTCTCTACTATAAGCCGTCTCCAAAGGCGTTTCAGAGAATTTGGCAGTACATCCAACCGGCCTCACAACCGCAGACCACGTGTAACCACACCAGCCCCGGACCTCCACATGCATGTAATCAGCATCTTGATATGAGCTGGATGGATTATCTCGGCAAAGGAGAAGTGCTCACTAACACAGATTTAGACAGATGTGTGAACAATATTTGAGAGAAAAAGGCATTTTGTGTACATAGAAAAAGTCTTAGATCTTTGAGTTCAGCTCATGAAAAATGGGGGCAAAAACATTATAATTTTATAAAATGTATAATTTTGTTCAGTGTATAAATCTGTATATTTGCTAAATATTTGCATGTATATGGTAGCTATATATATTTATACATAATTTAAATAATATAAATATTTTATATAGGCTATTAATAACACTTTTTAAAAATATATACATGCATGTGTGTGTATTTGTATATACAAAATAATTATACACAGTACACAATATTACTGTGTTAAAAACAGTACACACACATATATTATGTAAACACAAACTTTTTTATTTTGGATGTGAATAATCGCGATTAATCGTTGCCCAGCACTAAAAATTATATAAATTTACTGTGGTAATCAGATTTACTTGTATATTAAATAATATATAAATATATAATTATAGTTTAGTTTACAAATATGGTTTAGTTAAAGGGATAGTGCACCCAAAAATGAAAAGGATCCCATAATTTACTCACCCTCAAGCCATACTATGTGTGTATGACTTTCTTCTTTCTTTCTTTCCTTGGACCTGCTGTAGTTTAAGCTACCACCTGGTATTACAACTTTTGCAATGTCTAGTCACCTCAGGATGGTATACTGATCATGTATGATATTGATTTCACCCCTGTTTATTGATTACCACATTTTGAAGCACTCTCAGCCCCAGTAAAAAGACTCCACTATGTGTCCCAGTTTCGAAAGGATTTCAACAAATTCCCAGATTTGCCAAGATACTGTAATCAAGTCTGATTTGCCAAGTTTGTAATCAAAAGTTAGGGATTTAAAAGGAACTCCAGCATTTCTTGTCCAGGACCAAATGATCTGAGCTGTTCTATCCATATTAATTGTATTGCTCTATAGTCTTAACACTTTCTAATTTATTTCTATTCTAAAGGAATATTGTAGACACATCAGAGTTGATTTGTAAATTTACAAAAAATAATAATAACTAAGAATTTTCCTGATCGATGAAAAAGTATCATATGTTTCTTTGTAAATAAGCACACTTTTACAACATTCATTCAAGACTATTTACACAAAAGGATGACAGAAAACAGGAATTTGAAAGTAATGATAAACAGGTTGTAGCAGAGATGGTGTATAATCTTCTAATTGTCCTTTGACATGATTCCTCAGGCCTCTTTATCTTTCCAGAAACCTCCCTTTTCTGTTCTGAATCGTCTATTGAATCCTTTGAGAAATGAGCGTATAGACATGGCTGCATTCATTTGGGTTGCCACAGTATCCAGACAGTGGTCGGAGATGGAAAGCATCCAGGAAGTTTGTGTTGCCAAAGGTCACCAAAGATCAACTGACCACAAAGAATCTTGTGTTTCCCACTCAAACTGCAGTCTTTCTTGAGTAAACTGACCTTTTACATCTATTTATTTAATTATGACTAAAGTTATTTTAAAAATTCCACCCGCTTAGTTTTAAAGTCTTCTCATTTGTAAAATTTAATTAAATATTAATCCAATTAAACAGATTTAATTGTACACATTGGGGGCCTGTTCACTTCATTCGTTTTTACTGATCGGATATCTATCTGATTTGTTCAAACGGTTCCATTTACACTTTGCCATACAAATGTGTCTCCGCAAAACGGATATAAATCCGATCTTCAATTCCCGCGCTATATGCAAATTTAAAGTCCACGTCAACGAAAGCAGCAGATATGCACTGTAATTTATTACTCATCAGCTAATTTCAAGATCAAAGACCGCAAAAGGAGAGGATTACAATTAACATATGTGGTTTCAACAACCAGATGCATTTACAATACATCTGGATGTTGAAACCACATATGTAAATTTTACTCCTCCCAAAATGTAAAAAAATAAACGTGTAAAAGCGTGTTATAGGCTATAGTCTCAGCCTCAGACATGAGTCACGTTCACGGACCGTTTGATGCATATGACACACTTAACTGGAAACACTTCAGGATTTTTTAAGTCGTCATCTGGTTGGTTGAATTATACAGGATGTCCGGGAGACGTGTGTGTCGCGTTCTTTAACGGTCCGCCTGGAAACAAATGGCGTGACGCCAAACCCCCTCATGGAAGAAGAAAGCCGTCATGTTTACAACTGTGACAATGAGCGCTTTCCAGGATTAACCAAACACTGGATTTTCAAGTTCACGGTACCATTGTTGCAGTAAACTTGCACAACGTTCTTGAATTCTTGCTGAGTCTTCAGCAAGCCAACGCGCAAACTGCCGCAAATGAAACTGAAAGTCACAGCCGCTCAAAACTCAATCATCTTCATTAAAATTAGTTAGACTAAATGATCTTACTGGTGCTGATGCCGCTCTCTCTCCTATTGCGGTTTTTGATCTTGAAATTAGCTGATGATAAGCTTTTGTTGACGTGGACGTAGTAAATTTGCATATAGTGTGGGAATTGAAGTTTGAAGTTATATCCGTTTTGGAAACGTTTTAACAAAACAGATATCCGATCAGTATAAACGAATGAAGTTAAAACAACAAGTGGAAAGAAAAAAAACTGCAAGCTCTTGCGTTATTTCAACGCTATCTCACGGCCAGTTCATACATATTTTACGAGTTGGCTAATTCGTACGACCTCACTTGTACGAATTCGTACGATTCGTCTAAACCCCAGTGACGGGTAGGTTTAGGGGCGGGGTCAGGGGCAAGTCATTTGTATGAATTCATACGAATTGGGCAACTCGTAAAATACGTACGATTGAGCAAAAAAAAATTTGCTCAATCTTATATATTTTACATATCTCGTAAAATGCGTACGAATTGCTGTGAGATCGGGTTGGTTATTTAAAAGCTAAACTTCTCTTTTAGAACACCATGTCGTGTGAGACTAAACAAAATCTACAAAAGATGCGAGCGCAACGGTCAAACACGTCCATCTAGCACGTATTTACCTATAAAAACATTGAAAAAGTAGTGCAGTAGAGTGACAAAAAAAACCCGACCTTTAACGCATTGTAATTCAGCTGTATGAAGTATGAATCTTATTTTAAATAGAGCATAAAACATCAATGCATCTGAATAGATTTTATGAGCTGTGTTAATACTGAATTTGGTTTGTTCTGTTCACGTCACATATTTTACATAAACAACACTACCTGAAACAACCATGGCTGACATTTATTCATAAGAGTTTCAAAGTGGTCATTTCAGCAAACTGAGAAGGCCACAAATCTTAATAATGTCCCTATAGCTAGACTGAATGGGGACAGATGTGAAAGACCTCATATGTCTCCGGTCATTTTTATGAGCTAATATTGCATTATAGTAAGCTAATGCCTCGTTAAGTGGTTTTCACGCCGGATATGAGGGGTGTGGTTGAGTTTTGACTGATTATGGATGACAACGACAGGTCATTAAAATAAAAAAGAGCCCCATTATTACCAACAGGTGGGCTGGGGATGGATCGAGGTCTATATTCTGAGTTAGCAAGAGTGTAATGATAGCCACCAACCTGTCGCTGGAAAGTTCCAGTGTTTCTGTCAGCCAACCCAGTCAATGGGAAAGCTGTAAACATCACCAGAAGATAGGGATAAGAATCAAGACAAGAACAGTCTGTCCTGGAAAGTTGCATGAGTGCTATCTAGTGTCTAGAGATTACAAAGTCTCATTCTAATGTGTAATATGTAAAGTTTAAAAAGAATGATGGGTAGATTTGACTAGAAAAGGATCATCAAAACCACTCCAATACAAACAATGAAAATGTCTAGAGATGTGAAAAATCAGTTCTCTTGAAATGCTGCTTGTCCAAAAACGTTATACTGGAGCGGACAGGACCTAACCGTTATATAATGCAGCAGTGCAGTATCTACAAGACAATCAAATAGATAATATACTCATCGTATAGAGGTGAACCAGATCGTATGGAGAAGAGCAACTTTAAAGTCCCCCCGTAGTGAATCAGGTTTAATGTTGTTTATATGTGGTGTTTTTAATATGCTTTAAGACAAACCATGTGCAAATTCATAAGTCAACACCATTGCTGAGTATTTTCTCTTTAAAACCGCAGTGAACCAAAGACGCGGTTTGAAATCGCTGGTGTTTCTGATGTCACAAACTACCTTGTAACCAATCAGGTCAACGTGTGATCGGAAGTGGATCTCTGAGCTGGTGTGAGTGAGTGGAGGCGGGGCTAATTTGAATATTCATAGAACCGCGTATACTAAATGAGGCAAGGGTGTAGAGTTACATTCAAGCTATTTAAAGGCATTAAAAAAATTGTCAAGGAAAAAACATTTAAATATGTCATTTTGGTGATCAAATATGAGGGGGAGGGGTTGGGGGGATTTTAACATTTTGAGTACATATGGGTGCATATATAATAAGACAGAATTTTTTGTTTACAGCAAATGTTCTGCAGAAGAGGCAACTGCGACAAGCATTTAAACATCTTTGACATTCAGTTTTGCAACTTCAATGATGAAACATACAGATGAGTGACACGTGACGATTCTGATTCTCATCCAAAATAGCACATGAGCTTAAATGAAAACAATCGTCACAAATTACAGTGCGATATGATGTCTGCTATATGCTGCTGCCAGTAACTGGAAGAACAACAGACTGAACTGTTAGAGAATTTGTTTTTGCCTAATAATTAATGCTCAAATAAAGTCAAATATTTATAGTTCTCTGTAATCACATCATCAGAGGACTGTGTTTCATTACAGAGAGTCAAACAGATATTGTAAAAGCAAATTTAATCAGAGACATATGTGCGTTCCTCTCGAACTGAAAAGATTAAAATAGTGAAAGCTTATTTTAATCCCTCATGTACAGGAATGATTAACTCCAGAAGAGACCCTCCCCCATGACACGCCACATGACCCTTGTCATAAGATTTATGTATTTGAATTGCATATAAAATTTCCAAGAAATAGACACCGCGCCTTAAAAACTGTCTGGTGTGTGTAGACAAAAAAACGTATCAATTATTTAAAAAAAGTTTGCACACTCTATCAATGAGGAAGAAAAATTGCGAGATAAAGCCCCTGCTTTTATGACAAACATTTCGGTCACATGTGACCTTTCTCACTGCCAAATTCTATATAAAATTGAATCTTAAATTTCCAATAAAATAAAAGTTTAAATTTAAAGTGTAAAATTTCCATCCATTTGGATTACACAGTTTTGACATAAACAAATTAATAGACTTAATGTGATGCATATTTGTCAGTCATAAATGAAACAAGATTTCTGTAATAATACTATAACAACACTGTAATAGTACCAATAAACCAAATGTGTTTTAGGGGCAGTTTACACGAGCAGTGTTCAACTAAAAACGTATAACTTTTTATGCGTTTTGGTCGTTCATTTACACGACAACTCCGTTTTGGGAGCCTGAAAACACAAATAAACAAGTTTTTGAAAACGATACTGTTTTATCATCTCTGTGTAAACTACAGAAAAACGGGTTTGTGAAAACGGTGATGTCATGCACATGTGTATTACGTGTTCAGTCTGTAGGTGCGTAGTGTATCTTTACAATGTTATATCGCCAACTACTGGCCTGGGAGCAGAATACAGCTTTTTTTGTTATTTTCGCTGATCCGAGTGAACGAGATCGTTTAGACAACATTGTCGCCTGTACGCAAAAACGCAAATGAAAAATGTTGATCATTGTCATGTAAACATACCCTCAAATACTCAATAGCACTCAATTTTTACCATCAATAAATCCAATTTGTTTCAATCTCATATATTTGAACTAACTGAATACTGCTTGTTCCACAGCTATCCAGATTTCAATTACCATTCAACCATGATTATTTAAATCAAATCAAATAGAAGCAAATAATTAATAATAAACTGTCATGATTTTTTGAGTATTGATATGCATCAAATTAAGATTATTAGTTTATGTTACAGCTGTGTAATCAAAATGAATAATTTATTTATGTGCAATTTAAATACATAAATCTTGAATATAGCCAAAGTATTTTTTGAGTGCACAGTCTTTACCTGCGTACAAGACGACTATGCATTTAAACTTCCTCACTGCTATCCATGCACACACATCACAATTGTCTGAAGCACCTAATTTTATTATATAATGTGAATCTGTCTATGTCATATTGTTATGTATACTATACGTAGTAATGTCCCTATGCCCGTAATGTCCTCTTGAACTGTTTCCGTTTGCACGGTTTGTCCTGAATGTTTCTGTTTATGTATATGTTTAATGTATATGTTTAGAGTATATGTTTAAATGTTTAGTAAGATTACCTCTTTTTAGATAGGCTGTGTGTATTTATATAGGTTTATGTAACAGTATTCTTGTGAGGTACAACAATAAAACTTACTTGACTTGAATGGAGGGGAAGATGGACTGGCACTTATACAAAATGTTGGACATAAGGTGATTTACATACATTTGCACAGCACAATGCACTTATGTACCCCAATTCACACACACATGCGCGCACACACACACACACACACACAGTCAGCAGGGGTCACGACTGAATTCAAGGATGCCATCTGGGTGCACAGAAATTAATCACAGCCCCATTCTGTTGCCATTATTTTAATCTTTAATCATTTTCATAGCACATCTTAAGGTGTAAAGAGTTTTTTGAGATGGTTTATCAGACAAGGAAGCAATTAAGTTGTTTATAGATGCAGAAGAGTGAATATGATTCTACAGGAGGGTCTTGATGGTATTTTCTTTTCCCGCTTTGATCTTGCATGAGGACATGCAGCTGGATGGTGAAGGAGCTTTTCAAATCACTGAGGGAAAAGGCCTGGACAGGCAGATGAACAATAGACAACACCGTAATGAGGTCAGCTAGAAGGCTGTTTAAGGATCTGCTTCTTTTCTTTTTCTTTAAGAATCGTGCTCATGATGCCATTTATTGTAGGCTGCTACACTACACATGGGCTACTGCAAAAGACTAATAAAATTGAATAAAAAATACTCAATAAAACAAAACAAAAATTTCACTTAAATATGAATGAACGATTTTATTTGCATATGATTAATAAGAAAATATTATTTTTCAGTATGTTGAGATTAAAGCATCAAATAAAGCATGCTGTTTTATTTGAAAATGAATAACTAATCACATGCCAGAGCAGTGATCTTTGCTTTACCACATTCAGTTGTGTTAATTCAATTGAGTTTGACTTCAAATGTATTTGAACAGAGTTTATAGTTATTTAATATTAGGAAATACAGTTTTTCTTTTCACAAACTCAAATTAAATATGTTCACAGTACATAAATATTGGTATTTAAACTTAAGTGGTTCGAGGCAATCAAATCAAATGAGTTAACATTGAGTTGTCATGTAAGCTGTCACAAGTTAGACAAAAGTTGAATTACTTTAAATCTCCAAAATGTCTTTTTTTTTTGTAAGTTGGTTTTAAACAACCCTCTTAAATGTAATATTCAAATGTTAATGTATATTTTAGTTGACCATAAATGCTTGTTAGTGTCACGGCAGCATATAGTTGCCAAAAAGAGATGCGTGATGCTGAATGATCAATGTAACAAGAAACTTTAATAAACACAGAGAGCGATAAAACGCATAAACCACATAACCTTTAACGACGAGCAGGAAACTGAGGGCTTAAATACACTGAGAATGATAATCAAAGAAACAGGGATCAGGTTTGCACTAATCAGAAACCATAGTAACCAACAAGAACTCTGCGGGCCCTATTTTAACGATCTGAAACGCAAGTATCAAGCGCGAAACGCAAGTAACTTTGTGGGCGGGTCTCGGGCGCTGTTGCTATTATACCGGCGGGATAAATGACTTTTGCGCCCGACGCAAATCTAAAACGGGTTGGTCTGAAGTAGCTTCATTATTCATAGGTGTGGTTTGGGCGTAACGTGAAATAAACCAATCAGAGCGACATCTCACATTTCCTTTAAGACAGGGTGTCAAACTCAGTTCCTGGAGGGCCGCAACCCTGCAGAGTTTAGCTTCAACCCTAATTAAACACACCTGATCCAGTTAATCAAGGTCTTCAGGATTACTAGAAACTTCCAGGCTGGTGTTTTTGGAGCTGGTTGGAGCTAAACTCTGCAGGACAGTGGCCCTCCAGGAACTGAGTTTGACACCCCTGCTTTAAGAGCAGGCGCGCTTGTTCCATGGCGGATAGCTATTATAACGGCGGATTTGCCAGGCGCACGTCAGGAGCGGTTCACAGCCGAGGAGACCGACGTTCTTGTCAGGGCCGTAAAATACAGAGAAGTGACGTTGGGGATGGAGAAACACACCCAAATTAACTTCGGTTAAACAGGCGTATGATAATTTGGGTAAATGTGTAAGATGTATGCTTTTATAATAAACTGTCTAAATCTATCTATCGTAATAATGTATGATTTGCAAAAATGAAAACTGCTGCTTCTGTGTAGAGAATCAAAGTGTATGCGCGTTGTGCACACGCTACATTGATTATGGCCAAGCATGCGCCCTTAAAATAGCATATGAATAACATGCGCAACGCGCCACTGACTTTAGACTGGGTTTTTCCTGGTCAGTGGCGGAATTGTTTTCTAAACCTGCAAAATAGCACCAGGGAACGTTTGCGCCGGAACACGCATCCTCTTTGCGCTGAACCGACCCGGGAAGCGCAAGTGTAGCCTATTTCTTATGGTGCTTTTCCACTACACAGTACCAGCTCGCCTCGGCTCGGCTCGGCTCGACTCGACTCGGCTCTGTTTGGTTTTCCACTGTGTAAAAGTTGTACCTGTACCTGCTTCCAGGTACTTTTTTTCGTACCACCTCCGGCGAGGTTCTAAGCGGGCTGAGGCGAGCTGAGGCGATACTAAAATGTGACGTGAAAACACGGCAGACTGCTGATTGGTCAGAGAGAATCGTCACTATTCACTGCGTCATCATTGCACGCGCCAGACGGAGTATCCTGAATAAAAAACAGCAAAAACAAAAACAAAAACATCCAAAAACAGCATACACTCGATTTCCTCCTTTGCCCTGTGTGTGTGTGGGTAGCGGGTGTGTCTCGCGTAAAAGATTAAGTCACGGCAGTTTCCTGCGGCGTCGCTATGACGACCAGGTACTATTTGCAATGGAAAACAGAGCGAAAAGCGAGCCGAGCCGAGCTGAGTCGAGTCGAGCTGAGCTGGTACTGGTAATGGAAAAGCGCCATTAGTTAACCGACATGCGTCTGTGGAGGGAAAAGTCCGCTGTGCGCGGGTGCAAAATAGGAATGATACATGCGTCAGTGTACAAAGTCAATTGCGCTGGGTGCAAGATAGGGCCCTGCGTGTTTACACAACAACGATGTACTAAAACCGGACAAGTTTTTCCTTTGCATTTTTCACTTACAGACGACAATATAAAAATTATCTCAAAAACGCTGCATTATTCATGCCAGGCCAGTAGCTGGCGATACTCGCCTATAGACTGAACACAACACGCATGCGCATGATGTTACCGTTTTCACAAATTCGCATTTTTGTAGTTTTCAAAAACTTTCCAAAACCTGTTTTTGAAAGTTTGAACAGCCAAAACGCATAATTTTTCTTTTCTTTTTAAAATTTTTAGTTGAAAATGGTGTTGTATAAAACGGCCCCTCAGGCAAAGACAGTGAAAAAGAAAATTATGACCTAGAAACTAAACAGAACATGTTATGACAATGAAACTAAACAGACCAAGATAATGAGTCTAATCAAGACATGATCGTTACAGTTAGAACATTCGCCAGTACACTTTAACAAGGTTTTGATGCAAAAGTAGTTTTTTTTTTTATATGTACAAATATGACTACTTACGCTACAATGTATAGTCTAGTATATGTATATATTTTTGTTCTATGTCTGCTGTATCATGTAGTGCTGATCTAAAGTGTGTACATTTTCACTTTGTTTTAATGTTTGTTTGTTTTTTGCCCCAGGACAGGTTTGACAATGAATCCATGTAGCACCTGCCATGACAAATGCTTAACACATCAGTCACAACCACGTACAATAACTCAAACACGATACATTCAACCGATACATACTCAAACGCTGTTTAGCGGTTCTGCTCTAATGGTTAATGCGCTCGGTTGAGAAGGCGCTGCTTATTTGAGCGCTGAAACTGCTCCAGGCACTAACAACACAGAAGAGAAATAATTAGACTTAATTAAGGAGGGGAGTATTTCTATAACATTCCATAGCAGCTGTTCTCCTTAAGGCTGTCTACACCCCACCTGCCAATCACACAGATGAGGATATGTGTGACTTTATCACTTTTAAAGTCAACATGAAGGCAAATGACCCTATTTAAGTTCTTAATGCTCCTGGTCTCATGGGGAACAATTAATCAGCTCAAGTTATTTAGCAAAGAAAGCAATTGTTTGTGATCATAACGTATAATTAACATGTACTAACTTGTTCTTCCATCCTTTATGAATAAGAAGTCAACTTTAGAGTACTTTTAAAAGGAGACAACGGGGATAAATAGGCTTTTCACTACTCCCATAGTGCATGTGTCAGGATACAAGGCACACAGAGATTGAGGTGAGTGAATATAACACAGCTTTATTCGATGGTGCGACAAATCATGGTGAGTATCAGGAGCGAGAAGACGTGAGGAAACACAGGATGTGGGATCCACAACAGGGAAGTTCAAACACTCCAGATAATTGAGTCACAATCCGTTCTGGGATGTTAATACTGGTTTTTCTCTTACAGGTTCTGGCGTTGGTTCAACGTGTGGCAGGGGGATTCAGTGAAACACTGGAGATCGCTGGATGTCAGGTAACAAATGGATACTGACAATGTTCCTGGAGGTCACAGATCAAGAAACCAGAGGTAATGCTGGGTACACACCAAAAGATTTTTTACATCTTATAAGATTTTCAAAATGTGACAGACCACAAACATGAGGACAAAAAATCCTAGATTTAAGCGTTTTGCTCCTATAGTGTGTGGTATGCCATGATGTGACAAAGACAGCACACCACACACAAACAGATTTTCAACCAGAGTCTCGACTATGAACACAGGAAATCTCGCAAAATATCGTGAGACTTCAGAATAAGCATGACGGACGATATGCAGGAAGAAATTGCGATAGTGTTTGGAATGATTTTCACAGAAAATTCACGTGAAAAAACCATTGTACCTACCATTATAACCTTATACAGAAATATATTCATTCTTTATTGTCTTTATTTATTCTTTACTGGATTTATTGTCTCTTTAGAAAAAGTTATTTAATCCCTCTAGTCTATAGAACCTCACTGAACCCTTAACACTCAGCTTTTTTTTTTTTTATCTTTTTTTTTTATTGATTTTAAGAATCATACAATTACAGTCAGGGGGGTACAAAGAGTAAAGCTGATAAACAAACATAAAAAGACATATACATAAACAGTGACAAACTTAAAAGTTAAACAAAAATTTGAAAATGTTTACAGATTGAAACGCACTTTGCAGCTTTCTTATTTTTCAAACCCAATATTGTGTTTAGGTATTGTCAAATTTCTGCTCTTAAAATGAAAAACAAAGGCTTGTTTCCTCGAAATTTACACTTATGAATACTAAATCTTAACATTAAGCTTCCTGCAAGTGTGTGTGTGAGAATGACCGTTGCTGCGTTCCAGTCCAAAACTGTCATGCCCTTCACTCGCAAACTTCCCTCCGTCTCGTTCACTCGGATGTACGTCATTGCGAGTGCCCACTACTGGCGGAAACTGCAATGGGCTGAACTGGAACGTCCTAAGCCCTTGATCACTTGGAATCAGCTGTGGAGTTGATTTATTATTTACATTTTTTTTTTCCTTTAAGAATTTGTTTAATGCAGCATCCAAATGTTTATGTGTGTTTGGGTTGTTTTAAACAAAAATATATATAATTAATATATCATAGAGTTGTCTGTTGTGGTGGTGATTAGATGAGATATGTGGTGACGTCACAATCGTACTGCATTGTGGGACATATAGGTGCCTGAAGTGTACATTTGAAGCAGACTCGCTCCCTCGGTCAAAATCGAGGGAACGAGGGTCTGTCCATATAAACTTCCCTCGTCCACTTCACGAAGTGGAACGCACTTCAAAATGGCGGCAGGGATTCCCCCAAGGGGAAGTGCTTAGGGAAGTTCGCAAGTGCGTGTCTAAGTGGACTGGAACGCAGCACGTGTCTTCCATCATCTCGCTTTCTGATTGGATATTGTTTCGTTTCACGTGATAATCTCCAGAGCGTGCGCGTGTTTGTCCTCGGAGTTCCCCCCACACATCAGGATTTCTGATCGTAAATATTAAACATGTTTAATATTTACGATTCGCGATCGGAGCGGCTCCGACGTTCTTCCGAGCAGGTTCGGACACTCTTAACACACCTCACACCAAGGGAAAATCTGATAAAATAATCTGTTAAACCATCAAGATAATCGGGACATAGCTAGGATTGTCGGAAGGGGAGAAATCGGCCCAAAATCAGCCCGATTATCTTTTGGTGTGTACCCAGCATTAGTAAATCACAGGTGAGTATACTTTACGTTCAGAAGTCACAGGTTTCTCAAGGAATCAGAGACAGAGGATAAGGGTCAGTTCCTGTTGGAGGCTTGACAAAGAACTGGGGTATTGCAGCATGTTTTATGTGTTGGTGGAATGAGGTTGATAATTGTGAACAGGTGTGAGTAATCAGAATTCTGGGGAGAGTGATCGTTGTTTGGTGAGGGATGCTGAGTCTGATTGGTTCCTGACAGCATGATTGCAGAAGAAAGGCTTTTTATTTTTTTTTAGATTTACACAATTTAATTAATAGTAAAATTCCATCAAATTGAACTGAATGATCCTTATGTAATTTAATTGTGTAAAAAAAAAAAAAAGGCTTACATTTTTTTTTTTTTTTGAGTGATATGTTTTTAGTGAACATTGATGGAGCAACAGATTTTGTGTGAAAATAAATCATAAAAGTGATAAAGCGTATAAATGTATGAGGTGACGAGGGAGCCTTCACACACTGGAGTAAAGGCACAAATACTTTAGCTAAAAATAATATGTTTTTAATAATGTCTAAATCAGTATTTGTTCAAAACAATCACTTTAGCAAAGTTTGTACTATTTTTGGTATATGGATAAATAAAATAATTCATTTTTGTTTAATAAATGTACTGTCATTAAAATATGTTACCGGTATATGCTTTTCAAAAGTGTACTTAAGAAACATAAGAAAAGTATGTTCTCTTTAAGTACAATTAATTGGCCTTTTATTTCATTAGTATTATTTTATCAGCAAATACAGTTTTTTATATAATTTATACTAATAATTAGCTGGGCAACGATTAATTGCGGTTAATCGCATCCAAAATAAAGGTTTGTGTTTACATAATATGTGTGTGTACTGTGTATTTTATATATAAATAAATATTTATATGTATACCTATAGTTATACATTATTTATATTATATATAAATCTAAATATTTTACATATAAATAACAAGTTTTTCTTAAATATGTGTGTGTATTCATATATACAAAATAATTATACACAGTACACACACATATATTATATAAACACAAACTTTTATTTTGGATGCGATTAAGCATGTACGAATGCACTTCAATTGTCACAAGGCTGTAGCACACACTGAAGACAGGGGGATGAAGATAGTTCAAAACACAATATTTAATAAGAGTTGCTGCAAATGCATGCAACGTAATAAGACTGGACACTGAACTGAAAAGGAGGAACTTAACTACATCCAAACAAGGCTAATTAATTAATTAAACACAGCTGAACAAAGGAGGAGTGGGAAAATGAACAAAGCAAGACAGAAAACTAATGAATACAAACTAAAAGTCCATGAATACGAAAACAAACTGAACATAACTGACATCAATAAAGTTAAGCACACTTTTATTTAAATGTTAATTAACAACAAAATTGTAAACTTGCATTTGATTCTTTCAGAATCAAACCAATCCCGGATGGATCAAACATTAGATATACTTAATGCTATCCTGTAATGTGATACTCTAGAGCAGGGGTGTCAAACTCAGTTCCTGGAGGGCCACAGCCCTGCAGAGTTTAGCCAGAGAATGTCTAATATGGCGAGAAGTTTCACTCTCACTACACTTCCGGCTTCTGAACTGGTTGCAGTTCCACTCTGATTCCATATGAGGGCGCTCACAGGACGAGTGCAGAATGAATGGAGGTCAATGGCGGTATACCCCTCAAAATCCACTTTTCTCAGGATATAATTTTTTTGTCTAGTAATTTGAATGTTGTATTCGAAAGGAGATGCAAAGAAATTACACATTGCTGGGTGTTAGATTTTTTAGAGTCACTTATTTGCTTTGAAAAGTCTTTCAAAATGTCAATGACGTCAGACTGCTGACGTCATTAGCAGAATGCTAGCGTGTTATGGGCAACAACAACTCAACCTGTAAGAAATCAAAACGACATAAGTACTCGTTCATTCAACTTTCGACCTAAAACCCATGTTGAACTTGCTAAATCTACAATCAAATCTGAGATTTCTCAACGGCAATCGGGTGAAAGAGACAAATTTAGCCGTCTAGCCCCATTGACTCCCATTCATTTTGCACTCATGGCGATCGCCCCCAGTGGAACTCTGGTGGTACTACAACCAAAATTCGGTACAATAGGCTTAATAGGCAGTGGGCAGGCTCTCCGTAGACGGGCTCTGGTTTAGCTTCAACCCTAATTAAACACACCTGATCAGCTAATCAAGTCCTTCAGGCTTATTTGAAAACTGCAGGTGTGTGTGTGTGTTGAAGCAGGGTTGGAACAAAACTGTAGGGCTGTGGCCCTCCAGGAACTGAGTTTGACACCTGTGCTCTAGAGTATGTCACATCACAGCATACTATAAATATTATAGTTACAGTACATTATATTGTAGGTAAAATTAGCAATGAAAGAAGTCTAGAAGAGAGAATAATGGAAATAATGGTAGAAAGGTCAGATACATTTTCTCAAGTATCTGCAAGTGGATTATGGATGCACATATCGCTCTTACACAGCTACGCATATCAAGTTTACCGTTGGGAAATGGGAAATGAATTTAACGCTTATTTTCTCACTCAACACAGGCATTCTTTCTTCAGTTTACTCTCTGTTGAGAATAGTGTGTTGTGCAAGGGCACATCAGACCGTTGCCAAGCCACACTTGTCATAGCATGCATGTCACCATGGCTCCTCTCCTGGATAAACAATAAATATCTTTAAGTCATGTAACTAAGTAAAGCCTTTTAAATTCAAGATGGATTGGCTTCACAAGGTCCCATATGGTCTGAATTCAGAAACAAGGGTTTCTGAATTCTTATTTGTGTCAAAAAAAGAATTCATTTTCTGTGTATATCCAACTGTTGCCATTACAATGTAATGATGTAGAACGTAAAATGAAATGAATTATATTACAGGTTAAATAATGCATGTTTTAATGGAAGAATTAATGCAATACATTTTTTTTTAAATCTGTCACGGCCCGGGTGGTACACTCTCAGAAAAAAAGGTACAAAAGCTGTCACTGGGACAGTACCCTTCAAAAGGGTTCTAATATGTATCATTCAGGTACTAATATGTACACGTTTGGTACCAATATGTACCTTTGAGGGACTTATATGCACTCTTTAGGTACAAAGGTGTACCTTTTGAAAAGGTACCGCCACAGTGACAGCTTTTGTACCTTTTTTTCTGAGAGTGTACCTACACCTTCCTTTATTTACCCCTAAATGGTGCATATTATTACTTAAAGTTATATAATCACTGCTGAAAAGGGTTGCTGCATGATTTTTTTTTTACAGGACCTAAAGGATTTTTCTGAAGAACATTGGGCAGTTTAACTGCTCAGGACAAACAAGGGACTCAAGAACAACCATCAAAAAAAAACAAAAACAAAAAAAAAAAACCTTAACGACAATATTTGATATTAAGAATCAAGGGTTCATAAACTTTTGAACAGGGTAAGTTTTATAAATTCAGCAATATTTTTGTCTTGTGGACTATATGTAAACATCTTTTATGTAAAATATCTTAATCAGGAAATACTAAATAAAATATAACATGCATTTTGTATGATCCCTCTTATTTTGTTAAAATTATGAACATTTTGCAGATTCTGCAAGGGGTATGTAAACTTATGAGCACGGCTGTATTATTACCTAAAGTGTACCTTTTTCTACCTAAATGGTTATATAATTATGTTTTGAAAGGACACCTCCCCAGGAACAGGTTTTTTTTTTTTTTTTTTTTTGTGCCTAGGAGACCATTTAGTCTTCTACATTTTTTTAGACTAATCAGCATTATGCCATAAAAAATGTTGTTATTGAACCTGGAATATTATTCAAAGCATCGGTTTTGCAGTTTAAAATCCTTTTTATGAAGACTGTACATACATATAACAGATGCTAAGTTGCAAGCTTTTTTTTTCTTAGACGCCTTTTCTTTGGAGTTACTGAAATACCGGCCGTACGTAAGTCAAAATCTGTTGCTCCATCAATGCTCATTACAAACATTTATATTTTTTCTGCAATCATACACTATGGGAGTATGTGGAAAGCACATTTTTCTTAGGGTGTGCCGTTGTAGAAATTCATACACCTAGGATGGCTTGAGGGTGAGTAAATTATGGGATCATTTTTATTTTTTGGGTGAACTAATCCTTTAAACAGACAAAGTAAACCAATCAAAGAAACCTGTGACCACTTAATCAAACCATTTGTAACCTAGTAGACTAACTGAAACACAGATAAACAAGAGAAAACCGAGGCACAATACATAACCCATCCAAATATAACAAACTCAGATTATCCCTAACAGGTACACACACAACAACCACTGTATATGCATTTGGAGTCAGGACTTTTCGAATGATCGTCCTTCAGTTCACAGCACATTTCAGCCCAGCATCGAGAAGTATCATACATAATTGCTTTGTTTTTTGGATCAGCTGATCAAACTAAATTGCAGTGTGCATCACCGGCTCCTCCCCAGCACAATCTCTCTGTGAAAATTAAAACCTTGAGCTTATTTTTAATTGAGCGCTATTAATACCCAGGAAAGCAGAGGCCACTGCAGATACCTCTTTATCTTCACTCTTTAATGCGTGAAGCAGGTGAATTCATTTTCCCATGACTGAGCTTTCAAACACCGACCGGCCGTGATTGGTCTGAGCTCTGCTGCTGTAGGCATAATTTGTCTTGCTGTGAGACTGTGTTAAATACACAACACTTCCAATTATGTCTTGACATCGCATGAAACCAAAATATAAAATCCTTATTTTTTATGGAATATTGCAGTAGTTATTATAAATTATTTATCTGTGTACATCATTATTTTTTGTTAATTCATGTGCCCTCATAGCCTGGCTAACGTCAGACCTCGTCTCATTGAGACGTGGTCTGGGAACCACATGTTCATTTTCTCGTATTTGAGGCGTGGTTTACGAATGCCCAGAGCCGTTTATTGGGCGCTACGAATGTCTATCAAATGCGCCTGTACGTAGCTCATAGCCAATCGTTTCAATTATACCAGATGACGTATGTAGAGCGACAGAAATTCGACGAGGAAGAAGACGAAATAAACTTGCGTTCTAAACTACTTAGAACACTATCTAAGGCTGCATCGAAAGGTAACTTCGCATCTGATGCCATGTTGGATCCATAGATATAAACAAACTGCTTCGGTGTGTCGCATAGACGTCGTCATCGTCTTGCTGCTCCCTCCCCGTTCTGTGATTGGTTCCCTTTTTGAGGGGAAAATCTGGTCCATGGTGTCCAGGCTGCCTAGCAGCGTGAATAAAATCGCGCAAGGCAGCATGGGCAAACCCAGGCTAGTGCCCTCATAATCTTTAATCAAAATAACTTCCCCTCTCTCTTGCAGCTCATCTCTTCTCTCCTCTGATGATGTGTTTACTGACGCGAGGGCGGGACAACCTGTCAATCACATGACATCACAGCAATAGCAAAGTCCTTTTCAAGGAAAGTCTGTTTCAGGCATTCAAGACCAAGGGCCCTATTTTAACGATCTAAGCGCATGGTCTAAAGCACACTTGTCGTGTCCGAATCCACTTTTGCTAGTTTAACGACGCGGCACTTGGTCTAAAAGGGTTGTCCCTATTCTCTTAATGAGTAACGGGTGTGTTTTGGGCATAACGTGCAATAAACCAATCAGGGTCTCATCTCCCATTCCCTTTAAAAGCCAGTTGCGCTCGAGCCATGAAGGATTCGCTATTTACATGATGGAATTTGCAAGCGGAAAAAACTGAACGCTTCTCCAGAGAGGAAACGGATCTGCTCGTGCGCAAGGTTAAAGAGCAGACTATCTCAGACTATACAAAGTGTATGCGAGTTGTGGACCCTCCTATAGGCGCACATTACTAACACGCTCGGCTCATCGAATAACAAAAAAGAATGTGCCACATTGCGCCGGGTGTATGATAGGGCCCCAAGTCTACTTAAATGGGAACGCGCAGCTTTGTTTGATGCTTTTACGTAATTTCTACTGAAACGGCAACTTATTGAATGGCTCCTCCCCCTTTTCAAATAGCCAATAGCGTTTAGTTTACCTCACAGACTGCAAGTCGTACTTGACAGCAGCATGGAAGTGAATCCGAGCGCTGGTGATACGTTAGGTTCTAGAGAGCATTTGATTGGACAGAAGATGTGATGAGAAGCTGAAGTCCGCCGTGATGTCATAAAAATCCGTGATCCATTTTAGCGGAATTGAGAGACTAAGTTTTGAATGCTTATATCTCCTAAATGCAAATTTTGTCATTGTTTTGGAACACACCAGCTTATTCATAACCTTAAGGCTAACATATTCATACTAAAAGCTAAAATAATTACATTTTGATTTCAGGGGGCCTTTAATGTTTTTTTTTTTTGACTGTTCCATACTCCTAAATGCAAACTAAAACTGTTCCACACAGAAAACAGTTTGTTTTAAGTATATATTTATCTTTTTATTTATGTGCAAAAATGATGACCACATAATGTAATTTTGTAATAATGTAATTCACACACACACACACACACACACACACACACACACACACACACACACACGCACACACACACACACACAAAAAAAACACTAAATCTGTACATTTCTTAATATAGTGAACCACCCCCATCTTGTGGTGGACATGTCCAATGCTAAACAGATGTAGGCCTACCTTTCAAATCTCACATTTTTCTTTCTTTCTTTTTTTCATAGATAAATGTGATTCAAGGAGAAATGTAGAAAGATATGCAGCAATTAAAATTCTATGTGCTACAAATGAAATAATTAATAAGGCTATTTAATGTCTCCAAATGTCCACAACATTTTTAGAATAGCAACTTTTTTAGTAAAAAATAAATAAAAATAAATAATAATAATAATTTTGTAAATAATTATAATATATTTGACATATTATTTTTTCATTCAAACCACATTGAACAAAGAGGAAAACATGAAATCAAATGGAAGCAGGTTGCACCAAAACATAGAGAATAATAAAATATGGAAATAAAAAATAATTATTGCCTGTTCTGCCCACTCCTCTAGAATCAGAGATCTAATGTTGTTATTATTATTATTATTATCTTATTAAACAGAAGGATAGGCTACTTGACGACTGGAAATACCGACGTTGTTTTGCCAGAAGTCACCGTCAGTGTCCCCCGTTTCAGCGTCCCGCCTACTTAAAACCCATTTTTACACCTTCATTGATCAGTGATTGACAGGCGAGAAAGAAGAATGAAGGCAGAATGAATGGTGCCTACTAGTCAACAAGCATCACTGCCCAGTGAGTCAGAGCGCATGCGCAGTGCTTACGCTCTGCATGCTGCTCAATATAGAAAAGCAAGCTGCCTGTTCGCCAAAGTAACGATTTAAAGGAGAAGAAATGTCTCGAAATAGTGCTTCAGATATGCAACATGAAATAAGGATTGCCAGCCAAATGACAAAATGTGCGGACGCCGATGCTTCTCCGCGCTCCGATGGTTTCATCTTCGGTCCAAAATGCCACTTGCTTAACTGACATACGAGGATAGAGACATAAACAGTCATTGATAAAGGGATATAAAGCAAATCTACAAATATGAACGTTACGTTGCTTAAAAAGCGAAGGCTGGACTGTGTGTATGCGGTGCTGTTTTGGCTCCATCACGGTGTGTGGATGTGCTGTTCCGCGGCCGAAGAGTATCATTTTAGCGTTGAGGTAAGACTGGCCCAACATCAGCATCAGCATCTTCTGCTTGTGTGTTGACAATACGCTTTTACTAAGACCTACAAAAACACGATATATTGCAGCCAGGTCATAAATAAATCAGGACAGCACAGAATCACGTTGAATCACTTGGTGGATCTGCACCATGTGCCGCCTGATTATGTGATATTGAAGGCTATATATATATATATATATATACAGCTGTTCTATTCTAGTCTAGTCTTATCTGTGCTCAGTAAACAGGAATGCAATTCTATTCTGTTATACCTAGTCTAGTAGACTGAAATGTTGTGCTGTTCTGTTCTATTCTAGTCTAGTCTGGTTTACCCATATGCAATTATTCTGTGGACTGAGTTGACAAGAATGCAATTCTATCCTGTTATATTCCATGCAAGTATTCTATACAGTATTTTGTATGCAAAGTAAAAATTCATATTCTGCTCTATTCCGTACACCACATTTCAGAGTGGAATAAAATGGACTGAGTTGAATTGAATAGAATAGCATTTTCTGTTTGCTTTGTATTACAGAATAGAATAACATATAATTCCTGTTTACACTGTATTAGAAACTAACAGAATAAAATATAATTCCTATCTATTTTGTATACTGAATTATGGAATAGCAGAGTGTAGACTCTCATTCCTGGTTTCTTAGCTCACCAAATTACAGAATAAAAGAAAAGTAGATTCGACTAATCAAGAATGGAATAGAATGCTTCTATTCTTTGATACACAGTAACCAGGAAACATGTTATTTTATTCTGTATTAAAAAGTAACCTGAAATGCTATTCTATTCCATTCAAGTCTAGTCTATCCTATTCTGTGATTCGATGTACTAAACAGAATTCTATTCTTTTTTATCGTATGTAATACAAAGATCACTGAAATGCTATTCTATTCCATTCTAGTCTAGTCTATTCGATTCGGTGAACTGAACAAAACAGAATATAATGGAATATCTAAAATTCCTATCTATGCCATACATTGAAATGCAGAATAGAATTAAGCGTATTTGACTAAACTAGAATATAATACGATACAATTCTATAATACCATTCTTAGTCATAAGTAGACATGAATTCTGTTCTGTTAAATACTAATTTAACCTATTCTGCAATTGTGTACTGATTAAACAGGAATTCTATTATACTGATCGATAGTATGAAGTATACCTTTAAACATGCTTCATACTCAATCGTACACTGTTACGCAATTTAATGCACAAGCTCCTAATAGCTCCTAACACTGCACACTCATAGGCGAGAGAGAGAGATAGAGAGCGAGAGAGGGAGGGAGGGAGAGAGAGATCAGTAACAATCAGAGCTACTGCTCCTTCCTCCAGTCCAAATCCATTCCCTCAGAGATGACAATCACACGCCTCTAACGGGCCATGTGACAATCATTGAGGTGATGGAGAAAAGCAAGACCTTGATTCACCCAGTGCTACTCAACCACAGACTCTTGTGATAATGTGAAGTACATAAAGATTATCTAAGTTGCTTAGCAAATATCCCCCAAACTCCTCTGGGCCGAAATGGGCGCAAATGTGATGTTTAGTGCTGCTGGCAGCGCTGGTTGACATTGAGAGAATTTGTCACCCGCCTGGTTCTGTTTGGCTGGGAGGCGAGAGATGTAGAGGGCGTTGTGCCAGTGGATCAGCTCGTGGTGGACATGCTATTGTCATGATAAGATTGATGCTGTTTCGGAACAGGCTTTATTGATGAAACTGTCCTTCACAAATTACAACAATACCAGTCATCAACAACAGAACCATCAGAATGCTAAATGAATGGTCTTCACTCTCTCAGTAACTATAACCCCTTGTTCTTCTCAGCTCTCTGCCACCCATGTTGCTCCTGTGTGGGTTTTTTTTGCTGGCAGGGCTGCAGTGGTTGGCAGCAGTTGTGAGTTGAGTGCACAGGTCAGTGGTCTTTGGGGAAGAGAGAGAGAGTGCGTGTGTGTGTGTGTGTGAGAGAGAGAGAGATGAGTAATGACTGCTCGGAGGGGGGACTTCTGATCCCCGAACTAGGAATAGACTAGAGAGCGCAAGGTTCAAGGATTCAGCAGAGAAATCAAGATTGGGCCCCCAGGGCTTTAATTACGCACGTCTTTCACATACAGGTGCAAATGTGCTTAGCTTAGTGCTCAGTATATAATGACATTTCATGTAGCTCTGGGTCCATATGTGATTAATAGAGTCAGGGGTTGTTGCTACATGCCATGCCACTGAGATACTGTAAACAGTCATACTGGTTCAAATAAGGCTGTGGGTTTTGTAGATGATAAGTAATACATTTTTTAATGAAGTTTAAAATACATTTGAATCTGTTATGATGTCACGAAGGGGTCATAAAACCAGTGATCAGACTTATGATTTTCCTGATAAAAATGATGAAAAAAATCCATAGACATTGGGTAAGTTTACACGACAACGATGTACTTAAATAGAGAAGTTTTTCCTCTTTCCGTGTACAGGCGACAACGTTGTCAAAACGATCCCTGTTCACGCGGATCTGTGAAAACAACTAAAAATGCTGTATTATTCATGCCAGACCAGTAGATGGCGATGTCACTTTGTAAAGAAACTACGCGCCTATAGACTGAACACGAAATATGCGTGCGTCACCGTTTTTTGTAGTTTACACCGAAACGATAACGGTATTGTTTCCAAAAACTTGCACTTTGAAACCCGTTTTCAAAAGTTTGTGTTTTCAGGCCCCCCAAAACGCCGTTGTCGTGTAAATCAGTGGCCAAAAAAAGTTTTGCATTTTGGTTGAAAACAGTGTTGTGTAAAAGGCCCCTTATAGGGATATTCCGGGATCATTAGAAGCTCAAGCAACAGCACTTGTAGCATAATGTTGATTAAAATGAATATTGACTTGTACCTCATTTTCATTAAAAAAGCATTGCAGTAAAGTATCAACACTCTCTCATGACAATTCGTAAACTGTACATTTTGAAGAATTGGTGGCGAATTCGTGAAAATCTATACCCCACTGAGAGTCTGGTTTAGGGGTGGATCTTCATGCTTATGTTTTTCTAAAAATCATATGTTTTTGTAAAAAAAAAAAATAATAAATCCATTCACTGCCATTATAAGGCTTGGAAGAGCCAGGACATTATTAGTATATTAGTATCTTCATATTATTAATATATTCAATATTATTATTTTTTATAAATTATGTATTAATATTGTTTTTTTGTTTTAGCCCCCTATCTGCCTGGTCTTATACCTTGTTGCCTCTATTTGGGTTTTACATTATTATTATTTTTTTTAAACAGCATGTTGTGTCAATTAGGTACTTTTATTATTTATTGACATGGCAGATTGTATCAAAAATGACAGTGCTCTTACAACAGAGTTTAGCTGAATACATGAATAAATAACAATTGACATTGAACACGATACAGTAATGAAGACCAAGTTCCTGTGAAAAATCTTCACAATCCCCTATGATGTCTTTACGTCCTTCATTATGTGTGTATTCTGAGTGGCAGTTTCTCTCTGCAGATGATGAGGTTATGATACGTGACAGCATCTGTAATACACAGTCGAGTTTAGAGTTGACACTGTGTCTCTTCCATTTGATTATGTAAAATCTATTATGTTCATGCGGCCAAAATTATCAAAAATGGACAGAATGAGCCCTTTACCATGTTAAAAGGAAAAAGTGATGTAAAGTCATGGTATAGCTTTAATGTTTTTTTTGTTACTGGGTATGTTTAGGCATAAAGTCATAAAAAATAAAAAAATAAAACAATATGGATCATAAATTCCATATCTCTGTTACTTACTTTGTGGAGAAGAGACGATGAGTATATCCTTAACTGAACAGAGCTGCTCACACTTACATGTTCTGTTAAACTAGAGAGAAAAAGACATGATATGAGAAATGACTGTTACAATTTTTAAAGTTATAATTTATAGACATTTTAAGAAATAACTCATTTACCTGTTGAGAGAGTATGATAGAGTCTGTAATTGTATAGCTGAGCTCCAGAAAATCAGCAATGAGGAGGCTATGACAGTTACAGATTTGGAAAACAAAAAAGCGGGAATAAAGAACCCTAAACTCTAACACAAAGAACCATTTCAGCATATCAAGGGTTTTTGATAGAACAATAGAACAGTAGAACTGTTAGTGCACTCAGTCTTTTTTTTTTTGAGTGCAGGATGACTTGAGGGTGAGTAAATCATGGGCTAATTTTCATTTTTGGGTGAACTATCCCTTTAAATAGATCATGCTCATGGTCACAATAAGCAAGCCAACATTCATTACATTCTATATCTTTCATACAATTGAAATACATATACATTTCAATCTATATTTTAGCGTGTAAACAATCAGTTTTTGTAAGGGAACTCTGGAGTATGGACGTATGAGGGAACCAGAGATTAATCAAAGATCAAATAAAGGAAAATGACATGGAACAAAAAACAGTGAAGTAGACATTGGGTGCCATGTTCATTAATCTGGAGATCTGGAATAGATTTATTATCAGAAGTTATTATGGGGAGTGTTTCCCGACTCGCTACTTTACTACCATAGTACCTTTAAATTACGGACATGGCATCTGAGGACAATTTCTCATTTTCCTCAGTTATTTAGCTTTATTTCCAGATTCAAATTGGCTCGTTCTTACTTACTAGAGCACGTTCGCACATGCGCACTCTTCAAAAACGTTCCTTTAAATCTCTTGACAAACTAAAAGACGTAAATTACATTTGTATGTATTCTAAATAAAAGATATAGATTGTAATGAATGTCAGCTTGCATATTTGGCTCAAGATAAGGATTTATTAAGTCCATGTCATGCAAACAAGAAACTCTGCTTCTAACCACAGGTCGAGAGCTGTCGTTCCAACCACACCATCCAACCATGTTACAGCTTCGGGAAACAGTTGTGACTAGTTGATTAGTTTCTCCAAAATAGTAGTAGTTAAGCAGTAAGTTACATAGTTGTACAGGAAATGCACCTCAGAGCATCAAAATATGTGAAAAATAACATGTTTTTTTGACAAATCAAGTATGAAAACCTATTCTAGTAGACACTGAAAACAAAATCAAGACTTTGAAAAAGGGCATAAAAGGTACGGTTTAAAAACCACTTAGCAACATCTTGGCAACCACCCACAACAACCTACAGTAGCATCATGGCTGTGAGTTTTGTATGGACAATCACCAAAAATCTCTTTGAGTGTTGTGAGAAAAAATTTCACAGTATCGCGTGGGCCTGAAACCTGTCCTCATAATGCGCACCATACACTTACTCATGTGCTCGCTGATTAAAGGCATAGAAAGCAGATAAAGGGGGTTGTTTGGCTCAGCAGGAAGTTGCTGAAAGAAAAGGGGAAGGAGGGAGAGACAGACAAAAGCAAGAGAGAGTAGTATATTCCTGGCTTCTGGTTAGTGAGCAGACTATGTAAGCAGCACTTGAGGTTTTACCTCTCTGCCGTTGGTTAGTTTTAGCACTGACCCCTAGGAAACTGGTGGTGTTGCACTCATATAGCAGCTAATTTGCACAAAGAATGGTTTGCCTGGAAACAGTAGCACATTTTTGGATGCAACTGCATTTCACATACCGAAACCTGTAATTGACTTCATTGATTGGCTTTTGCTGCAAGATGCAAATGGGAGAGAGAGAAAGAAAGTGAGAATGAGCTACAGAGAAAGACAAGTGAGAAAATGTTGCAGTGGAAGGAGAAGAAAGACATGCTCCCTTAAGCAGAAACAGATGAAGTCCTGAGCAGTTCGTGTTCATGCAAATCATGCAGTATAAAGTCAAATGTTTAAAGAGAAATTAATGTAAAAAATGCTACAGTAGAAAAACCTGTCAGTAACTATAAGTGGTAACACTTTATTTTAAGGTGACATAGTTACACCGTACCACATGTACTTACTATAGTAATAACCGTAAAGCATGCATAATTACAAGTAACTAACCCTAACCATTACTGTATAGTAAGTACATGTAGTTAATTAATATTACTCAGTGCTTGAGTAAGTACAACGTAACTATGTCACCTTATAATAAAGTGTAACTCTATAAGTTACCTTACTTTACTCACGGTTATAACAAGACAATACATTTATACATTGAAATACATTGACATTTTAAAAGGTATGAATTACCTTATAAGTTACATTACCATTTATATATCGCATTAAAATGATTATATTCTAAATTTTAAGTCCCCCCTGGGGTGTAAATGCAGCTTTTAATGTTGTTTATTTGTCTATGTGGTGTTTTTAATATGCTTTAAGACAAACCATGTGCAAATTCATGTCAACACCATTGTATTTTCTCATTAAAACTGCAGTGAACCAAAGATAGTCTCAAAAACGCGATTTGAAATGTTTCTGACTTCACAAACTACCTTGTAACCAATCAGGTCAACGAGTGATTGACAACGAGTGGATCTCTGAACTGGTGTGAGTGAGTGGAGGCGGGGCTAATTTGCATATTTATAGAACCGCGTATACTAAATGAGGCAAGGGTGTAGAGTTACATTCAAGCTATTTTAGAGCATGATGATTTGTTTTTCAAGGAAAAAACGTTTTAAAAATGTAATTTTGGTGATCAAAGATGAGTTTTAAAGGATAAAATTATTGACTACAGGGGGACTTTAAAGACATAAAACTGGGAACAATAAAATATGCAATACAGTCAAAAAAGCCACATCATAATGACTGTAACACTGACAATTTTGTTGCACTCAAAGCTGCAAGTTTTCTACCATAAATGTATCCAAAACAGCATTGCAGATATAAATGACAAAACAGACACTTTGAATGTGACAGTACTCATATGTAAAAGCACACAGTCTCGTGTCTCACTCTGTTTCAAGAAAACCTGTATTATGATGGGGTTTTCATCTTTAGTGGATACACTCAAGAGTCTTCATGAGGTACATTGTTGTTCCAACGTCCTCCAGAAGGATGTTTTCATCATCATCTCGCCATACCCTTTTTCTGTCTGTCTCTGCCATCTGGTTTAAATGTGGCAGCAGCTTCAGGGTACTGATCATTTTCATGTTGTCATGGTAGGGCGAGACGTGCGACAGGATGCACTCCACCACCTCCGAATGACTAAGCACTTTGAACATCAAGAAAACCTGTCCTGAGCTGCCTCGCTTTTGAAATCAAACCGCACGTTTTAAAGTTCTGCTTGCACATGCGTCATGAGAGTTCAGCTTCAGCCCTTCACGAAGATTCACGTCATCTCTTTGTTTAGCATCTCTTCTCTCAGTGGGTAATATTCACTCTTGTCAGATTCTGTCAAACAGAGATAATTCAGGTTCTTTTAAAGCATAATCATTTCATTAAGAAAGCCTGTATTATTGTAAACACTTTAGACAAATCCTGGAACAATTTGATTTGGATGATTTGGCTCATTTGGATACAATTTGTATTACTGTCTACAGTTACAAAAATATTAATGGTCCATCAACTTGCATTGTTGAGTGAGTCAAGGCAATTAGGCAAGTGGGTAATATACACAAAATAAATAATACGGTTTTCTCCATAACAATATATAGATTTGGACAGTATAAGAAGCTTTATTTATTATTTCGACTGGAGCTTAAATATATTTCATTAAAAAGTGTAAAACAAAATCATACATTCACCCAGAAAGAATAATGTTAGACAACCAGAGAAATATGGTAAGACATGGAATCAATTATTAGGGAAAATATGGTTATTTTAAATGATTTTACAGTATGTTTAAGAAGTAACTGAGTGCACATGTAATGCGTGGCTGTAGTAGTAAGCGCACAACCAAAAAACAGTCCTTAAAAACAAAACTCAGGAGACACAGGAAAATTACAACAAATACAGGCACAGAGAGAAACCAAACTAAGGGTATGTTTACATGACAACAAACTGAGAAGTTTTTCCTTTGAGTTTTCTGCGTACAGGTGACGCCATTGTCAAAACGATCCCCATTCACACGGATTCGTGAAAACGACTGAAAACTCTGTATTCTGCTGCCAGGCCAGTAGATGGCGATGAAACACTATTGATTGAACACGTTATACGCATGTGCATGACGTCATCGTCTTCAGAGATTCGCTTTTTTGTTGTTTACACGGTGACCACTTTCAAAAACTTGCACTTTAAAACCCGTTTTCAAAGGTTTGCGCTTTCAGCCACCCAAAAGGTAGTTATGTAAATGAACGGCCAAAATGCATAAAAAGTCTTCCGTTTCGTTAAACATGGTGTTATGTAAACAGCCCCTAAGGGTGCGTTTACAGGACAAGATGTACAAATTTTTTTTTTCCTTTGCATCAAAACGATCCCCGTTCACACGAATCAGAGAAACGACAAAAAACGCTGTATTATTCATGCCAGGCCAGTAGATGGCGATGTCACGTTTGTAAAGAAACACTACCCTCCTATACAATGAACACGTGATACGCGTGTGCATGACATCACCATTTTCACAAATTTGCTTTTTTGTAGTTTACACAGTGACGATAACAGTATCATAAAAAAAATTAAAAAAAATCATTTTCAGGCCCCCCCAAACCACTGTTGTTGTGTAAATGACCGGCCAAAACACATAACAAGTTTTCAGATTTTAGTTGAAAGCGGTGTCATGTAAACGTCCTAAACAGAATCCACATCCTGACGGCACGATCGTTCAAAAGATTTTTTTGTTTAAAATAAATAAATAAAAGAAATTCAGCAAGGACACATTAAATTGATAAAAAAAAAATATAAAAAAAAACATTTATAATGTTATGGTTAAGGTTAAAGTTTATATTTCAAATAAATGCTGTTCTTTTAAGATGTCTATTCCTCAGAAAATCCAGAAAAAAAAGTATGATTTTTTTCCCACAAAAATATTAAGCAACACAACAGTTTTCAACATTGACAATAATCATAAATGTTTCTTAAGCATCAAATCATCATATTAAAATGATTTCTGAAGGATCATGCGACACTGAACAGGAGTAATGATGCTGAACATTCAGCTTTGATCACAGGAATCAATACATTTTAATATTCAATTCAAATAGAAAACAATTATTTTAAACTGTAACAATATTGCACAATATTGCTTTTTATTGGAGAAATGCAGCCTTGGTGAGCATTAAAAAAATACTTATTTCTAAAACATATTACCGACCCCAAACTTTTAAACGGTAGAGTACCTTGTATTGTACACAATTTAAATTGGACTTGTATTTGTTTTTCTTTTCTTTCTGTTGTTCCCTTTCTTTGTTCTTTCTTTGCTTTGTCGGCTCAATAAACTATTAAACTTGTGAAAAAAAATATACAAACAAATCTTGGAGAGATTGGCTCGTTTGGATGAAATTCCTTCGGTTGGGGATGTTGGAACACTGTCGGACCGCAGAGAATATGTTAATTATACGATCATGTTTGCTTGATGCTTAATTTTTCACCTAATGTTGTCATTACAGTGCTTTATGCATAAACACGAGTTTGTGAGCGCCTTTGTGTTTACCCGCAGAGCAATCATGGTTTTATTTGACACACATTGAGTACAGTATATTAACGTGGCAAAACATTTTCCCCCTTCATTGACATCTTTAGTGTGCATCAGTTTGGCTGAGCTCTGTATTTATAGCTTCACAAGAGAGTGATTACAACACCCGGAGGATGACAAAGTTGCTTCTATCTATGACTCTTTATCACCATGGTTACACCCTGTCATCCCAGACCCCTACGGCTCTATTGCACATCTGTGTTTTCTTCATATAAATTAGTAATCAGCCCTTGTGTTTGTTAGAGACGCAGAGGCTGATTAATGCTGGAGAATCAATTTGGCTCTCAACCGTTTTTGCTCTCATAATGAGAACTAGGCCTACAATATAACCTAATGTCCTTTACATGGTACAACACTAAGATAGTATTATATATATATACTGTATCATACGTTTACATATACAAACATTCATACTGAATTATTGATTTAAGTGGCAGCAGAGCACTAAAACATTTAGTTTGCCTTTTGTTTATAGATTGTTCCAAAGCATATTTGACCTCAAGTACATTATCTTAAAAGCTCTTTCCAGCATAATGTTGTTTGGAATGAAATGATCTTCACATGTACCTTCAGAATACCACTCTACTCGAATCACCGCTCTCATAGGACGCATTGCAACAGGCCATTACTGTTCATTTCAACAACAAAGAGAGTTCATAAAATGTTTTTTTTGCTCACATGCTAATGTTAGTGTTCTCTAGTTGTGCCTTTTAGTGAATTCAGTACTACATTTTTAACATACTACTCTTTCTATTTCTGCTATTTAAAGGTATGGTAAAAGTAGTAGGCTAAGAGCAGTTTGCTAGGATGCAGGTCTGAATAGATTTCAAAGTTAGCGACTCTGGAAGCTTGTTACATGTTAAAAATGATGATGAAACTGTAACCATGAACAGTTATTTAACATAATTTAAAAATGATGATAAAACTGTAACCATGAACCATGAACATTATTTAACATAAAAAAAAGTGGTTGTCAACTAGAGCAACCTAAAAATTGGCGCAGCTCTGTTCTGATAGGTGATAGGGGTTATGTAAAGCAGAAAAGAAACAATGCTAAATGCTAATAACAAATTGGTGCTAACAATATAATGTAATGCTTAGCAAAGTAAAAGAGCGGCAAGGCGCTATATACATTTACTATTGTTGACGTCAAATGCCATGTGACATGTCCAAACAAACTCTGCAGTACTTTCTCATTTGGAAGGCAAAATATATTAAAGTCTATAAATGCAATTAGTTGAAGTTAGGAGTGTTTAAAAAAAAAAAAATGTACGACTTGTAATTTCACATTTACTTCTATTGTCTCTGAAATATGGTTAAAGTTTCCTGCCAAATGTGATGAGCCTTTATGACAAACTAAAATGTAGGGGAGAGCGGGGCACAAAGTAACGCTTTTTGACTTTCTCAGTTTGTGTAAATCTCCTTATGGTTCAGAGTATTTATTTTTTCCCACATTAATTTCCCACATGTCTAGTACAATTATGTGGTTGGTTTTGTTTTATTAATACAGTATATACTTTTTTCTTGATATACCCCGAAAGAATGGAAGTGAAATGTGACAACATGCCCCATAGGTGGGGGACATTGTAACATGTGAGGGGCACATTGTAATATGACCATATGACAGCTTAAAATGTTATCTGATCTAATGTTATCTGATCTAATAAAAAAAATATATAAGACAAACTAAAATATTTTCTAAATAAAATACAATTAAAAAACTCTAATTAAAGATTTTTTCTAATTAAATATAAACTCATTTTTGAGTTTTGACTACGAACACAGGAAAACAGCTATACAGCATAGTTCAAAACAAATAAATAATTAGTCATTTCTGAACATTGACTCTCAGTCTTTATTCACCTTTTTCTCATGTTTTCTCAATAAAATTAATAAAAGTATAGAATATAATAGCATATTTCTACACTGTAAAAAATTTCTAACCCTCCCAAATCAAAAATTTCAAGTGACCGATAACATCTAAATTTTTCAATTGGCCCAAGTGAAAATCTGTAAATTTCAATTGGCCCAAGTGAAAATCTGTACATTTAATTTAATAATTTACAGAATTTCACTTGGGCCAATTGAAAAATTTAGATGTTATCGGTCACTTTAAATTTTTGATTTGGGAGGGTTAGAAATTTTTTACAGTGTACAATAGGGGCACATTGTAACGCAGTGTGACAACATGCCCCGCCTGCACAACTGGGATTTAAACCCTGCTAGTGTCTTCTGCTAGTTAGCGAAGCATTAAAGAACTATCTCAACTGTTAAATAACAGTTTCATCAGATTTGCCTAATTTTAAATAAACACAAAAAATAGAGATGAAAAATTAACGACTGGGTTAACGACTGGGCCAAAAGAAATGTACTTTTGCTATGGTTTAATAAATGTCTATGGATATCTTCCAAAAAAAAAATAATTCTGGCGCAATTTTTTTCTCTATATACTGTTGATATGGCAACTAGTAAATACACCAAGTTTCATCATGCTAGCATGTGTGGAAGTATTTAAAACAAGTGTGTTACAACTAGCCCCGTGTTACGTTGTGCCCCGCGCTCCCCTACTTTAATTCCATCTCTATTGAAACTTGAATGTCATGCATTTAAATATAGGCTATTTGTAAGTTCACATTTGAAATGATGAAGCTGCAATTTAGAACATTTAAAATACTGTATATTTATGACTGTACATTTATGACTTTAAATGTGATATTAAATAACACACCACAGCTAATAATCAAGTACTTTACATGTGTTTTGTATGTTAGTGTACTTCTCTAAAACACAACAAAAGATTAAAACAAAATGATTTAAAATACTCTTTAAAGTAAAACATTTAATTTCACATTATTATTACAAAGTGTACTTAAGTGTGTTAAGAAACATTCATAAAAGTGTACTCTCTTTAAGTACACTTAAGTCGTTGTAGCAAATTAGCTTATAATTGATTATGAATATTTGGATCAGTTAATAGAATTAACCTAATGTAGTAAAATTAATATTACAATCAACCCACCTGTTCGTCCCGTGAACACTCAGCATTAATTGTTTATTAATTCCAAGGAATATTAATTTCCAGGGGAGTGAAATGTCTTTCTTACTGGACAGTAGTACTAAGAGCCTGTAGTCGAAATCTAAATCGTAAAATACACTTTGTTGCAAGCAGAGAATCAGAAGCAAATTCGTATTGTGCACACCTTTTATTAACTAAATCACAAACATAACTAAACACACAACTAAACACACATACATACATGCATAGGTAAAATAGTGAATGACAGAATGAAACTGGAAGCAGGGAATGGAACTATGAAAATAACCATCAGCTTATCATTTTCAGAGCACCTCATTAAATGTATACTTGCATGGCCTTTGCAGTGGAAACATTTCGTGAAGTTCCTGATGGATTTCTTCGTTGTTGTTAATGAAAAAGTTGAGTGGTTTGTTTGACTCTGTTCTGGTTGAAGGTTTTTGTCCATATGTTTGCCTGGTAATTTGCACTTCTGATGCTGTGTATGCATATACAATATTGTAAACAGTCCTATTCATTTATTATCATGTCAATTATTAGTTGGGCCTGTGCAATTCATGGTAATATTAATCAATTGCAATGTTTTGTTACTTTTGTGTGATTACCACCCAGTCGCCAATATACAACCTTGGTCCTCAAGCAAAACCATCTGAGAACCAACGTAAAATGAAGCCCTAAACATAGGCTTCCTTCCAAGCCTTGTGAGCCTTTAGCTCCATCTCATTGTTTTGTTGTTCAAGCTACAGCTGATCCTCAGGCTTTAGCTGAGGACATGTTGTCAGGTTATGTTTGTTCTGTCTCTTGCAGGCGTGGTTACAGAGGTATGGCTACCTCCACCATACACAACCTAACATGGCCGTCCTGCGATCAGCGCAAACCATGCATTCTGCTATTGCTGCCATGCAGCACAAGTACGGACTAAACATCACAGGGACGCTAAACAAGGACACTGTCGAGTGAGTACTGCTAAGCACACATACATACAGTAAAGTGTCCCGTTACACTGAAGCAACACACTGTAACAAAACACCCTTTGTGAAAATGAAGTACACTTTAGCATGAACTTTTAAAAAGAGTACTTATTATGGAAATGATATTGTGTATTGTTGAATGTACTGACAAGCACTAAAACAAAGTAAGCTATTACTTCAATAAAAAAGCTATTTTATTGAAAGTTGCACTATTTAAATGTATTTATATTTACACATTTGTAATGAGGAAGATGCAGTTCAAACAAATATTTGAACTTTAAATGTAATATTGAAGTATTTCACGTTACTACTTTACTAGTTCTTTACAAGTGCTTTAGTATGTTAGTCAACACATCAAGTGTTCTTCTTTAAAGCATGACAAAAGATTATTAAAACTTTTAATTGAACATGATTACAAAGTGCACTTTTTAAAAGTTCTTTTTCACAAGGGATTACAACTTACTAGGGCCCATTCTCATGAAACCATGACATTTTCGCATGATTTATAAACATAAAATAAAAATAAAAAATGTAATTCGAAAAGGAAATCATATTTTCCAGGTCCAAGTACTTGGCCAACCAAATACTATGGGTATTTTAATGGCATATTCTTCTTTTAGTCCAAAAACATGGACTAAAAGAAATACTGAAACCATGATATTTTTATTCCAGTAAAAGTTTTCTAATAAATATTCTATGTAACCCAATTAAACTGTAATCATGATGAATTTGGACATGCGAGTTGGCTGAATTTCCAAAAATTCCATAAAAACACTAAGCATTAACTCTATCAAAACTCTATCAAAAAAGTCAGTTTTCATCAGTAGTAAGTGATATGGACACAAATGACACAAATGTTTCCTGGAAATGAGTCATGAATTAAAATGTATCACTTTTTCTTTGGACTGAAAGTTTCAACCCTGGTCTCTGATTTTTTGGACACCGCATGCACATTTTCTACTGCATGTGTAAGTGATTTGAGGAGAAAAGCACAGTGTTATAGAGCATAACACTCTCTGTTTGACCTTGTAGTCAGTTTCAATCTGCCTTTAAACAGTTCTTTTTATTCTCTGTGTTATGGTTTATTGATAATTAAGATCAGGCCTTGTTTCTCACATTCAGTGATATAAATAAATATATCATCTTTTATCTAAACATTTTATCTGTGTAGTAGGTTTGCAAATGCTAATTAATGTTAGCTGTTATTGTGAAATTTCATCTCTTATGTAACGTGCAGTAAAAAAAAAAGATTGTTATGAAAAACAACAGCGGATTTCAAGAACATTTTTTCATGAAGCTACAGAGAGTGTGATTTTGATGACTATAATTTGGTGCTGAATGTCTATTGTTGTATTATATATTGATTATTATCATTGACATTGTTACGTTCTCTTGTTTTATTCTGTCTAGTCTTAGTTTTCATTGTCATCGTTTGGTTTATTCCTAATCACTCATCTGTTGTCATAGTTTCAAATTAAGTACTCATCTGTTCCCAGTTCCTTTGATTGGTCTCCCTGTGTATTTTAGCCCTTAGTTCCCTTTGTTCAGTGTTCAGTCTCGTTTAAATCAGTGTGGTTGTGCTAAACTTGTTCCTGTGATCTCCTGCGTGTTCTTTGTTACATTTTTGGATTCATTAAAGACTGTTTTTGTTGTCTTTGTGCGCTCATTTCAGCCACAATGTGACAGAAGACCGAACAAGAAATAGATCTTCCAGCGGTCAGATTTCTCTGTTTAGGGCAGGAAAATAAAACCCTCGAGGACCACACGAGTGACTTTTTAGACCTGGCGTGCCTTACCAGCTTAAATGAGCGGTGGAAGGCAGGCCTAATGATTCTCGAGGGAAATTTACTGCATTTATGGAGTGGGTGCTGGCTAACAACAACTCTCCTATGACCATCTGCCTCACGGTTGAAGCCAACGCCAGCCACACTCCTGACCCAGAGACCCAGCTACTAGCTGCCATCCACCAACAACACCCAACACGGTGTTTATGCACCGCAGACACGGAGCCTGATCCCTCCATTGATAGAGCGCCAGGGCCGACACCTGAGCCATACTTCGCCCCGGAGAATGTCTGACCAGGTGCGTGAGCCGGCAACATCGTCAGTATCAGTGGGTGTCATCGAGGAGTTCGAGGGAATGGAATAGAGCCCTGCCCATACTCCCGTTGCCGAGGGTGAGCTGTGCAAGGTTTCTGTGTTATTGTTTGAAGAAGAGGGATTTCTCCATAGTCTCCCATCCCTGAGGGTCCCACTAAGCTCCAAATCTCCTGCATCTCCATTGGTCCCTCCCTGCTCCAAGTCTCCTGCGTCTCCGCTCGTCCCACCCAGTTCCAAATCTCCTTCATCGATGATGGTCCCACCTAGCTTCCCTCTCCCTCCTGCTCTACCTAAGCCAGCCAGTCCTTCTTCCCCGCTTCCCCTGGCTCCCTTCAGTTTCTCTGCATCTCCTCTGTTTACTCCACTCTGCTGTGCGGATCCACCTCAAGTCTTCAGGTCGCCAGCTTCGCCTTGGCATGTGGATCCCCTGTTTTGGTCTCAGGCTGGTAAGCCCATCACTCCACCTTGGCCCATCAACCAGTCGGCTCCACCATCGTCCTTACGGCTTCACCGGGCTTCCTTGTCCCTCCGGCTTGGCCTTGTTCAGTTGCCACTCTGCCTGCCCCATAGAATTCCGGCCCTTTGGCTACACCTCATCCTTCCACCCCTTCCGCTCTGTCTGGCTCCCCTTTCCCTCTGGCTCAGCCTTGGTCCTCAGTCACACCAGGTCCACCTCAGTCCTCTGGCACCCTGTCGTCTCCTCAGATATGCCTGGCTCTCCAAATCGCCTGGCTCTCCAAATCTCCTGGCTCCACCACTGGTGGTTGGACCGCTGACTTCACCCTGGCTCCTGCCACCATCGGTTCCACTTGTCCTCCTTGCAGTGCTCTGGGTTCCCATCTGGCTCATTCATCTCCTCCCTGGCTCCTCCTGCATTAATCTCCTCCCTGGCTCCTCCTGCATTCATCTCCCCCCATGGCTCCTCCTTCATCCTGGGTTGCCCCGTCTGCCAGTTCTGCATCCTCTTCCCAAGCCCCCGCCCATTTCATCTTCCTACTCACTTGTTCCCAGTTCCTTTGTGTATTTAAGCCATTTGTTCTAATTGTTCATTGTTGTTTCTAGCGTGGTTGTGCTTAACTTTATTCCTGTGATCTCCTGCATGTTCTTTGTTAACAGTTTGGATTTATTAAAGATTTCCTTCGTCTTCGTGCGAACACAATGTGATAGACAATTGTTTTGTGTGTTAAATATTTGTATGCATGTCCAGCAAATCTCCATCTCCAGTGTGTGTATATATATATATATATATATATATATATATATATATATAACACAGAACTGGCTATTTTTAAATCCATTAACTCTTTTATAGTTATGCCTTAAAGCTGTAACTTTAGCTAACCTAGTGTTTTTTTTTTGTTGTTGTTGTTGTTGTTGTTGTTGTTGTTGTTGTTTTTGGATGAAGGGCAGAAATAACCTCACTCCTCTTCTCTTCTCCTCTAGCTGGATGAAGAAACCCAGATGTGGGGTGCCAGACCAGCTTGAGGGCGTATCTGGATCCCGCAGGAAGAAGCGTTATGCACTAACTGGACAGAAGTGGCAACGCACACACATCACATACAGGTTAGAGAGAGACATGATGTTTCTGTTAGTGCGAATGATCTAATTTGATCTATAAATATAGCACAGGCAAGATCTAAATGTATAACAACACTCTAAATAAGTTATTTTAAATGTATAGTATACCCATTTTACATGATTATTTTTATGATATTTATTTTCCATATGGATATTAAGGAAACAAGAGAAATTAAGGGATAGTTCACACAAAAAATTTACTTCTGTAATTATTTAATCACCTTTATGTTGGTCCAAGTGCATATGATGTTCTGCTAGCACTTTACAATAAGGCCCCATTAGTTAACATTAGTTAATTTATTAAACTAACAAACATTATATAAGAAAGAGCAATACATTTGTTACAGTCTTTATGAATCTTTGTTAACATTAGTTAAAGAAAATCCAGCATGTTAGCTAATGTCCATTAAATAATATTACTGTAAATCAAACCATATATTTATTTTCCATAATGATATTAATGAAAACAAATGTTATAATTGGAATTTCAATGCATATGAAATGCATATTCTTACAGTCTTACGTGAGCGTGTATGTTTTAACATATCGGGCCCTATCTTGCACCCAGCGCAATTGACTTTGTACACCGACGCATGTATCATTCCTATTTTGCACCTGTGCACAGCGGACTTTTCCCTCCACAGACGCACGTCGGTAAACTAGGAAATACACTTGCGCTCCCCGGGGGCGGTTCAGCGCAAAGAGGAGGCGTGTGTTCCGGCGCAAATGTTCCCTGGTGCTATTTTGCAGGTTTAAAAAACAATTCCGCCACTGACAAGGAAAAACCTAGTTTAAAGTCAGTAAAATCATGCGCGTTGCGCATGTTATTTATATGCTATTTTAAGGGTGCATGCTTGGCCATAATCAATGTAGCGTGTGCACAACGCGCATACACTTTGATTCTCTAATCTGCACAGAAGCAGCAGTTTTCATTTTTGCAAATCATACATTATTACAATAGATAGATAGATAGATAGATAGATAAATAGATAGATAGATAGACAATTTATTATAAAAGCATACATCTAGCTTACACATTTACCCAAATTATCATACGCCTGTTTAACCAAAGTTAATTTGGGTGGGTTTCTCCATCCCCAATGTCACTTCTCTGTCTTTTATGGCCATGACGAGAGCATTGCTCTCCTCGGCTGTGAACCGCTCCTGACGTGCGCCTGGCAAATCCGCCGTTATAATAGCAATCCGCCATGGAAAAAGTGCGCCTGCTCTTAAAGGGAATGTGAGATGTCGCTCTGATTGGTTTATTTGACGTTACGCCCAAACCACACCTATGAATAATGAAGCTACTTCAGACCAACCCATTTTAGATTTGCGTCGGGCACAAGAGTCATTTATCCCGCCGGTATAATAGCAACAGAGATCCGCCCACAAAGTTACTTACGTTTTGCGCTTGATACTTGCGTTTCAGATCGTTAAAATAGGGCCCATCGTCTCTGTTGGGCGGAAAAATTGCATGTCCAACTGGTACTTTTTAGGAACGGGAAAAAACACTGTATTTTTAAAAAATAATTAAACACTGTCGGTGAATCTTAGTTACCATGCATTCAAATGTACTGTATTAAAAGGATGTTCTATAATATGAATGTGTGTAGTATGAATGTAATCCAGACTTACTATATGCGCCATTTTGTTGAGTTGTCACGTGACCTACCAGCGACAGTTTCACTGTCATTCATAAATCCTCTTCCGTGGCCTCATGGGATAGTAAAGTGTCCATCGAATGCACACTCCATATATCTCGGTGGAAGTAGTACTGTAGGTCACCGGGGGACTTTTCGTCTACTGTTTTTCGAATACTATGAATACTATTTGGAAATACTACTCTGTTGGCGTACATACTTTGAACATACTGCTCTGTTGGCGTACTTCACATATTATATAGTAGGGAAGTATGCGCAGTGGTGTAAACTATTTGAGTTATTGTAATTGGTTACTGTACTTGACTGTATCAAAGATATTAGCAACTTTTACTCTCTACTTGACTGCATTTTTTAATTGAAGTATATAAACTCTTTAATCTAATATTTGTGATGAGTAATGTTGTTACTATTTTGCATGGCGCCTAACTTTTTGTGCAGCAGTTTATTTCTGCAATACAAGAAGTGATATCACTATCTAAAGGGCACTGAAGGTACTAAATCTTATGCGTTTTGCCAATACTCACCCAAACTTGTCATCAAGGCGAACGCGAGTGCATTAGCCAAAATTGTTTAAAATAAGTTTCCTCAGGAATCAATTAAAAGAGGTAGACTGTAACTTTAAGTAAAGTTAAGGCTAAAAGGTTTGGTTACTATTATTTGAGATGAGCAACAGTTTACTGAACCTTGATCAACCAACACCTAATAGTTTGGAACAACAGACGTCCCTCAAATCGTCCCGTCTCTGCCATCCAACAGTGGATCCTGCACTGCAATGAAGACACAGCCAAGCATATAATAACCTCCAGCATTCACTCTTTAACCTTCAAGAAACATATTTGAATTCCCTGAAGATTACCTTCTAAAGGGCTCGGAGGAAATAGAGTGTTCTCTCACCTCAATTTAGACTTTCCCGGTTACAGCGGGCGATAACGGAAATGATTTATTCAAATCCTGCTTTTTTTAATTGATGGGCCACCTACGCAAATGGAATGTAAATGAAGACAGGCTTGGCAGTGAGTGACTGGCCTCTATAGAGAAAAGTCAGCTGAGATTTTCAGGGCCTCTCAGTCTGTTAGAGGAAGATAAAGACTTCAATGTGGGGAATTCAGCAAAGATGCCAGTCTAAGGGCAGTCGGTGAAATTCACTTTGGAAATGAAAATGCTCTCTCTTTTCTGTGATATTAACTTATCACAATGGTGAGGGTATTTTACTATGATATTTGATAGTGGTGGATTTCGATCAGTGGGAAGGTTTTGATGTTAATATCTGATTAAACGGAAAAAGAATTCTCACACTGACACAATCTCAAAACACCCCATTAATAGCACACATGAAATGAAGATTTCCTAAAGATAATACAAGCACGCTAGTAGAGACAAACTCTCCCTGGTACCAGAAGATACTGCAACATGAGCCTTTACATTTCCCACAATATTATGCTTAAAGGCAGGGTAGGTAGAAATGGTCTAAAATTTTTATTTTTCAAATTTGTTTAAACTTTATGTACATATCAATACATAATTAAAATGTAAGTACTCTGAAAAAGAAAGTATCAAAATCGAGTGTCTGTAGACCTCTCACGACTGTTTTAAAGACATCTCATTATTTCCATTCACTCCACCCCCTCATTTCTGTGCTTCTTCCAAAGCCTCGCCCCCAAAACACATGAACGCGCGACTCCGACCGCTGAGCTAGAGGACGCATTATTTACCTGAGACAAGCGGAGGGGAAGGGGCATTTTTTTGCCTGGTTTGCCTTCACTAACTGCATATGCCGGTACTGTAAATTTAGATTGCTCTTTCTCTGCCATTGTTTTGGTATTCCTAGGTTCAGTGCCTTCTTCTTCTTCTTCGATAGATTTTATTGGCAGCTTGCAAACATAGTGCATTACCGCCATCTACTGGACGGAGGTGTGATCAGGTTCCGTGCCTCTCGCACTCCTCAAATCAAACGGTCGCGCGCAAGTGGGCAGGTGCTGTGTGGCAAAAGGGTGGTTGCCATGGTTGCGAGAGAGTGACAGTCGCCTAAGCCAATCCTTTGATTCGTCCCGAATCGAAATAATGAGCTGTGTTTAATACAGATTAAACGGTCTAGAGTCACTTGATTTTTATACTCTTTTTTTCAGAGTTCTTACATTTTAATTATGTATTGATATATATAGAAAGTTTTAACAAATTTGGATCTTTAATTTTTAATAAATCCTACCTACCCTGCCTTTAATGCAACTACTTTAACCATTTAGTAATACAAATTAACTCTCCGGCATGGGAAGTGGGTGTGCTAACAAGGATGTTACACATAACAGCCTCTAGCTTCAGTTGCTAGTGCGCCTCTTCAGTTGGTCGAGGTCAGGGGAGTGAGGTTTACTTGCACAGCTTTTACTAGTTGGCCTCCATTACACACGATTTGAATGTCTCTGGCACGGGAGATGGGCGCGCTAACAAGAACGCTAAAGACCGAATCCTCTAGCATCAGTCGCTAGTGCATCTCTTTAGGCCAGCTAGGGGAGTGATTTTTACACGCACAGCTCTTACTTGCGGGCCTCCGTCACAGCTTTAGGGATTTTTTAAAGTTTACTCAACTGGAAAAATTAGTTACATCAGCTTAAATTTGGTCTATGGTTTCAGCGAACATAACATAAGCTTTATATATTCAAAAGCAATCATGATGTATACTTGTGGATCCAAGCATTTGAAGCTAAACTAAATTTTAATATTGAATAGAAGCTTGTTTTCATCAGGAAATAAAATAAAAAAGTAACTGTGTGTTTATTTCTCACAATTTAGGGCTTTTTTTCTTAGAATTGAAAGTTTATTTCTCACAATTGCAAGCATATATTTCACAATTCTGTCTTTATTTCTTGCAATTATGAGTTAATAGCTCGCACAAAAAAGAAAAGTCTTGCAATTGCGAGAAAAAAGTCAGATTTATGATATAAAATGTCACAATTACTTTTTTTTTTTTTTTTCATAGTCGAAACAAGCTTCCATAATATCGCGTTACTGATGTAAAATGCTATTTTGGCAGACTTTACACTAGACAATTTAAATTTGTCTAACTCATGTATCAGTTAATTTATGTCTATAATGCCAACTTCTTTTGCATAACTTTTTTAGTTTGTCTGACAAAATGGAAGTTGAAAGTTAACAGTGTAGAACATGTAAACAATTTTAAATCACAAGTAAAAATATATTTTAGATCCTTTTAGGGGATAGTTCAGCCAATTTTTTTTATTTGGTAATCATTTAATCACCCTCCTGCTGTTCCAAATTTAGTCTTAATGTTTGCTAGAGAGTTCAACTCCACTGCTAAACAATGATTTTTTCTGTTTGTTTTTCTAGCATTAAAAATGTGACTCCCAAAGTGGGAGCACGAGAAACACATGAGGCCATTCGCCGGGCGTTCGACGTATGGCAAGGCGTCACGCCGCTACGCTTTGAGGCTGTGCCCTACAGCGCTCTGGAGAGCGGCAAACGCGACGTCGACATCACCATCATCTTTGCCTCTGGTTTCCATGGTGACAGCTCTCCTTTTGATGGAGAAGGAGGCTTCCTGGCACATGCTTATTTCCCAGGGCCGGGCATAGGGGGCGACACACACTTTGACTCAGACGAACCCTGGACGCTGGGCAACCCAAACCATGATGGTGAGAGAACGGCAGGTTAGGCCACATTTTCAATTTCAACAATTAACAAACAATAAAGTCGCCATTTCAGCAGGAATGCAAATGTGACAGAGCAGCTAAATCTTTAATGGCATCTGGAGACTTTTACAAGTACCACTGAAAAATAAATGACTTTAGGAAGTGTAATGGCTAAAACCAACACTAATTCTGCAAAACAAGACTCATTTAAAGTAATTAGTGCTATAATTTACAGGCTGAAATTAGTGTTTTAATGAACTGCCATTTGTAGCTTTTTACATATTAAGGTGGAGAATTCACTAAACTGCTGCACCACCTGTTCATAGTATCTCACCGGGGCATTTTCTAACCAGCTTAAGCAGCCACAAAATATAATGAAGCCGTTAGTAAAGTATGTAATTTGCTAACACCAATAAAGTTCTAAGTGTTAACATTAGTTGATGCATAGCAGCATATCATGAACATTACTTTTACAGCCATATTTATGATCATTGGCAGGGCAGAGTAATAGCAGTGAATTCTGTACAAATTTTGTTTTACAGACCCCAAGTTAGCACAGACGCTACCAAATCTAACATTCACATAAACACTGTTTCTGAACTCGATGAAATGCCTTCTTTGTAGTCTTCCAGCAATGAACACATCACAATATTAATCATTTAAATAATTCCTGCTCAAGGCATATGCTAAAAGGGGCAATGCCTGGTTGAGTTGCATTAGAAGTGTGTTCAAACTTGAAGTTATGGTAAGTGGTGGGACATTTCTGAAACAGCTTAAAGCAGTTAACTTATCACAACACACTGGTCGACAGCTGACCAATTAGAGTGCATGTGCTTACCAGAAGGAGTGGCTTCATAGAGACAGGAACTAAACAGAGTGTTACTAACAGACTGTGAAGAGAGTTGCTGCAACAATGTCAAATATGTGAAAAATAATGTGTTTTTCTTTCTTCTGAACATTCAAGCATGAAACCCTATCCTAGTAGACACCAAAGACAAACTCAAGACATTACAAAAGGGCATAATAGGTCCCCTTTAACACTAGAAGTGCCAGAATTCCATAACTACTGGAACTGCCGCAACATCTTTAATGATAAATACCCAATTGAGAGATTAATGCATTTATTGTATTAGGATATCTTTTAAAAACAAAACAACGCCAAACTGTACATTTAAACAAGTTTAATTATACATCTATAAATAATAATATCCGTAGATGTCCTGAACAAAATGACGGAGTATCCTGTTTTCATGTTTACACTGTTCGATGCGCCCGCGCCTTACACACACACACACACACACACACACACACACACACACACACACACACACACACACACACACACACACACACACACACACACACACACACACACACACACACACACACACACACAAACACACAAACACACACACACACACACACACACACCATATTCCAGCATTGCAATCTTGACATCGCAGCCTGTTCATTATAGCCATAATAAAATATAATAATAAAATAGTCAAACTAACATATAAAAATTCCACTGCTCTGTTTATATAGTCAGTAGTAGCCTACAATTCGTACCATTTTGCGCATGTGAAGAGGATGATTTGTTCCGTCGATATTTGAACGTGAGTGAAGTACAAAGCCTATAATAAAGAATAGTTTACCATCCAAATACATGCAGTTTACCATGCAAATGTTGAAACATTTTGATTCTAATTAGAGAGTTACGTGAGCCCAACGCCGCTTACTTTCACTTTCGCTTGAAAGTAGCCTATTTCATTTTGGCTTGTTTATAGTTATTCTTTCATTCTGGTTCTGTTCTGAATATCATTACATTTAAATGATTTGTTGTGGAATATGTTTTGTATGTTTATTTCCACATTTTATTGTTGTGTATATAATAATACCGCGAAATTCAGTGGGGTCAATCTGACCGTCTATGGCCGAAATAGGTCAATATGTTAATTTGTTTTTTTTGCCTTATGTGTAATTTATATGAAAAACATTTTAAATGAAAATACAGACACTTTTAGGAAAAGTCAGGTACCAGCAGGATTTGATTTATTTTTTCAACAAAGTTATTGCAGATATAAAATTCAAAACGGTCAAAATGACCGCCATGGCAGTTCTAGTGTTAAAATAACATTTTTCTATTTTAACATATTTTAAAAAGTAATTTTTTTCCTGTGAAGCAAAGCAGGGAACCCCTTCTCTGGTTCCCTGATAAGGGGAACGAGACACTGCGTCCTAGGACGCTAATGGGGAATACCTCTAGCATGACCGGTGTCTGAAGCACGTGTCAAAGCACGACAATAACATTGGCCGGTGACAGCCTATAACGTTACTACTGGTATGACCAGAGTATAAATAGGGTGCCTCTAGTACATGTCATCCACTTCTTGTCTGAAGGAGACATGGGCAGGCATGCCTGAAGCATGGCAAAGGGACACAGTGTCTCCCTTCTCAGGGAGCCATGGTTACATTCATAACCCGAGTCATTCCCTTTTGAATGGGAACTCGCACTGCATCCAAGGCACTAATGGGGAACAAATGCCCACTAATGCTGAAGGAATGAGTGACGTATGGCTGACATAAGTCAGGGACTTCTACGGAACGGATCCGGAGTCACCGTCCTAGCAGTGCTCACCAGCGGTCGTCGTGACTCAATTCCCTAGGGCCAAACACCCTGGCTACATAGAGCTTAGCTCAGGGCCTGGTATTCAAAGAATACCTTAAACTGAATATGGCCAAGGATATAAATATATCCGGCCAGTCGCCACAGCGGACACACCCCTGACGAGTGGAGGTCTCACGTGGGGAAACCTAGCAACACTCAGGGGAGTTCTCAGAGTGGAGGCCTCAGCAAGGTGACTCTCTAAAGCGAGAGAAGGCCTAGCTATGGTCTACACAAAGGACTGCTTACAAGGAGGCTCAAAGGAGCTTAATATATATGAAAACTGCTATCCAGGCGGAGCTCTGGGGACGGAGGCCTCAGCAGGACTACTCTCTAAAGTGAGAGGAAGCTTAGCAATGCCACCTTAAAGACAGTCAACCAGGGAGGATCCAAAAAGAGCCTAGAACCAAATCCACGGCCTCCATGAAGACAGGTTTCAGATAACAACCATCTATAGTGAGAGGAAGACTAGCTACGCTCTGCACTAAAAGACCACCTCACCAAGGAGTCTCATAGAGAGCCACACAACTTGGACCGGTTACCTAATGCGGAGCTCTGGGGAGCGAAGGTCTCAGCATGACGACTCTCTAAAGCGAGAGGAGATCTAGCAATGCCAACCTTGATAACAGTTAACCAGGGAGGCTCAAATAGAGCCTACAGCCCAGTCTACTGCCTACAAGGAGTACTCAGAGCAGAGGCTTCAGCATAATGACCCTCTATAGCGAGAGGAAGACTAGCTACGCTCTACACTAAAAGACCACCTCACCAATGAGGCTCACAGAGAGCCTTACAACTCAATACTGCTATCCAAGCGGAGCTCTGGGGAGCGGAGGTCTCAGCAGAATGACTCTCTAGAGCGAGAGGAGGCCTAACAAAACTCCACCTTATAGACAGTTCCAACAAGGAGGCTCACAGAGAGCCATACCACTCAATGTCACTGTCTATAATGGAATTATGCTGAAGTCAGAACAAGCTCATTACAGGGAGCGGAGGACCTTGCCCATAACAGGGAAGGTTCTATTCTATTCAAGGTTCCTAAATGACCAATGGGAGCTACCAGCTAAGGCTAGCTACAACCATTGTAAAACCTGTAAAATGAGTTGGTCTCTAGGCTCCAGCAATCTGAGGTACCGTACAACAGGAGGGGTTCGCCCAAGGCAAACAGAGACCAGAAGCAATCCTTGGTCGCAGATCACAAGAAAGTATATTGGGGCTAGGCAAAAGTGCTAGCTGCACCATTATAAATCCTCAACTGAGACTCCAGCAACAAACCGAGCTCTCTCATAGGGAGTTGGAAATCCTACTATTTAAAAACTACCATGAAAACATTGACATCAAGGGGAGCCAGCTAAGTGCAAGCTGCGACCACTCAGAAACAATGTCTTCATAGGATCTCAAAAACTCCAAACACTCCCGAAGGTGCCTTACGACAAAGAAGGGTTCACAACCTGTGGCGAAAACCCACTTCTTGCCGGGTTCTTGAGATCAAAAGAGCTCATCCCAGGGACTGGAAGACCCTGCTTCAACACTTCCTCCAGCTCTTCCGGGGGCATACCGAGGTGTTCCCAGCCCATCCTGGAGACATAATCCCTCCAGCGTCCTAGGTCTTCCCCGGGGTCTCCTCCCAGTGGGACGCGCCCAGAACACCTCCCCGGGAAGGTGTCCAGGAGGCATCCGGAATAGATGCCTGAGCCACCTCAGCTGGCTCCTCCTTTTTTGAACAGTAATGTATAAATAAGTGTTAGATTTTGTATGGTCTGTGCTAACTTGAGATCTGTAAAAATGTTTTCTGCGAGATGGTATAGATCAAATCTACTGATCATTGCTTTCATTTGTATCTCTGGTCATGAATTTTTGCATTTACTGCATTACTTTGCCCTGTTGAAGCATTACAACACATTTTTTATTAATTTTACTACAGACATGACAGCTTTCTATTACTGCCCATAGTATCATGTGGTAAACTGGATTCTACTGGTTCCTCAAACTTTTCTAATGATCATGGCAGTAAATGGTGGCCATATATCCAGACATATATCCATGTGATGTAGTCAAGCTACATCAAGTTTGACATTTGACAAGTCTATTCTAGATCGCATTGGTGGAATGGAGTTGCACAGTCCCGATAAAACCGGCCTGCGAGATGGGGAATTGTGGCATGCAAATAGTGTTCAGCACATTTTTGAGTCATGGTATGATTGACATTTCCTTTAGCGAATCAGGTGCTAAAACAAGGCAAGTAAACAATGCCATCATTGGTCGCAATTGATTCTTAAGTTATTCTTCCATGAGTAAGTCTGTGTATGCGCGTTCATGTTTGTGTGCATGTCAGGTGTCAGCTTTGTTTGATATATAGTATTTGCATTACGGTTGCGCCCATTAAATAAGAGGTAATCAGATCCATCTCTTCACTGCGAGCTGCACTTAGAGGCACTCAGCTTTAATTACCTGGGCCGACTGGATGCAGAGAGCTTTTAAGATGCTCATCTCCTTTCACAAAATGTCTCAGTCGAGACAGTAATAAATGGCTGCGAATACATTCGCTACTGGCATTTTTACTGCCACCTGCACTCTTCGGCTGTTTGTTTTGCTGCCGTCTCTGATTTTACACGTGCCTGGCATAATAGCTTCCCGTGGTTTCAGCCAGGCTTCATTAGAGTCACCACAGTCCATATGGACAACACTGTGGTTTTCTTTATGTTAAGGCTGATTGCCATCAGTATGTAATATAGAATAAGCAGCAATTAGGGGATTATTTTTGATGAGTCATTTAGAAAGCCTTCCCAACATTCACACACTGTTACCAGATCTGTTTTGTGAGGGGTCAGTGAAGATGACAAGGTGACCCTTTACACAAAGAGCAAAAAAAAAAAAAAAAAGATAGTTTACTCAAAAATTCTACATCACGTACTCACCCTTATGGTGTTCTACACCTGTATGACTTTGAGTGCAACACAAAATGAGATGAGTCAGCTACTCTTTTGGTCACACTTTATATTAGGTGGCCATAACTAATTACATTAAATACCTACACAACTATGTATTTACTTTGTAAATAATTCCCACATTTAAATAATTCCCAAACATCCAATGAGTTTGAAGAATGTTAGGTTTAGGATTTAGGGTTAGGATTGAGTTAATTTTTGGGGTAAGGGTTTGGGTTACAGTTTGAGGTAAAGTAACAGTGTAACTACAAATTAGTAATTAAATGTGAGTATTTTAAATGTAATTACAATGCACCAACATGTATACACATAATAAGTAAATTGTATCAATTGGTTAAGTACATAGTAATAAAAAGTGTGACCACTCTTTTCTATATAATGAAAGTGAATGGAGATTTGAGCGTCAAGCTCAAAAAATTTCAAGAATGCATTATAAAAGTATCATAACAATTGAATAGTCCATATGACGTGTGGTTCTATATTTGTGGTCTATATTGCGTGGCAAGCATTTGTGGTAAACTAAAATATACTTTAATGTAATTTCGATTGAAACATGTATGTCATGCATGTACATTTATTTGTAATTGCACATTTGTAAAGATGAAGTTGCAATTTAGTACAATTAAAATGTATTACATTATATATGTAATATAGAATAACACACTACAGTTGAAATTATAATTATGATCATTTACATGTGTTAGGCAACACATCAACATATGTGTACTTTTTTATTAAAAATGTACTTTAACATAAAAGTTTGACTTCATTACTGTCAGGGACCAATCAAAACTTTAGAGCTGTTTTATAATTCATTCTTGGTATCTGTTTAACCGTCTTGTTTTGATTGAACCACTCATACATAGGAGATCACAGTAAAATGTATTGTTCTATGTGTACAATCTTTCTGGGTAGAAATGACGAAATTTTAGAGAATTCCTCCCGCTCTGAAACCTCTGAATGTGATTGGTCTACGTATGCAAAGCAGGCGTGAACCCATCTTTTCCATAAAAGACTGACACCGAAGTTTCTCAGGGAGCACTTTTTTCTGTGAGAGGTTTTCAAGATCCATGGCTCTTTCAGGAGCTTTTCTCCATTTCTCTTTCTTTTGTCTTTAAGTCTTTTCTTTATTTTCGTCTTCGGACTCTCCCTACGTTCAGTGAAGCGAACGCAGCCGGCAACTTCAACTCAAAGAAAAAAAGACTCTTGAAATTCCCGCGACCGCGCTCAGGTCCTCTTCCTTAAGGACCCACGCACGAGCACTTCGTCTGAGAGAATTTCTGGTTCCATGGCTCCTTCGGGAGCCCATCTCCGTTTTTCTTTTCTTTACTAAGTTTTATTTTCATATTCGCCTCTCCCTCCACGAGGGAGATGAACTCTGAATTGTTTCGTTGGTAACTTCACGTTCGGTGAACCTTTAAATCTTCCCGCGAGTCTGCTCGCCCCAAAAGATACGATGAAACACGCCCAGCTCTAAAAAGAGCTCTTCCTCAGCATATACAAAGAGAACCATACGCAAGTATTGATTTTTGATTTGATTGATGTGATTTCTTGTTGTCTCTCTCAAAGGTTACCTGGTCTGTGATTTCTGCCTAACTGTGATCTCTCTCTGATCGCACATTTTGCTTTCACTTTCTCTCGCCATTCCTCTCTCACCTTTTCGAAAGACCAAAGCCATTACCTCCTGGCCCACTCCTCAGTCGGTAAAAGAGCTGCAAAGATTCCTAGGCTTCTCAAACCTTTACCGAAGGTTCATCAACAATTATAGCATGCTTACAGCTCCGCTAACCTCTCTCCTAAAGGGAAAACCAAAGACCCTGCTTTGGAACTCTTGACGCTGAACACGCCTTTATGTCTCTCAAGACCGCATTCACCACTGCACCCTTGCTTCGTCACCCAGATCCAGAAAAGGTATTCCTGGTTGAGGTTGATGCTTCTACTACTGGGATAGGAGCAATCCTGTCACAATGCTCAGAACACTCTTCCAAACCCATGCCTTGTGCGTTCTTTTCACACAAGTTATCCACCGCTGAGATTAACTATGACATTGACAACCGAGAACTCCTGGCCGTTAAGCTTGCCCTGGAAGAATGGAGGCACTGGCTTGAGGGGGCTAAGCATCCGTTCATCGTCCTCACAGACCACAAAAACCTCCAATATTTGAAGGAAGCCAAGAGACTCAACCCACGTCAAGCTAGATGGGCTCTATTCTTTACTCGTTTCCATTTCCAGATATCTTACCGTCCAGGCTCAAAGAACATCAGAGCAGATGCCCTGTCACGTCTCCATGCCCCTGAAGCATCCCAGGAAGAACCTGAATCAATCCTACCAGCAAAATTATTTGTTAATCCCATCCAGTGGGACCTCGACGAACAACTCCTCGAATTATCACAGCGTTTCCCTGGTCCTCCAGAGTGTCCCGCTGGTAAGATCTATGTACCAGAAGATACAGTATCCGCCTACAACAACCCTGTCTTCCAGCTCAGTACCGCATCCACCCCACATTCCATGTCTCTCTCCTAAAACCCCATCACTTACCTGTACCTGTTCCCTCTGCAGATCCGGTCCCTGACGACAACCCCCCGATACCGGCCATTGAAGTCGAGCCCATTTACACAGTAAAGGAGATATTGGACTCCCGACGTCGGGGTGGTCGACTCGAGTACCTGGTGGATTGGGAGGGTTACGGACCGGAAGAGAGATGTTGGGTACCTCGTAATGATATCCTTGATCCCAATCTGCTCTCTGAGTTTCATGATCAGCATCCTGGGAAGCCTGCACCATGACCTCGAGGAAGACCCCCACGACGTCGGGGTCCAAGGTCCGCTGGCGCGGACGCTGGAGGGGGGGGGTAATGTCAGGGACCAATCAAGCTCGGTCCCATCCACCACACAACGATCACTCTCCCTGGATTACTAATCACCCGCACCTGTTCATCATCAGCAACCTCATCACAAGCACTATAAAACACTCACCAATACCTCAGTTCATTGTCAAGCCTCCAACAGGAACAGACCATGATCCGTTGTCTCCTGAGCCTCTGATGCATCAAGATTCCGAGACGTAACGTATACTTACCTGCAACACTAACCTCTGTGTCATTGTTCTGCTGTCTCCAGAAATCCTGTTCGATTCCATGTTGCCTGTGATCCTGTGTTCTCCCGAGTTTCCAGTGTTTCCTCCGAGCTTGCTTGCTATCGACTGCATCTGAAAGAGAAAAGACAAGTATCAATGAACTGTGACAGCTTGATATCAACAAACCTGAAGTTAACATGCTTACCTGCTTTCTGACCCGCACCGAGTGATCTTCACTGGATCTGCACTTGAACTCACTGAATACTCACCTTGCACTCTTGTCAACTTGAATAAAGCTGTGTTTGGATTCACTTACCTCTGTCTCCTTGCCTGTATCCTGACAATTACAAAGTGTGTCTCTTTTTGAAAATACACTTTATTTTATTTATATTATTATCTTCCAGTACAGTTTTCAAAAACATACTTTTAATATTTTACTTATACCACAAGTGAACATTCAAGACAATATTTTTGCTGAGAAGGATATCTTGCATAACATTTTCATTCATCATTAGTTCAGGATGGAAAATATTTCCAGTTTAGTTGTATGATTTAAAGCAATGTGGGAACTGTTTTGCATTCTGTTTCCAAAGCTACTGTTTCTGTCATGCCCACACACACCGTACACTTGCACATTACAACATTAAGATGGATCTCAGGTCAAGCACTTGTACTAGTGAGTCATAATGCCTGATACTTTTCATAAATAAGAACACAAGCATGACAAAACAACAACAACAACTACTACAACAAAGCAAATCCTGTGTATTGTATTTTCACTGTTGTTTTCTACTCCTTAGGTAATGACTTGTTCCTTGTGGCGGTCCACGAGCTTGGTCATGCTTTGGGATTGGAACATTCGAATGATCCTACGGCTATAATGGCTCCATTCTATCAGTATATGGACACTGAGAGCTTCAAACTGCCTCATGATGATCTCCAGGGCATCCAGAAAATATATGGTGCGTTTAAACCTGTTTACAGCATTACTATTACAATTAGTTTTTTCTTTTACAATCGCTAGGACACATTTCTCCATATCCGAGGCATGCTGCCCAGGTTATTATAAAAACATGGTGGTGGGCTTATTTGATTTAGACCAGTAAGCAATTACCTTTCAACCAATAAGAGCAGCCTAGCAACAACCATACTACCCGAACAACCACATATCAACACACTAAAAACAAAAAGTTTTAATTTGTATTTTGTTACTAAACTTTCAAGGATTTAACAGAATTTTAAAGGGCAGAAAGCGATGCTTAAGGATGTAGTGTAATGACGAATTATTATTTTTTCCGAAGTGTTGACAACTTAGTGTTAACTAATAATTGTTGCAAACTGGCACTACCAACAAAATATTAGTGCATTCCTGGAACTGGCCGTCGTTACACTACATCCTTATGCATCGCTTTCTGCCAGGACTTTTACGTGCTTTTCCCTAATCACTGAAGTGACCTCGACGTCCGGGTTAGTGGTAGCATTAGCCATCAGGCAAGTGTTATTTAAATAAACTCCTGATGTAATTACAAACTTTCCAATGCCTCGTTTTATGAGGACAGAACCTATTTGTACTACTGTAGAAGTTTGGTACCATTCTGGGTATTATTAGTGGGGTAATTTACAAGATACAGCCTAGGTTCCATTAGCGCCTGCACTAAGCCATTCGGCTGATATCTCTAAATAAGCTCTAACTTTAATGATGTTCGACCAAGGGAAAAAAGGCTTCTGGGCTTGGGTGTTTGGCTCGAGGTCATGGTGCGAAGGACCCTAGGTTGATTTTACTCTGAACCATCCCTTTAAGTGGCATACGAAACAAGCATATCCTTTTTGTAGACAAACTAGAACAAACTATGCAAAAGCAGAAGCCTGTCCTGTGCACTCAGTGTCCAAATTCAATCACTTGTTTTCATTCACTCCTTCAAGTGAACTCTATTAGTGGAGTAATGTAGGGAATAGTGAATGAGAGTATAGGGGGCACAGTGCTAATGGTTAAGTCATTACATTTCTTGAAAATGGTATAATAGTTTTTCACAACTACATGAAATACAAAGTGTACATTTATTTGCCACATGTGTTTTCATCTAGATTTTGAAAAGAGTTTTTCCTTTTCTTATTTGTGATTTGAATTCTTCATTACTTCTGCAGGTCCTCCAGACAAAAACCCTCAGCCAACACGATTGCTCACGACCGCTACGCCTCCTCGCCTGCACCCACCGACTGACCCTCGAAAGCAGGACCGCCAGGGTCGCCCTCATCGCCCTCCGCAGAAGTCCAAACCTGCCCACCCCAACTCCAAACCCAACATCTGCGACGGAGGATTCAACACTCTGGCAATCCTACGACAGGAGCTGTTTGTCTTCAAGGTATGACTAATGAACAGCTTCACAGAGAATTAGTGCCATATAAAGTTTCCTAACACCAGTGCGCTCTTATTAGGATCAGTGGTTCTGGAGGGTGCGAGATAATTCTGTGGTGCCTGGATACCCAATGCAAATAAGCTACTTCTGGAGAGGTCTGCCTCCCAAGATCGATGCTGTCTACGAAAACAGCGAGGGGAGATTTGTCTTCTTTAAAGGTAAGATGTTTCTCCTTCTGACTTTTAAATCTTACAGCCTAAATATAGACGTGAATATGTGAAGGAAAGGCCTCAGCTTTCAGGGTCTATTAAAACTGTGGAAGCTTGTTTCTGCCAAGGTAATGGATGGGGCAATGTTAATGTATTGGCGGAATAGATCTGCTACGCTGCTGCTGCTGCAGAGCAAGTACCGAGACTTGCTACAGTAAATACATTCACAGACATTGCTGTGAACAAGTAAAACATGCTGCTGCTGTTGCACATGTAACATACATGAAATAACCCCCATAGCAGATCTATACAGGTGGAGCTGGGGAAGGTGGAGGGTTTCTGAAGCGCGCTGCAGACTGTTAACAGCAAACAATGCCAAGTATTTGAATGATGAGAGGCAAGCTCATTGGCTGCTGATGCCACCGCAACCAATCAGCTGCGCTATCTAGATAATGATGTGATTGCTAACAAATTGAGTTAAGAACTATTAGTTAGGTATAAATTTAGAAATTTGTATTTTGTTATATTTCTGAGTTTTTTCTCAGAATTCAGAGTTTATATCTCGCAATTCAGACTTTATAACACAATTGCGAGTTTATATCTCACAACTCTGAGAGAAAATTGCGAGATATAAACTTGCAATTCTAAGAAATAAAGTCAGAATTGCTCAAATTCTGAAAAGTCAGAAGTTTTATATCTCACAATTGCGACATCAATTAAACCCTGTAATTCTGACCTCTTTTTTTTCTCAGAATTGTGAGATATAAACTCACAATTGCAAGAAAAAGCATCAGAATTGTGAGACACAAACTTTTTTACTTTTTTATTCCGTGGTGGAAACATTCTTATAAAGCAGCCATAATTGTCATCAGTTTTACTAGTATTCAAAGTATTATTATTATGAGAAGACGATACCATTTATTTAAACACTTTGGTCAATCTTTTCCATTTCTCCGTATTTCTGAAGGCAACCGGTTCTGGGTGTTTAAGGATACAACTCTGCAGCCCACATATCCTCAGGACATTTCTCTTTTTGGCAATGGAATGCCTACGCAGAGCATTGAAACAGCTGTTTGGTGGGAAGATGTGGCCAAAACCTACTTCTTCAAAGGCGATAGGTCAGTTTTATAGCTTCCAGGCACAGTGTACAATGGGACCCAGTGGATACCCCCTTCACTGGATTGTTCCATAACGTCCGAGACCGATTTTTCTTTCTCTGTTTACTGTTACAGGTATTGGAGGTACAATGAGGACATGAGGACCATGGACCCTGGATATCCAAAACCTATTACTGTGTGGAAAGGCATCCCAGACTCTCCACAGGGAGCCTTTGTGGACAAAGCCAATGGTAAGACACTGAAATGATCCCAGCTAACTGTGCAGTGCCTTGTAATAAAACTGGAAATCAAAATGAATCATTGTAAGTGCCATAATTGCGTTTTCATTGGTGCCATGGTCTGGTGGTTTGCACATAATGCTCAGACACACTGAGATATGACTTTTTATGTGGGTGATGCAAGTTTGAGTATGCTTGCATTTTATACGCTTCTAAGTAAAACTGGAAAAAGGCCAAACAATATTATTTTTTATATATATATATATTTTATTACAAAGTGAAATATTATGTTTTGCTTAACTAAATCCACACATTAAGATTTATAAAACCGGGGACATTTCCTAGTTCAATAATAATAATTATTATTATAATTATTATTAATTATTATGATGTTTGCAGGTCTAACTGGTTTTAATACATTTCACCAAAAATCACACAATGAAAAATACCAAACAATAAACATATACTATATACAATAATGAAATCTTTTTAACTTTTCAAAGGTTATTTTATATTTGTGCTTTTGGAAATGGATCATTGGCTAAAATCTAAGGCTAATTAGGCTTATTATTTTGCACTTTAGGCTCATATTAAGCACAAAGTACGTGCATTCTTCAAAATACAATTGTTTAGTGTGTTTATTATTATTATTATTATTATTAATTTATATCAGGTGTATTTTCACCACTGTGTTAAGATGTATGTGTCTTGAATGTGGAACTTTTAAACATTTAAATGTTTTATACAAACAGTTTTACTTTAACATGAATAGTTAGCATGTAAGTAGTACCTTATAACCATAATGCTCTGCTCTCATCTGGGTTCAGTTTATCAAGGCTAAAATAGCGGCGTGCGACCAAGAAAACTGGGACAGTACCCAGAAAACGGACGTCTGGTCACCTTACCCCACATTTAAATATTTTGTTGAGAGACCTGAATGTAGACTTGTCTTTTGGAAACTCTTTCCACCCCTAGAATCCCCTTAGAGGCGCAGGGTTTAAGTAATTGGCTCACTCTGAGGTGCTGAGCTTCAGACTTTGTGTTGGTGACAACTGGCAGAAGATAAAAAGTTTCTTAAAACTTGTGTATGATGTCTGTATTCTGTGCAAGTAGTCACCTGACCTCACCTGATCTCTGAGCTCCTTCGGTGTGATAATTGGCCTCAGTGTGGCTTCTCTCAACAATCTCTTGGAGTTTTTTAACGAACAACTAGTTCTAGGCAGCATTTGGGTGATTTATAACTTCAACTTCTACTTCTACTTCCTCATAATTGAACCAATAGTTGCCAAATGGGACCTTCAAAAAAGGTTTGGTAGCTTTTTACTAAATGTATACCTTTGTTTTACTTTAATTTGAATGGTCTTTTTTTGTGGTTTACCACTATTGTCAAATCTGATAACACAATGGTGCTCTTTGAATACCATGGTACAGTCTAAAAATCATGTTAAATTTTCATTTCAAATATATAATAATGCTGTCAATCGATCAAAAAAATTAACTAATTAGACGTATTTTCTGTAATTAATCACAAAAGTTTTTAATATATTTTATATTGTAATAAGTTCGCAAAGAAGGCCAGTATCACTGATACCAATACTGCTACTGATGTAATTCTACTCTTTGAAGTAGATTTTTCTCTCTCTCTATTTTAGCCTTTAATTATAGGCACTCAGCATTACAGTATAATTGAAAGCTATCATTTTAGAATTTTTTTAGGCTTTAAATAATATGACAACTTTTAATTTAAATGAACTTAAAACAATCTTCACATCAACCCATTAATAAATGGCACATTTACCTGTGCCCTTCAATATATTAGGGTTCAACTTTTTCTATTGGCCCAGTCAGACCAGTTCAGATTGTTACTTGCCCTGTCAAAATGCACAACAAGTTATTCTTTTCATTGTTTTTGACCAATGTAACCTTGTAAACAGTGCTTTAAGGTTTTCAGGTAGGTTTAACAGGTAGGATATATACAGAAATTGAATAAAGTTATAAAATACTTCACAGCTGTGTTATTCAGTCAAGGGCAGTTTTTTGTCTTTTGAACAAGTCTTTTGTTCGTTGATTAACATTAATGACAGACATCACAGTGGCAGGTTTATTAGGCTGCTGTCACTTTAAGACCAGCCACACATAATGCGGATCTGACACGCATCCGTTTTCACACAACTCTTTAAGTACATTTAAGACTTCATTTAACTGCTTGCAAGGATACTTGACAAAATGGGCATTTTGGCATTATTTATTGTGTTTTGTCCATTTAAGCGCGGTCTAAAGCGGCTTTAATATAATATAATATAATAGGCCTATAATTATAGTAACATATAACTGACTTCTAATTACATTCTTTTATTACCCCAAATCATTGTACAAGCAATGACTGATTGGTTGAAATTTCTAAAAATATCATATGGTTATGTTTTCCATTATGTGTGGTTCAATATGAGCTGTCTTCCTTACTCCCTAAGGATTCACATACTTCTACAAGGGGAAGGAGTATTGGAAGTTCAACAACCAGCGGCTGAGAGTGGAGCAAGGCTACCCCAGGTCTATCCTGCGGGATTTTATGGGCTGCGACGGTTTGCCCACCGACCCCGACTGGGACTGGAGCTCCCCACAAGAAGAGGAACCGCCTCAATATGACCACGATGATGACGTTGATATCGTGCTGAAGCTGGAGAGCAGCGGTGGAGCGGAGAAAGCGGTGGCCATTGCCATCCCCTGTGTCCTGGCCCTGTGCATGATGGTGTTGCTTTACACCGTGTTCCGCTTCAAGAGGAAGGACACGCAGCGCCACATACTGTACTGCAAGAGATCCATGCAGGAGTGGGTCTGAGAAATTGAGGTCCCACTCCCACTGATAAAACTATTTCCGTCTTAAAAATCTCCTCAAAGGTCAAAGTAATTGGCAGAAGTGAAGGACGGCATAAATGGACAGCATGCCAACTTCCTTCTCCCATAGTCAGCCTTTGAAGGTGGCAATGTGTTGTTTTTGTATGGTTTTGGAACTCTGTGTGGCTTTGGGCGGCCATTTTGGTTCCCAGAGTCCTGTGCTGGAGTGAACTCGTACTCTACAAACCATAATTATCAACTTTTCAATTGACTCAAGAATTATTTATCTTCAGACTGCTGATCTCGATACTCCATATAACATGCGAAATCACCTGTCACTCCGAAATACTTGCTTGTGTTGAAAAACTAATACCCAAACCAAATATGCCCTTAGTGTCCAAAGAGGATTGCTTCATTCACATGGGATATCCTGAGATGACTGGATTATCGATCATTATTTGAGTTCCATTCAGCTGCATTCATCTGCAGAATATATGGGATCTGTTTGCTTGGAAATCAGAAAGGGCCTTGACATATAACATTGGGGCTACATGCAATATTTCGTCGAATGCCTTAATCACATATTGAGTTTATTTTTCTGTATGTTAGTGTACATGTGCCTGTGTGAATGCGACCCCTTTCCATTTCTTCATTTGTTCGTCACTGTTCTTTTGACGCTCTGCTGACCAATGGGAACTTGCAGTACGATATAAAGTGCCGCTAACTGTTGAAAAATGTAATTGAAATTGAGTGTATGGTTGCCGTCCATGTTCTGTACTGCTGCATTTTTTCCAGACTTCAAACCACAGCATAGAAAATTTGACTTTTGGTAAGTGCTTCCAATCAAATCGTAGAGAGTTTATTAAGCGGAAGGATGCCGTTTAGCAGAAATTCCAAATTAACCTTCCTGATGCTCTTAAGAATCAATAGATTATCAATAAAAACTACTGAAATTAGCTATATTTGCATTCTCTGAAGAAAATACTTGTGCTTGCAAGGCAGCAAGAGAATAGTGTTAAGGTTTTGGGTAAGCTTAACTTTTGGCTTTGGTTCAGTGAAGGAAATGCTGCATCAGAGACACTTACTGTATGAATCTTCTGTTGGCTGTCTTCGAAAAACAACCTGTAATGTAAGTTTGTCTTTGCAGTGTAAAGTCCACTTCGGTTTAGACGCGCGCACTTAGCATATGCGTACAGCTGATCGTATAGCTATATTCCATTTGATAGCAAGGCGGTTCGACACAGGCACACTAGAAAGTTTGATCTTTGTTGTGTGCCTGTGCTATTTCTTAACGGAAGTTATGATTGATTACATTTCTTTGTATCTTTTAAACTCAGAGGTGAGGCCTGGTATCTCTTTATTCACTCACACATGTGCTTGTCAACACCAGCATTGTTTTCGTGGTTTCCAGTGGTTTGTTGCTGTTGTTGTTTTTTCTCTTCCGATTCTTCTTCAGACAGTGTCGGCACCTTATAGACCATCTAATAGTGCAAAAAAAAAAGGTAAAAAATGTGCGACATGAGCGTACAGAGTACACGTAGTTAGAAAAATAGGGCAGCATGCGTACAGCAGTGTTGAGGGTAACACATTACAAGTAACGTGAGTTACATAAACAGATTACTTTTTTCAAGTAACGAGTAAAGTAACACATTACTTTTAAATTTACAACAAAAACAAGAAAATTGTTCAAATAAGTAACGCAAGTTACTTTTTTGGTTACACTTTTTTTTTGCCGTAGTTACATTGTACTTATTCAAATAAGTACTGAGTAATATTAATTAACTACATGTACTAACTATAGAGTTAGGGTTTGGTTTAGGGATAGTTACTTGTAATTATGAATAATGTACTGTTATTACTATAGAAAGTACATGTAGTAACATGTATCTACGTCACCTGAAAATAAAGTGTTACCACTTTCTTTCCCTATTTATTGAGTGTATCCTTCCCCAATCCAGAATGGCAGCACAGATGAAAGGTTTGTTTGAGCTGTGCCCTCTACTGTACAGGTGTGAATTTCACTTTTGCCCAAAAATTTTACTTAAAAAAAAAGAGCAAGCCCTGCACAGGTGAGACACAGTAATGCAAGAGTAGTGTAACATTACTTCCCATTAAAAGTAACTAAGTAATGCAATTAGTTACTTTTTTTAGGGAGTAAAACAATATTGTAACACATTACTTTTAAAAGTAACTTTCCCCAACACTGGTGTACAGTATGCAAAATGATGCCAATAATGGGTCAATCAGGATGCAGGATGCCTATTAATGCAGAAAACAGTCCAATCCATTTATCATTATTATTAATACACAAGTCACTTTTTTGTGACAGAAAAAAATATTGATTTGAGTTGAAATTATTTTATAAATGTACCTTTATGTAGCTGTAGCTTCTGCTAAGAAAACATAGTCCATTACAGTACAGATTACAATGCTGTGATTTACCAATCAGAAAATGAGAAGTTAACTTTTTGTGTGAAGTTAATTATTACAGTGCTGCCTTGCAAACACCCAATGTTTATCTGGTAAAGTCCACGCTTGAGTGTCATAAAATGCTCTTTTCAGGCATGGGTTTGGGTAAAATAGCATTTGTTGCACCGCTAAAAGGAAACTAAGATACTGCAATCAGAGGAATAGCTTTACTGCTTAATGATGACCATGTGAAAATATTTGTTAGCATGATCATTCTCAGAGCATATATATCTGTGACTGAACACATCAAATGTTGCTGTTTTATATTCCTTTTTGAGTGTTTCTTGGAAGTGGTGAATATTGTCACATGTCTTGTTTTATCTTTTCTTTTAAGAACTGATCTATAATGGACTATGGTGTTTCTCACCATGCCATCAGCATCAGCCATCCAGTTGAACAATACTGAGACGGGAACATGAATTTCCATGTGTGAACTGTTGTTTTCATTATTACCAGAAGAACATCTCAAGAATATGCCCCATTCTACCTTTGAGGTCACTTGGATGCGTATCTGAACATGCTGTATATATATCTCATGTAGTGTCTTTATTACGGACATGAAAGGCAAATTATGCAGTATGTCAATAATAAGATATCTAAGATGTGGCGTGTGAATCTTGTGAACTCTAATGAAGAAGTTAACAAAATGTATCAGGCAACCATAAGACATTAACATGTAATTTATCACTGAGATTCATGAAAGGTTGTTTGGATGATATAATTAAACAATTATATATTAAATAATAGTGTTGACTCGTGAAAATATTGTCTCTCTAATGTCACAAGTTTATATTGTAATGGGGGAACTTCAGTAAGGTTTTGGCCTCGATAAGTTTTATTATGTTTATGAAAGAAGTCTCTGTTGCTCACTCTTTAACTATTTATATATAACTTTTGAGCAGGATATTTGTATTCGCTCTGTTGCACTACAATATTGTGCAGATACTACACTGCCTATTTAAAAAAGGGCAGTGTAGTATCTGCACAATATTGCAGTGCAACAGGGCAAATATACCCAATCTAATATAATAACTAGCTACGCTGATGGATTATGTTCCTCCACCCCTTTGCTCACCTCACCCTGAAATGCAGTGACTGTAAAATAGGTCACACTCATGACTTCCATTCAGTGTGAAGTTCTGTGCAATGTAAAACAGAGTATGTAATTTAAATGAATCTGGTAGAGAGCAGATTGCAGGTCCTGCCTGGTTCACTGCATCTCAGAAGAAATTTAAGCACTGAGGTTCACTCTAAAAGGAAAAGGTTAGTGTGTGAACACTGGAAAGAAAACCATTGGCACTGTGATGGTCGTGGGATCATTCATCTAGGTCCGTAACCTTGAAATGCATTTGTGAAAAAAATAGGTCGTTCCGAAGAGCTCAGTGAATGCAAGCGTGGTACTGTGATTGGTTGCCAACTTTGCAATTAGTCAGTTCATGAAATTTCATCCCTGCTATATATTCGGTCAACTGTAAGTGGTATAATTGGAAAGTGGAAGCATTTAGGAACAGCATTAACTCAGCCATGAAGTCGAAGATCACATTAAGTCACAGTGCGGGGTCACTGAGTGCTGATGCGCATGGTGCGTTAAAGTCACCAGCGCTCTTCTGATTCCATCGCTGAAGAGTTCCAAACTTCCACTGGCATTAATATCAGCACAAAAACGGTGCGGCGGGAGCTTTATGTAATAGGTTTCCATGGCCGAGCAGCTGCATGCAAGTCTCACATCAACAAGTACAATGCGAAGCGTTGGATGGTGTGGCGTAAAGCATGCTGCCATAGGAGCAGTGGAAACATTGACAAAACACGCTTCTCAGTTTGGCAGTCTGATGGGTGAGTATGGGTTTGGGGGAAATGTTACCTGCCTGACTGCATTTTTCAAATGGCAATGTTTGGTGGAGGAGGGATAATGGTATGGGCTCTTTTTCAGGGGTTGGGCTAGGCCCCTTACTTCTAGTGTAACCGAAACGTTCCCTTCCCATGTTGACACTTTGGGAACATTCATGCCCACTATGTCATACTGAACAAATGCCTGGCCAATCGTTGTGAATCATAACAAGCACAAAAGCTTAAGAGAGCGTGGGGTAAACTCCATATTCAAGCTATTGAATCTAATGAAGGTGTGGGTAGAGGACGATCCTGCCGCACCACAGACCTCTTGAAGGGAAACCAATAATGCCTTAGAGGAAGCCATTCTCCTGGTAGAATGGACTCTGATGACTCTGATGACTTAATAATATAGAATTCATAGACAATTGGAAAAGTTTTTGGGGCAAACCTGACCTGTTGAAAAGAGATGGTATTCATCCCTCCTGGGATGGTGCTGCTCTTCTCTCTAGTAATATGGCTCATAGTCTTAGAGCTCAAACATGACAATCTGGGGCTCAGGTCAGGAAGCAGACAGACTGGCTTAACCGACTGTCTGCTAGCGGCCTCGCGTCACCAAGGTCAGATAAATCCTATCACATAGAGCCTCTTTCACCTAGCTATCATCATATAGAGACTGTGTCTGTTCCCCGAATTTGGAAATCCAAAAAACGTTTAAACCCAACTAAGGTTAAAAATTTAATTGATGTTCAACAAATAAAAAACAGCTATAATACAGATGAGCAAATGCTAAAGCTTGGGTTGCTGAATATTCGATCGCTTACTTCAAAAGCACTCGTTGTTAACGATATGATTTCAGATAATAACCTAGATGTGCTGTGTTTGACAGAAACCTGGCTAAAACCAAACGATTACATTACTTTAAATGAATCAACCCCGCAAGATTACTGTTATAAACATGAGCCTCGTCTGAAACGCAAAGGGGGTGGTGTTGCTGTAATCTATAGTAATAGTTTCAAAACCACTAAGAAATCAAGTTTTAAATATAATTCTTTTGAAGCATTGGTGCTTAATGTAAAAATATATAGTGTAAACGATAAATCACGTTTGAGATTTGTGCTGGCTACTGTATACAGGCCACCAGGGCACCATACAGACTTTATCAAAGAATTTGCGGACTTTCTATCAGAATTAATATTGACTGCAGATAAAGTACTAATTGTTGGTGATTTTAATATACACATCGATAATGAAAAAGATGCATTGGGATTGGCATTTAAAGACATTGTAAATTCAATTGGAGTTAGACAACACGTGTCAGGACATTCTCATCGTCGTAATCATACTCTAGATCTAATATTATCACACGGAATAGATGTGGATGCCGTTGAAATTCTGCAGCAGAGCGATGACATCTCAGATCATTATCTAGTCTCGTGTAATTTGCATTTAGCCAAGGCTGCAAAGCCGACTCCGTGTTTCAAATATGTGAGACCTATCACTTCTGCTACTAAAGATTGCTTTATTAATAATCTTCCTAATCAGTTTCATCATCTCAGCATCTCAGATAGCTTAGAAGAACTAGATATTACAACAGAAACGTTTAACTCTCTCTTTTCCAGCACTTTAGACACAGTTGCTCCGTTGCGCTTAAAGAAGATTAAAGAAAATAGTCCAACGCCGTGGTACAACGAGCACACTCGGGCCCTTAAGAGAGCAGCCAGAAAAATGGAGCGCAACTGGAAGAAAACAAAACTAGAGGTATTTCGCATTTCATGGAAAGAGAGCTCAATTACTTACAGAGAGGCTTTAAAAGCTGCTAGATCTGCTTATTTTTCAAACCTATTAGAAGAAAATAAACATAATCCTAGGTATTTATTTGAAACGGTGGCTAAACTAACGAAAAATAAAGCTTCAAGCACCGAAGTTTCCAAGCAACACAGCAGTAATGACTTTATGAACTTCTTCACTTATAAGATTGATAATATCAGGGACAAAATTATAACTATGCAACCGTCTACTACAGTATCGCATCAGGCAGTGCATTGTAGTCTCCCTGAGGAAAAATTTGATTCATTCATTGCTATAGGAGAGGAAGAATTTACTAAACTCATTAAATCATCTAAATCTACAACATGTATGTTAGACCCTATACCGACTAAGCTACTGAAAGAAATACTTCCAGAGGTCATAGATCCTCTTCTTAATATCATTAATTCGTCTTTGTCTCTAGGATACGTACCAAAAAACTTTAAGCTGGCTTTGATTAAACCGCTTGTTAAAAAAACGCAACTTGATCCTTCAGAATTAGTCAATTACAGGCCGATCTCGAATCTACCTTTTCTGTCAAAGATATTAGAAAAGGCAGTATCCTCACAACTGTGTTCCTTTCTTGAAAGAAATGATATCTGCGAGGATTTCCAGTCCGGATTTAGACCGTACCATAGTACCGAAACAGCTCTCGTTAGAGTCACAAATGATTTGCTCTTATCATCCGATCGTGGTTGTATCTCTCTATTAGTGTTACTCGATCTTAGTGCTGCATTTGACACCATCGACCACAACGTTCTTTTAAATAGATTAGAACATTATGTTGGCATTACGGGAAATGCACTAGCATGGTTTAAATCATACTTATCTGACCGTTATCAGTTTGTAGCAGTAAATGATGAGATGTCTCATCGATCACAAGTTCAGTATGGCGTACCACAAGGCTCAGTACTAGGACCGCTGCTGTTCACTCTGTACATGCTACCCTTAGGAGATATCATTAGGAAACATGGCATTAGCTTTCACTGTTATGCCGATGATACTCAGCTCTATATTTCTTCAAAACCTAACGAAACTTATCAATTCACAAAATTAACGGAATGCATAGCGGATATAAAAAATTGGATGACTTGTAATTTCCTACTTCTAAATTCTGAAAAAACAGAGTTTCTAATTATTGGACAAAAAACTTCCTCACGTAATAACCTAGAATACTGTCTAACACTTGATGGCTGCTCTGTTAAGTCTTCGTCGTCAGTTAGGAACCTGGGTGTGCTCTTTGATACCAATCTTTCATTTGAAAGTCACGTGTCTAGTATCTGTAAAACTGCATTTTTCCATCTTAAAAATATATCTAAATTACGTCATATGCTCTCATTGACAAATGCGGAACAATTAGTTCATGCGTTCATGACCTCAAGGCTAGATTATTGTAATGCTCTACTAGGTGGTTGCCCTGCACGCTTAATAAACAAACTACAGCTGGTTCAAAACGCAGCAGCTCGAGTTCTTACCAGAACCAGGAAGTATGACCATATTAGCCCAGTTCTGTCAAAACTGCATTGGCTCCCTATTAAACATCGCATAAATTTTAAAATATTGCTGATTACTTACAAAGCACTGAATGGTTTAGCTCCGCAGTACTTGAGCGAGCTCTTAACGCATTATAGTCCGTCACGTCTATTACGATCTCAAAATTCCGGCCAGTTGATTATACCTAGAATATCAAAATCCACTGCTGGCGGTAGATCCTTTTCCTATTTAGCACCAAAACTCTGGAACAGTCTTCCTACCATTGTCCGGGAAGCAGACACACTCTGTCAGTTCAAAGCCAGATTAAAGACACATCTCTTTGACCTAGCTTTCACATAATACATTATAGACTTCTATAATTTAATGTTATGCTGCATAGATTAGGTCAGCCGGAACCGGGAACACTTCCCAAAAATCCTGATGTACTCGTTACATCATGAGAAGAATGGCATCTACGCTAATTTTAGTGTCTGTGTTTATCCCAAGGTTTTTCCTGCAGCCTGCCGGATCCGGGCCGTATCCAGATCTGACGAAGGACCTTCACCTGGACCGATGACAACGCAGTGCTGAAGTGCCAACTAGTCTCTCCCTATGGAGGATCCCACTACCACTCTACAGATAAGGCGTTGTCGGGAAAATTCGTCTTGCGGTCCTACCCCAAAGCAACAAATAAAATAAAATTCCTTATCAAAATTTATAAGGAAAGACAAGTATTTTGTTTAGGCTTGGCTTGTAGGGAATTCCAAACCTGCGTATATTCTAACGCACATAACTATAGAACCCATTCTAAATGCGCATGTGACCGCCATCAGCGTTTCTCACAGGTTCGCGTTTAAAGTCTGTGTAGAGAGAATGGTGTCGTCTTAGCGGCCCCTAATTTAATAACAAATGATCATTGCGACGGAACCAAATCAATTAAAACTAACTTTAGATGGAAATAACTCAACTCTGCTGTAAAGCCGAAACAATGTTACCTTAAATTATACGCTTATCTCTGTAAAGCTGCTTTGAGACAATCTACATTGTTAAAAGCGCTATATAAATGAAGATGACTTGACTTGACTTGACTCGGGGTGAAGGAAGATTATGTGCTTCGTAAGGCACAGAGAAAGCCTGTACAATCCATTGTTTGGACGCTGAAGAGCCCAGTTCTGGGGGAACCAAACCACACCAACAATTTCTCAGACTTACACCACTGAGATAAGCGGTGGACGTAACAATTGAGGGCTCGAACTGGGCAAAGCAGAGTAAGCTTCTCTGGGTCCGCCATCTGAAAAGGAAGAGGGCAAAAGGCCTGGAAAACAATGGAGTGTGCTACATTATTGGGCACTTTTAGAAACATAACCCAGTTTAAGGTGAAGAAAAGCTTTGACCATGCTGGGTGAAAACTCTAAGCAGAAGTAGTCAACAGAAAGCCATCTTGAAAGTCAGAAATTGATTCAAAAGGCTCAAATGGTGCCATTGACAAACCCTCCAAAACAACAGTAGTCCCAGGCAGGAAACAGGACACTAAAGGGTGTCTCCCCAAAGACTCAACACTGACAGGTGCGTGGTAAGCAGCCATGGCCGCCACGTAAACCTTAAATGTGGAGGGGGTTAACCCAGGTGAAAAACTATCCTGAAGGAACTACAGTATAAAAACTGGAAAGTTGACTGGGTCCAACTCTCTGCACCATAAAGTGAAAAGTCCCCACTTTAGGGCATACAGTTTCCTCAGGGAGGGAGCTCTAGAGTTCAGGATGATCTCAACAACATCAGTTGAGAAACCAGCGTTCAAGAGTTGATCGCCCTCAAGGGCCAAACCCACAATTTCCATAATTCGTGCTCCCTGCTTGAGACAGAAGATCCCTCCGGACGGGAATCTCCCATGGAGAGCCATCCAGGAAAGACATCAGGTCAGAGAACCAGACTTGGCTACTAGTAGTAGACGAACCCTGTCCTGGTGATCCCTCTCTAGAACTTCCAGGAGCAATCGGGGGAAATGCATACAGACATAGCCTTGGCCCAGGACTTATTCAGTCCATCCTGTTGCCCATGTTCACATATAGTTTCCGCTCGAATGTTTCGATAAAATATGCAAAATTGAGAAAATGGAGAAAATGGAGATTTAAAACACAGTTGTTTTCAGAATGTTTCAATCATATATGTCACCATGGTGGAGGCCATGACCAGTGCAGCCCTTCCCAGCCTACACAATCTGGTGCATTAGCCTCTGTGCTGGCCATTGGTCCAGACGACCGTTGATGCGCCTAATGAAAACCGTCAGTGAACAAAAAAAACAAAAAGGAAGAGGAAATTCCAAATTCCCATTGTGACACAGCCATAGGCGCCATGTCCCAGCTCACCACGCACATAATTTTAAATGTACGGAATGATATAACATGTTAATATCAGATCGTTACTTTCTTTGATTGTCATGCATGAACTCCAATAGCAGCTCTGGTTGTGCCTGATCAGATCATAAAAATCCATGAATGTGGGAGTTATTCTTATATATGGAGATCAATGAAAATCAACCACTAGCAAACAAAACATGGTAAATGTTTGACTATGTGAGCATTAAAGTAATCTGCAGAATCCACATTGATACGTGATGTGTAGACACTGGACATATAGTTCAGACAGGTAATATAATGCATTCAAGTGCAGCATAAAGACAATCAGCTCAAAATACTAAATATATCTATAGACATGGAACAAGAAATGAGTTCTGAATGTTCCTGAGCCAGGTGATGACCCGATTCTGTGTGATTCAGACTCACGTAATGAATCTATTCCAGATGGACCTGGAAGAGGCTCAGAAATTCCTCACTTGGTTCACCCATCAGATCCTGACCTGGGAATGGAGTAGGCTACACAATGGGGATGGTTGATACTCGTTATTAATCAATTACTTGCTTGACATTCATGATTAATTGATGATCTGGTATAATATTTTAGGCCAATCTATACTGTCAATGAATATAGATGCACAATGTGTTGTCCTAAATGGGAATAAATCTGACTTTCTGATTCAGCAAGGTATGCCTCAAGGTTCAGTTTTGGGACCACTTCTTTTTTCTATTTATGTAAATAATCTACCATTACTTCTTAAAAACTGTCAGGTTCAACTTTATGCGGATGATACTGTCATATATACATGTCATTTTGATCCTATACAAATTCAATTATCTCTTCAATCGGATTTTAATAGTTTACAAGACTGGCTTTTGGCTAATAAATTATTGCTTAATAAAACCAAGTCATATACTATGATTTTTGGTTCTAAACATAAACTTAATTCCAAAATCTGTTCTTGTGTTATATCATGTAAAGACGGTACTCCTCTGCATAGAGTTGACACTATTAAATATCTTGGTGTATGGCTTGATTCTAAACTTTCCTTTAAACCACACATTAATCATGTTTTTTACGAAAAGTCAATGTTGGAATGAGTATTTTGCATCGATCTCGAAATTGCTTCTCTTATAGTGTTCGTAAGAAACTAGGTGCTCAATTCATATTTCCGTTTTTTTATAACTGTGATGTGGTTTATCAGACTGCCTTAAAATTTGATCTTGTCTCACTTAATTCGGCATATAATAGAATTTGCAGATTCGTTTTAGGATGTTCTTTTTCCACTCACCACTGTACAATGTATGATGCACTTCAGTGGCCATCTTTGAATGTGAGAAGGCAGATTCACTGGCTCCAATTTATATTTAAATGTATTTACTTTGATTATCCTAGTTATCTACAACAATACTTTGTACTCTTTTCTTCAAACCACCAAGTTAGGCATTCTGTCCAGACTTACTTTCTCGGTCCTTGTGTTAAAAAAACAGTTGGTAAGTCGAGAGCATTTATGTTTAAAGCCGTATTAGACTGGAATAATTTGCCTGTAGATATTAGATCATCTCGGTTGTTTAAACAATCTTTATTATCTTATTTTAAAGTAGATTGCACATGCTATCACTGAAACTGTCGTTGTTGTTGTGTACTGTTGCTTTTTTTTCTTTTTTTTGGTGTGTTTTGTTGTTTGCCTGTTTGTTGATGTATTGTTAATTGTAATCTTGTTATGTTCTTTAAGTTGTAATTGTTTCATTGTAAGGACCCCCTCGAAAACGAGATGATACATCTCAAGGGGTTAATCCTAATAAATTCTAATATAATATGAACATTCTCAAGATATCCAATTTTGTGTAAATTTTATATTTTGTGGGCAATATATTGAAGAGAGATGAATATTATAATATAAAATGACCAGCATCGTAAGTATTGTGAGTATTTGGCGTTTACGTTTCAGAAATGCTTGCATTTAGAGTAATCATTTATTTTCTTGCGATTTGCAAGTAATGTATGAGGTATTTAAAATGAATTATTTTAGTAGGCTAGTGTCTCGGTTTTCACCAGCTGTTTTGTTTTGCAAAAACCTATCTTGTTGAAAGTTGTTTATATGGAAGTGTAGATGTTGACAAGAGTACATTCATACAGATTCACAACAGAGAAGAATACGATTCCTTCTGTTTACAAAGTATAAAACATATACTAGTGTAACTGTGTAGTTGTGCTTAAAACCAGTAGATGGCGCCATTATACAATTATCTGTCTCGTTCTCTGCATTACTGCCTGATTTTTTGTTTATGCCTTATGCAAATATGGAACAACTCTGGCTTTGCCCAGAGCCTTGTACAAATCTGAGAGTTACAATCCTCCATGACAGAGATGAGAGAAACAGTGTTTGAGATAACAATTTTACGTGCACTTCATAAATGTGGGGATAGATGAAAGCTTTTGTTGCAGTAATGTCAAATCACATCTCTGCTGGTGTTTGGCCAAAACAAAACAGAGATTCCACAATTTAAAGGAACATTCAGCCGTTTGATGGGACCAAAACTAAAAAAAAAAAAAAAAAAAATATTCCAACAAATTAAAAAAGGTAAAATTGATTAAATATATTAAATATATTAAATGTATTATTAATATTATTATTGGTCCCCCTATCAAAATAATAATAATAATAATAATCATAATAATAAAAATCTTCCAACAAATTATAAAAGGTCAAATTGATTTTTATTTTATTTTTAAAGGGGGACTAATACTAATATTAATAGTACATTTCATATATTTATATTTGATGTACTATATATATATTTTTGTATAATAATAATAATATTTAATAACTCTATGTAATCTCAATCTAATTTTATTCACCAAGTCTTCTGAAGACAAATAATAGCTGTGTGTGAGGAAAATAATGAAATTTTGCTTTCAAAATAAAATGTTGTTGGTGACATCTAATGCAGTCAGCTTGATGAGGTCATATTAAATAACATTTTTGCCTTGAATATTTCAAGTGAATTAAGATTATAAAAAGATTGTATTATATAACGGGTTGGTTCACCCAAAAAAAAAAAAAAAAAAAGGAAATTCTGTCATTATTTACTCAACCTCATATTGTTCCAAACCTGCATGACATTCTTGTTCTGCAACGAAGAAAGAAATGTCTGCTGAAATGTCTTTTTTTGTGTCCATAGAATGCAATTCAGCTTTAATGTTGTTCTGTTCCCAATATTTGAGAAAATATGTTCTACAGAAGAATGGAAGTCATTCAGGTTTGGAATGACATGAAGGCAAGTAAAAGATGACAGAATTGAGCTCTTGTGAAAGAGAAGTACACTTTAAGCATACTTTAAAAACAATAGTGCAAATTTGATGTAATCGGACACTTTACATGTTTTTTTGCAATTAAATGAAAATGTACAGTTTAAATTTATATAAAATGCAATCAGTTGAACTTAATTTGACGTCTAAATAATACATACTCGGAATTTGTCCTCTGCATTTAACCCATCCAAGTTAGTGGTAGTGAAAACACACACACACACACGCACACGCACACGCACACGCACACACACACACACACACACACACACACACACACAGAGCAGTGGGTAGCCATTTTTGCTGTGGCACCCAGGGAGCAATTGGGGGTTATGTGCCTTACTCAAGGGCACCTCATTCATTTCCTGACGGTATTGAGAATCAAACCCTCAACCTTCGGTTACCAGTCTGACTCTCTAACAATCAGGCCATGCCACCAAGCCATCTTCCATTAGTATATTATCTGCAAGTACAGTTTGAAAGAACACATAATAAAACTTGAAGTACACTACAAGGGCAAATTCAATTCAATTGAGTACACTACTTTTTATCAAAGGAATCCCTTTAAGTTCTTTTCAAAATATTTATTGTACTTTCTTGTAGACATCAGCATTGACTGGATGTAGGGTGCTTGTCTATTAAATGCCTCCCAGGACAAACGATGAAAATTCAACAAAAGCACTGGAGAAGCTAAAACAGCCTCACTAGAAATGAGTGTTTTCCGTTTCGACTTTATATTTGATCAAAAGAATAAAACAAGTCATTGACATTTATCTCTAAAGACTCAAGATGTTAACATCTGTCATCAACACAGTGGGAGTTTTATTCTTCTGAGGTTTGAAATTGAGATGCAAAGCACCATTTCTCATCCCCCTCTTTCCAAGCTATGAGCCCACACTGAGAGAGCAGGGCTCTCCATAAATTAGGAAGAGGTCTTGCTGGGAGATCGCAATGGCGAATGAGGTGATTTTGGATTTTTTTTCATACTTCTATGCTGTCACTCAGCTTTGCCTCCACAACACAGCGGAGTGAGTTATCACAACAGCAGCGCTAATGCAGCCCTAATGCAGATGAGCTGCAGTCAGAGGTTTGCTGCATGAAAAGCCCTGCACTCTCAGAAAAAAAAAAGGTATAAAAGCTGTCACCCTTTCAAAAGGTACACTGTAAAAAAATAATCTGGTAAATTTACGGTTAAAAAAACGGCAGCTGTGGTAGCCAGAAATTTACCGTAAAAAAATACGGTGAGGTTGCGAATTGCAACCAACAAAAGTTACGGTGGCTGACAGGAAAAGACGTCGTTGTCTGAGACAGCAGAGAGTAGCCAGTTAAGCAATGAGGTTTCTTTACAAATATAAATTAAGAAATTATGTTTACTTTATTATTCAGTAAAACGATATGTTATTGCGAATATTATTGTTACTTGTTCATCATTGTGTCAGTGTTTTATTCGCTGACTTTAGCTAACTTCCTTGCACGAAGAACAACATAGTGACGAAACGCGTTTGTCAGTTTAGGGCTACTGTAGAAACATGTCGGCGCATTTCAATGTAAAGGGACCCGCGGTGTATGTAGATAGAAATGGCTCATTCTAAAAACATAAACGGTTCATTAAGTAAGGTTTTTATACACCACTGAAAACATAGTTATGTATATGATATTGCATTTCTGTCAACAGATCCTCCTAAATATTACACAATGCACCTTTAACTCAAATTTACAGTAAAAATACGTATTTCATTATCTGATATGATGTTAATTTACTGATACATTGACGTACTAATATCTGTTGTACTATTGTAATACACTGACAACCACCAATCACAGTGGTGATGAGAGTCACATGATGAATCAAAGCTCATCACAAGCAGCTTTTCCTCAAGTTGAGAAAGATAATATTAATATATAGAAGCTGCACAGTTTCATTTACACAAACACTAAACACCATCATGGTAACACACATGACATTTTAAAAATGCAATAAACATTCATTTAACAACATTAAATGTAACATAAAACCCTAATGTACATAACTGATTAGAAAAATCTAAGAAAAACTATGAAGAAACATATATTATTTAAAAAAAAAAAAAACATTGAAATGTGAAGTGTCACATAGGGAATTGTGGGAATGTCAATTTATGGTTTTTCACTGTATATTCTACAATGATTTTGTACAATAAAAATGTACAGTTAGATCTATCACGGTAATTCACCGTATAAAGTACGTAAACTTTCTGTTAACCAATTAACAGTTTTGCACCGTAGCATCTTTTAATGTTAAAATCACAATCATTTTTACAGTGTACACATTTGTACCTAAAGAGTGCATATTAGTACCTCAAAGGTACATATTGGTACCAAAAGTGTACATATTTGTACCTAAATGGTACATATTAGAACCTTTTTAAAGGGTGCCGTCCCAGTGACAGCTTTTGTAAAAAAAAAAATCTGAGAATGAAGACAAACAGCAGTCAGGTGCAGTCCGACAAGGTGAGAGAAACATGTTCAGGTTAATGCTTACTTTTATACAGTATATATATAAGATTTATCAAACCACTAAAGATTAACTATTAACAGTGTGCTGATAAATAAAGTCAAATGAACATAGAATTAGAGTACATTTTTCTTTGTCCAGGTTATGTTTTTGATGATAGTATTGTGAGGGTTGCTTTGTGGTTCACAAAAAAAACTTTTCATCTTAAAGCTGGAGCCAGGTCAATAACAAATGATTTTGCCCCAATAAAGTTTTTTTTTTTCTTGGCCTGGATCTCAGAGATGGGGTATCCAGGCCAGCAAGGGGAGTTCCTCTGCTCGATCCACAGATCTACCCAGTGCTTGTGTTTCAAAACACTGAGGAGGCCTAAAAAAGGCCTTAGGACTAATCTAACTGGGAGGCCTCATGAGAGACCTACGGCCGTCTGACCAGACTCGGGAGGCCGAGTACTCATAGTGACCCTCAGTGAGGGGAGCACATGGCCTGACTGGTAGGCAAACCAGGCTGTAGGCTAAAAAAGAGAATCCGAGAGGGAACCAGTAGCAGAAAGTGAACACTTTAATTGTGCTAGGGTGCAAGCTTGCCTTCAGAAGCTGCCTGCTAGGGCCAGCTGAACTGATCTGAGCCACTAGCTGCCAGAACCCAGTATCGCTGGGAAACCACTTATACCCCTTTTCCACCAAGGCAGAGCTGGTGCTGGTTCGGAGCCAGAGCCTAGTTTCAAATCGGTTCTTTGTTTTTCCACCGCCAAAGCACCAGCTCCGAACCAGTAAAACTGGTTCTTAAGTAGCACCAAATCATTGCAGGGTCTAGAACGGCGCCAAGAAAGAACCGCTTGCGTCAGAGGCTGGGGGCGGGGTTACCGTGGCCAACAAGACTGAAGAGAAACTTGTGACCGCCATTTTTAAATAGCAGCTAGTCGAGCTAATAGCAGCTCGATTATAATATCCGTCTATGTAAGTTACGGCGAGCTGCACGAACGCGTTGGATTCGCCGTGTTTGGATGCCGATTTATTTTCGCAAACCCATGAGCATCCATAGTAACGCAACGTCTATTATTGTTGATGCCTTGTTCGAGATGCATCGGAGCAGCGTGGACCGATCAGAGATTCGGGAGTGTTTGGAGATCATACGACTCCTTGTGCTTTTTGATCGCTTTCGCAGTGCTTTGATTTCATGTGCTGATCGTTCTGCGAGAAGCCGATGCATCTCGAACAAGTCTGGTGTGTTTGTGTTTGGCGCTGCCGCACTAGCGTTGCTGGGCAACATGATACGTATGCAGTGACGTAAGATATAGCTCTGTTGTGGCTCTCTGGCCGGTGGAAACGCAAACGGGTTCTTAGTAAGCTCGTCAGTCGAACCAACTCCGAACTGGCAATAGCTCTAGCTCTGAACCAGCACCCGGTTCTTGTTGGTGGAAAAGGGGTATTACAGGGAGGCCTGGTGCCCATACTTGGGAACTTGCCTTCAGGGAGGCCTGATGAGGCCTACTACCTGATAGCCAGTAAGGCTAGCTGTCCAGTTGCCCGTATGTGGGAACTCGCCTTCAGGGAGGCCTGGAGAGGCCTACTACCTGATAGCAAGCTAGAAAACTGGTTGCTATGAACCCTGAGTCTGGGTGTCAGTCCCAGAGTGGCCTGCTAAGGCCAGTTGCCCAGTCCTGGGGCAAAGTCTCTTAGCGGTCTGTTAAGGCCGGCCACCTGAAAGTTTTCTTAGGTAAGAAACTGACTGCCATGGACCAGTAAGGTTGGGGACTGCTTCATGGTGGCCTGATAAGGCCAACCGCCGGACAGTGGTCTTACTAGCTGGCAAAAATTACCCACGCTGTTGGGGGTTTGCTTTGAGTGGCAAATCTTATTTGGCTGATCGTGATCGGGGCTCGCCTCTAGAGAGGCCCACTGAAGCCAATAGTCTGATTGGCCAGTGAATTTAACAGCCAAGCACCCTATCTGCTGGCTGTGTACCCCGTCACTCGAAAACTCATGAGAGGCCTACTCGGCCTGAGGCACGCCTGTGCTGTTAGCCAACTACCCATACTGCTGGGGACTCACTTTCAGGGAGGCCTGGTAGGTCCTACTAGCTGACAGCAAGTCTATTCTGCTACGAACACAACACCCGTTGGGAACCATACTACGCCAACTCAAATATTGGGGCCAGCCACAGGAGCCCTCTTGAGGCTGGCTACCTGGTCGCAACTTTAATGTATGTCCTACAACGTTGGGACTCTCTTCCGAGGAGGCCTATTAAGGCCTACTACCCGTCAGTGAGTCTACTGCCCAAACTACTAAGGCCAACCACCTGAGGCAAGCTGGCCTAAAGAGCTCTCATAAGAGTCACAAATGATTTGCTGTTATAATCCGATCGTGGTTATATCTCTCTATTAGTGTTACTCGATCTTAGTGCTGCATTTGATACTATCGACCACAACATTCTTTTAAATAGACTCGAAAATTATGTTGGCATTAGTGGAATTGCATTAGCATGGTTTAAATCATACTTATCTGACCGTTATCAGTTTGTAGCAGTAAATGAAGAGATGTCTTATCGATCAAAAGTTCAGTATGGCGTACCACAAGGCTCAATACTAGGACCGTTGACACTCAGTTCAAATCTAGACTAAAAACACATCTCTTTGACCTAGCATACACATAACACATTATAGACTTCTATAATTCAATGTTAGGCTGCATAGATAGGTCATCCGGAACCGGGAACACTTCCCATAAATCCTGATGTACTTGTTACATCATAAGAAGGATGGCGTCTACGCTAAAATTAGTCCCTCTGTTTATCCCGAGGTTTACTGCAGTCCACCTCATCCTGGCTGTATCCAGATCTGATGAAGGACATGCGCCTGGACACGACGACAAATTTTCTGTTAGACAGACAGTTTTCTGTTAGAATGGTTTCGTGTTAGCGGCCCCTAAGTTAATAACTAATGATATTCGCAACAGAAGTGAATCAATCAATCAAAACTAACTGGACAATAACTTTATTCTAGAGCTGCTGTAAAGCCAAAACAATCTCTGTTACTGTAATTTCCTATTATCACTGTAAAGCCGCTTTGAAACAATTCATATTGTTAAAAGCGTTATATAAATAAAGGTGACTTGACTTGACTTATTCCTTTATATCCACGGGACTCGCATGTGGCACTGATATCTGTCTCTCATTAGCAATCGTGACCTGCTTCATACCACAGTCATGTTAAAACCATCAATGTATTGACTCATCCATAAACATTATTAGATCATTCGGCATGGCGGCAAGTTCCAAAATTCCGCTTATGCGTCATCAACCTACACCTTTGTTATTGTAAGAGGTTAAGCAAGCCTGGTTAGAACCTGGATGGGAGACCTCCTGAGAAAACCAGGTTGCTGCTGGAAGAGGTGTTAGTGAGGCCAGCAGGGGGTGCTCACCCTTGGTCTATGTGGGACCTAACGCCCCAGTGTAGTGATCGGGACACTATACTGTCAAAGAGCACCATCCTTCCAATGAGACGTTAAACCGAGGTCCTGACTCTCTGTGCTCATTAAAAATCCCAGGATGTCCTTCAAAAAAGAGTAGGGGTGTAACCCCGGCATCCTGACCAAATTTGCCCCTTGGCCTCTGTCCATCATGGCCTCCTAATCATCCCCATATACTGATTGGCTTCATCACTGTCTCCTCTCCACCATTGAGCTGGTGTGTGGTGGGCGTTCTGGCCCAATATGGCTGCCGTCGCATCATCCAGGTGGATGCTGCACATTGGTGGTGATTGAGGATATTCCCCCTTCCATGTAAAGCGCTTTGAGTACCCAGAAAAGCGCTACATAAATGTAACAAATTATTATTATTATTAAAATGTAGATGCAGAATATAACGCTTTAAATATGGACACAATTTAAGTTCATTTACAGTGTTTAGAGAAAACAGACAGAAAAAAAGTTTTACAAGATGGTTACCATTTAAAATGTTCCTCTTATTGAATTTTTGTTAGCCTGTTGCATGTGTTGTAGTTCCATTTGTAATATGTTGTAGAGGTCATTAAGATATCTGATATTCAAATTTCATGTCAACATAACATGTTCTAGTTGTTTTGAACTTTACACATGCATTGAGTGAACTGATGAGTATTACTCATCATAGCCTATCTATGTGCTTTTGGGTCTGTTAAATATGCTGTGGTATATGTTTGTGTGATGTGTTAATAAATCATGTGGTTTTAAGATCCAGGATCATTTTTGATAAATTAGGGATGGGTCACATTACCTGAAAAGAAATTTGTCTGGAGTGCATGATCTCAAAATGTTTATTGGTATATACCTTGCAAATAACACATATCAACTGTATTCAAAATGAAATATTAAAGTTAACAAAAGTAATAAAAAGAAATAAACTAAATACATTTAACAAAAAGTGTCCCACCTTACCTGCTGCATTCACTCTACTAAAAGGGGATGTAAACATCGATGCCATAGAAGAATCATTCTCTCCGAAATTTTTACTTCTGCCTTCAAAGACAATTAAATAACAGTCCAATTGCATGTGTAATATAGGCTTGTCAGGCTTGGTACATCAGAGTCTGTAGAAATGGTTTCTTGAAAAAGAAGAACTGTCAGCTATTCACTTATGTGAGATGAATATCTGCTATAAGAAGTGGTGTCAAGTGGAATTGTACACTAAGAATTAATGAGTCACAAATGAGCCTCCAAATGAAGAGAAGAGGAATCTATAGCAGTACTTCTTTTAATAAACACAAAACAATGGAGGTAATCTACACTGGAGAACACATTGTGCATTGCAAGACAAAGAACTGAATACACTGAGTGCTATATATAAACAGGCAAACAAAGGGAGCTAAATGAAACACAGGTGAACTTAATTAGTGACTAACAGACTATCATGGTTAACTTGTAGCTCAACATGAGTTCCTAAAAGAGCAGCAAAAAGTGTGATTGCAAAGGAACATTCTCTCAACCCCAGGTCAGGACTGCACACGGATTAAGCGTTGTAGTATTTTTGTGACTGCAATATTGAGGCTCCACACGGATTGAGGACAACATTTCAGCTATACGGTAATGCACCTTTGCTGTTTTAGGCTTGTGTTTTTTTCTCCATTCCATTTTCTCCATCAACTGACTTGATTTAGTACAACTAAAAAAAGTTAGTTTAAGCAAAAGTATAGATATTGTCTTTTATTTTACCTGTCCTTGTGAAAAATATCAGAAAATATTAACTTTATATTTAATATTGAATAACATGTAGGCTACAACATATCAGATTAAGTGTACTTCTTTAAAGCACAACAAAAAGCTTTGTAAAACATAATGTACTTTAAAGTAAAGCTCTTAGTTTGACATTACTTTTTTTTTTTTTTTTTTTAAGTTTACATGATGTACTTAATGTCACTCCTGCCAGCAGAAGCGCTATGATAGCCACCAGAGGGCACTTCTCCCTAAACCTTTTCCATTTCCATAAACCTTTGCCTGGACTCATTTTAGTGTGATTACATCCACCTGTATGTCATTGGTTTGTTAATGTTTGTGTGTGTATATATCATAGGCACTTTGGCTGGCAGGTCTGACACTTATGAAAGTGTACGGTGTGTACACTTAAGTGGCTTTTTATAATTCATCAGTGTTATTATCTGCAAGTGGACCTACAGGTTTTTTTTATTATTATTGTACTTTCAAGATACTACAGGTACGCATCCAATACCAATAAGTGCATTTATTTTTTTAGTTTTTCACAAGGGTACATAGCAATTCAAAAATGATAGCGTTTTCCAGACAGCAACATAGTGTCTGCCCAGATCCGGCCCACATCTGGTACACATGGATTACACACGGCCCAGATGTGGGCCGGATCTGGGCCGACGCTATGTTGCTGTCTGGGTTCTTATATGGTTTTCCGTTGCAAACTAATCTGGTTGTGCTATTTTTACCTAATGCAACTTCCATTCTCAAAGCTCCCTGCAGCTTTGACCTTTTATCAAAAATATTACATTCTTAAACCAAACGGCATGATTTCACTGAATCCACTCTTCATTGTAGGCTTTAAAGATCAACATGGAGAAAATCATCCTAATATTCCCTCTGATATTGCTGGTGCTGCATATACAAGGAGGAGAGTTCTCCAAAAATCAAGTTTGTTTGCCTGCCGAAGCTCCACAGCCAGAAGTCGTGGAGTTCGACAACACAATCTATGCCACTTGTGAAGTAACTCCCAGCCCCAATTTGCCACGTAACCAGCCAAAGATCTTTGGACAAATCCTCTTCAAGCAGCTCTTCCCCAATGGAGATTTAGAAGTGAAAATCAACCTCCGTGGTTTGCCTGCCAACGATCATCAAGAGCGTGCCATTGACATCCATCAGTATGGAGACCTCAGTCAAGGCTGCATCACTGTTGGTCCTCATTATAATCCAAACAGCGTTGACCACCCTCATCATCCTGGAGACCTGGGCAACTTTGCTTCCGAGAAAGGAGTTATAAGGCAGTTCCTGACGCTTCCAGACGCCAAGCTCTTTGGGCCTTATTCCATTCTGGGACGTGCGGTGGTGGTTCATGAGAAGGAGGATGATCTGGGAATGGGTTCAGATGATGAGAGTAAACTCAGTGGGAATGCTGGACAGGTAATTGCTCTCGGTGTGATTGGTATTACTACTCCAAGTCTGTGGCAGAAGACTGAAGTGCTCCCCAAGAAAAAGTGTGGAGGAAGCAACTGAGAGTCAAAGATGAGGGAGTCGGATATGGTGGAAGGGCAGACTCAAATGGGATAATCATGATTTTCCTTGTGTATTCTTTATGTGTCCTACATTAAAGTATATTTCATAACCTGAACATTCCCATGTTTTTTTTTTCTTTTTTTTCTTGGTCTTTTCAGAGGCTTTTTGGCCATAGCTTCCAATAGTAAATGCACTCTTAAAAATAAATGTAGGGTGAATGCAGGCAAAGTGGGCCGTTTAGTTTGATTTCCTGTGCTCAATGGGTTAATGCTTTAAGAGCATGACAATGGCCTTTAATTAAAGATACACTATTTCTTTAAATGATAAAATGGTTTTGGTTGATGCAATATGACACTGGAGGGTGTGGCTACATCTCAAGGGAGGACACCCTTATTGTTGAAGGTAGACATAACCTCTGACATAAGATTTTATTTTCTAAATTATAAGGTTTCTCGCTAAATGTCAACAAATGGGTATATTATTCTGACAGTTTGTTACTACAGTTAACAGGGAATCAAAATGCAAAAAAATATAATGATTTTAAAATGTGTTGGTTTTCTTGTAAGGTGATATATTTCCTGCAGTTGTGTACTTCCAGTATCCCAAAAGTTCCCAAAGATTTTTTAATTTCAGAGAAATTCCAATTTTAAAGGGAACCTATTATGACTCTTTTCACAAGATGTAAAATAAATCTCTGATGTCCCCAGAGTATGTATGTGAAGTTTTAGCTCAAAATACCCAACAGATAATTTTTTACAGCATGTTTAAATTGTCATTTTTTGGGGGCTCAGAAAAACGCGCTGTTTTAGTGTGTGCCCTTTAAATGCAAATGAACTGCTGCTGCACGGCCCAGGGGGCGGAGCCTCACGAGCTGGCGCTCAGAAGAACCAGAAGGACAATCTCAACAGAAACTCTGAGTTGCGGTGTTCATTTCGACTCGGCGTCGGACAATAATGCCCACAGAGCCAGAGAATATATGCTGTATGAGATAGAACAGGTATAGTGTAGTTTAATTATGGTTATAACTTATTTGTCATCTGCTTTTATCCACTATTAATACAAGCCTGCTGTAGCAAACCCCGTCCGAATGATGACCAAAATAACGTTATACTGATGAGTTCAGTGAAGTTTATTGTACATCACACAAAAGATGAGCGTTAGTTTTACTCCAGAGAATCACTGTAAGACCTGAATAAACACAGTATAAGAAGTGCGTATTAAAGTCTTATCCATAAACTCTCTCTCTCTCCCTTTCATTATCAACAACATACACAGCAAAGTACACAAAACACTGGTTACAACTAACAGTAAACAAATATATACACACCTTTTCAGTGGGTGCTAAATAAACTGGTAAACCTTATATCCGTAAAACGACTCGATGAGCTGTCATAAAGTGCGCGCTCTCACTTTCATTTCTGCAGTGGTCAGTAACATTAGTCCTGTCGCTCTGGAGACTGTAAGCTGGATCACAAACAGTACAGATCCATAAAACTTCAAATAATAGCCCGGGCTTTTATTTTCCCAAATCGCCGAACTGCACCGGCTTGTATTTGAGAGAGGCGTCTATATGAGACAGGCCTTTAATTTAGTGTGTGTTGAGACTTCACCCTGTGCTGCAATATACATTTAGTTTTACATTCATTTACAGAAATCAGCTGGTTGAATGGAAACTGCTGATGTTATCGGATTTTCAGGTGATATTCTAAAATCATTCAGTAAACGGACGCTCTGAGGTGAATTCAGACTGCAGACTTAGCAACGATTGTATTTGTACAGTAGGCTACAATCATATAGTACAGACATGATCTTAATTCCATAATGTCCTTAAACATAACTATTGCTGGCCATAAAATGACAAAGTGCGCGTCCGGTGCGGTGTGCGATACCTCGAGTGGTCATGAACGCGATGCGGCGCTTCTCGTCCGGTGTGCGATACCTCGGGTTGTCATGGACACGACGCGGCGCTTCTCGTCCGGTGTGCGATACCTTGGGTTGTCATGGACACGACGCGGCGCTTCTCGTCCGGTGCAATACCTCGAATAGTCATAGACGCGGCGCGGCACAGCGCTTCTCGTTCGGTGTGCGATACCTCGAGTTGTCATGGAGCTCACTCACTGAGTGCCAGCTCACTCAGGGCGGGTCTAGGCTCAAACAGCAGTGTCAATCAAGGAGTCGTGGGATGGGCTTGCGCAATTCTACGTCACATTGCACCGAATCTGAGAACAGCTCATTCTGAGACAGTGCTTATGATTTATTGAGATTGTAAAAAAACCACTGGGTGGATTTTTATCATTGCATTGCATATCATTGTGAATTTTGCATAATAGGTGCCCTTTAAATAATGGCTCGTCCATGTTCACTTGTCGCCTGTCAATGACGTAATATCCGCGTTATCCCTGGTATCCGCTCGTAGTGCCATAGTAACCATGGCGACAGACGGCGACAACTGCGTTACGTCTAGCGTTCAACGTCGTTCAAACATTATGGACCATGGCAAGCAGACTTTGGGACAAAAGGAGAACTAAAACGAGGATCAATGAGCACCAATAGTAACGCAACAACCTCCATTGTTGATGGAAGGCTTGTTCGAGATGCATCGGAGCTGCGGGAGTGTTTGGAGAGCATACGACTCCTTGTGCTTTTGGATCTCTTTCGCAGTGCTTTGATGTCATGAGCCGATCGGTCTGCGAGAAGCCGAACCATCTCGAACAAGCCTGGTGTGTTTGTGTTTGGCGCTGCCACGCTAGCGTTGCTGGGCAACATAAGATGTATACAGTGACGTAAGATCTGGCTCTGTGGTGGCTCTCTGGCCTTGTGGAAAGGCAAACCGGATCTTAGAGAGCTCGTCAGTCGAACCAACTCCGGACTGGCAATAGCTCTGGCTCTGAACTGGCACCCGGTTCATGCTGGTGGAAAAGGGGTATGTGTGAGTATTAATTCAGCACTTGCGGGTAGATCGGTGTCCTTATTCCTTTATATCCGCGGGACTCGCATGTGGCGCTGATCTCTGTCTCTCATTAGCAATCGCGACCTGCTTCATACCACAGTCATGTTAAAAACATCAGTGTATTCACTCATCCATAAACATTATTAGATCCTTCGGCATGACGGCAAGTTCCATAATTCCGCTTATGCGTCATCAACCTACACCTTTGTTATTGTAAGAGGTTAAGCAAGCCTGGTTAGAACCTGGATGGGAGACCTCCTGAGAAAACCAGGTTGCTGCTGGAAGAGGTGTTAGTGAGGCCAGCAGGGGGTGCTCACCCTTGGTCTATGTGGGACCTAACGCCCCAGTGTAGTGATCGGGACTGGACCTAACGCCCCAGTGTAGTGATCGGGACACTATACTGCAAAGAGCACCATCCTTCCAATGAGACGTTAAACCGAGGTCCTGACTCTCTGTGCTCATTAATCCCCTGGGGTCGGCGGTATCGCTGGCGATACCAGCTCGCTTTTTTTTTTAGCAGTTCAAAAGAGATTCATTTTGCTCTGTTGACTTTGATATTACAAACAAGTTTCATACATCAATCGATTCTGTTAAATGCGTATTATTTTTGTGTATACTCACAATAAAAACAAAGTGTTGTGCTTTTTGCCAAATAAAGAAAAATAAACACGAAGCGAGTTCTGCCTTCTCTCTGTCAGTGAAGTCCATTCTGAAACGCGTCCGAAAATGAACAATAACTCAGCGAATACTCAGTCAAACAGGCATACAGACACACAGGCATGAAGCTTGAATTCTCTTCTTTTAAATGAAGTAATTTATATAAAAAACAAATATTCTCAGTTCATGTAATCTGTAAGAAAAGAGCAAGATGTCAGTCGTTCTCATCTCATCTAATTATTTTTAATGTGACCCCGCCCACGGAGAGCGTGCGCTATTCAAACGCAAATGAATGAGGCAATCCACGCAAACCTGTGAACGCCCCCATATCAGCTCAAGAAAACACAAGTTTATTCAGATCATTACTTGTTTACACCGTCTCGCAGCGCTGTGAGGAATAATAATAATGGAAAATGTACCTCAGAAGTGCGGGTATTTCGAGGAGCAAGGATCCGACTGAGCTGAGGAATACTGTAGGCAAGGCAAGGCAAGGCAAGTTTATTTATATAGCACATTTCATACACAATGGCAATTCAAAGTGCTTTACATAGAAGAAATTAAAATAATAAAAAGAAATAAGAATAATTAAAACAGTTTAGAAAAATAAAAAATAAAATACAGTACAAACAGTCGGACGAACATTGGCACAGTGCTCATTCAGTAAATGCATAGTTAAACAGAAGTGTTTTGAGTCTGGATTTGAATGTGACTACAGTAGGAGCACATCTGATCTCCTCTGGAAGCTGGTTCCAGCTGCGGCTGGCATAATAGCTAAAAGCAGACTCGCCATGCTTAGAGTGAACCCTTGGTATTTCAAGCTGATATGATCCTAATGATCTGAGTGATCTGTTGGGTTTATATTCAGTGAGCATATCTGCAATGTATTGAGGTCCTCCTAGGCCATTGAATGATTTATATACCAGTAATAATACTTTAAAATCAATCCTAAATTTAACTGGGAGCCAGTGTAAAGACCTGAGGACTGGTGTGATATGTTCATATTTTCTGGTTCTGCTCAGAATCCTGGCGGCAGCGTTCTGTATGAGCTGCAACTGTCTTATGGTCTTTTTGGGAAGGCCAGTGAGGAGTCCATTACAATAATCCACCCTGCTGGTGATGAAAGCATGCACAAGTTTCTCTAGGTCTTGTCTGGAAACAAAGCATCTAATTCTTGCAATATTTTTCAGATGATAGTATGCTGATTTAGTTATTGCTTTGACATGACTACTGAAACTAAGCTCTGACTCTAGTGTCACACCAAGATTCCTGACTTGATTTTTGGTTGTTTGACCCCTAGAGTGAAGGTATGCGTTCACCTTGAGAACTTCATCTTTGTTTCCAAACGCAATGACTTCAGTTTTGTCTTTGTTTAACTGAAGAAAGTTTTGACACATCCAACTGTTGACTTCATCAATGCATTGGCACAGGGAGTCAATGGGGCTATAATCGTTGGGCGATAGGGCTAAGTAGAGCTGTGTGTCGTCTGCATAGCTGTGGTAAGCAATTTGGTTCTTTCTCATTATTTGGCTCATTGGGAGCATATACAGGTTGAACAGGAGTGGCGCAAGAATTGAGCCTTGAGGGACTCCGCATGTCATGGATGTCCACTCAGACTTATGGTCTCCTATACTCACATAATAACCTCTCCCATCTAAGTATGACCTGAACCATTTTAGGACTATCCCAGAAAGCCCCACCCAGTTTTCCAGCCTGTCCAGAAGTATGTTGTGATCGACAGTGTCAAATGCAGCACTGAGGTCGAGTAGTACCAGCACTGATAATTTGCCTGAGTCAGTATTTAAGCGAATATCGTTTATTATCTTTATGAGCGCTGTCTCTGTGCTGTGGTGCGGTCGGAAACCAGATTGAAAATTGTCAAAGTATCCATTCGAGCATAAGAATTTGTTCAGCTGATTGAAGACAACTTTTTCAATGATCTTACCTATGAAAGGAAGATTTGAGATCGGTCTATAGTTGCTTAATATGGTCTTATCCAGATTGCTCTTTTTCAGGAGGGGCTTGACAACTGCAGTTTTTAGGGAGTTTGGAAAACTCCCAGAGAGAAGTGAAGCATTTACCACTTCTAGAAGATCTGCTTCTAAACTGTTTAACACACTTTTGAAAAACGATGTGGGAAGTGTGTCAAGAGCGCAGGTTGATGTTTTAAGGTGCTGTACGGTTTCTTCCAAAATTTTGCCATCAATTTCTTTGAAATCAGACATAGTAACTACTTTCTCAGGTGGTTTGATCTGTCTGACCCCAGCGCAAGACAAGGATGTGCTGATCACCTTTCTGATATTATTGATTTTCTCAGAGAAGAAAGAAGCAAACTCACGGCACTTGCTGTCTGAGAGCATTTCACTGGGAATCTGGCTTGGGGGGTTTGTCAGTCTCTCTACAGTAGCAAAAAGAGTGCGTGTGTTGTTTAAATTGCTGTTTATAATATTTGAGAAGAAGTAGTAAGTAAGTAGTAAGTTTTTTTTCCTTCTCAAGTGAATCGCGTTTCTATTTGTGAATGAATGAACGGCAGAGATGCGCGCTGTTTACCACAGCTCGCAAAAAGACCGTTTAAATTTAAATCGCTTTCTGTGTGTGAATGAATGATGATGTTTTAGCAGACTGTATTGCTATTCTGAGATGAGTAAAAATCGACTGAAATATGTTGAAATAAAATGTAGGCTATTTGTATAAGCAACGTATTAAACTGCAAATTAACATTTATATGCCCTAATATTTCATAAAAACAAGGTTACAGTCAGGCGAAATATGAAAGACAACATTTTGTTGACTAGATTTACTGTAGAATATACTGCCACATCAAATAAGCTTTTGTTTAGCAATTTCTGCTCATATGTTATATATATATATATATATATATATATATATAATACTATTTTTGTCAAAAATAAAGTCATCAACTAAGATGTTAGCTGTTCCAATGTTGGCTATATTCAAACTAATGAATACATATGATAAAATGTAGGCCTATAATCATTTTTTTACAAAGAAAGAGTACACTTGAAATATTGTTGAAATTGTAATTATTGTTGTAATTGTAACCTTTTTAATAAAATAGCAAAACATATTTACAAGATAGATGTAAGCAAAATCTTAAATGGTCAATATAAGTCTTCTTCTAAATATATCTTTTGTCCTTGCATTGTGGCTCAGTCAGTGTCACACCTGAATGAATGGCTCATTATGCAGAGTGGGTGGGACATTGTATTCTCAGGTGTAAACTACTCCTCCTTCACTCCCCCCTCGCATATTGGCTTTCCAAGCAAAACCTGTTTACACAATTTAAATCAATGTATTGGTTTATGTGAAAGATAAAGCAAGACTATTTTCACATAATTTTGAAGTAGACATCTGACTGTAGTACTTTTACTTGTACTTGAGTAAAATTTAGTAACATTTAAAATGAAGTAGACATCTGACTGTAGTACTTTTACTTGTACTTGAGTAAAATTTAGCAAGGGGTATCTGTACTTTTACTCAAGTAATGAAGCTGTGTACTCTGTCCGCCTCTGCTTATTGGTTCAAATCACTTACTGAGACAATCGTTGTCATAAAATTAGTGCTGGGAAAAAATTAATCGCGATTAATCGCATCCAAAATAAAAGTTTGTGTTTGCATAATATATGTGTGTGTACTGTGTATAATTATTTTGTATATATAAATACACACATATGCATGTATATATTTTTTATTTATTTATATATAAATGATTTATATTTATATATAATATAAATTACATGCAAATATTTCTTAAATAAATACATGCATATGTGTGTATTTATATATACAAAATAATTATACACAGTACACACAAATATATTATGCAAACACAAACTTTTATTTTGGATGCGATTAATCGCGATTAATTTTTCCCAGCACTACATAAAATACATTTGTCTGTTAACAATGGTTAGGACAAAAACTCTGATTGGCATATGTCTGTTGTGATGCATTCATAATAAATTCATGCTGCTGTTTATGCTTCATTTGTTGTTTGCTCATCTAGATTTAATTTTATATATGGGTCAAAATCGCTATTAAGTGCCTTTGGTGTCCTCGTCAGAATCATAATGCAAAATAATGAAATTCTGAGGTTTTATGATAAATCATCAAACATTTACACATAGAAGTACAATGATAAATCTCTTGAAATGTGTTTTTCCTTGATTGGATGTATGTGACTTTGGCATGTCCCATACGCATAAGTGTAAAAAGTGGTTAAATTACACAAAATTAAATAAAGTTTTTCTCAACAAGTTGTTTTTCAATTTGATCATTTATATGCTATTTTCATAATAATATTAAACATATACACATGTACGTTTAGTTTCATTGGGTTGGGGTGCCGTAAAAATAAATATAAAAAAACGCTACAACCACGCTTACAAAACGTTTGGGAACCACTGCTAGAGGTATAGTGACAACTAAAAAGGCCAAAAAAAGATCTGGCCTGTTTCACTCACAAATGTATGAGGAAGCTTCTGCCTCAATGTATACAGCTATTATTTCATCTTTTTTGGCACAGCATAAACTGAACTCCTCTCTCAACACTTCAGACGTGTTATGGGAGAACCACACGCTGATATGAATCTCCCAGTCTTGCGCCAAAGATTTGCATAAACTGTGATGGGTCACAAGTCTGTCAGGCAGAATAGAGTGATTATGCTGAACTAATTCACACCCAGGGCTGCAGCACCGTGTCAGCTTTGAATAATCTTCTGCCTGATGCTTCTACAGATTGAGTCAAGATAAACTTTATCCACCAATCAAATGATTTACAAGCTTGTTCAGGTGAGATACAGAAGTTTGTCAGAATATACAAACGGGCATCAAATCATCATGGCCCAATTTTAACTGTAAGTAATTCCACTCGAATTAATGAATTAGGCCTAGATTGTGCTGTTAATGGTACGCAGCTATGCTGCAGTGCTTAGGCAATACGAATGTCCAAATATGTGTCATGCCAATAAAGCAACTAAAACCGATTGCCATTCACTGATTATTTTATAATTGGCATGTATAATTGCCTGTGTTGGACTCGCCATCTGTCCAGGGTGTTTCCCAGACACTGGGATAGACTCCAGCATATTGGCATATTGGTATACCTTCCAAATAACTTATTATATTAACTGAGTTTAAACCATTTCCTTCTGTGTACATAAACTACATGTTTAACAAAAAGTGTCCCACTTTACCTGAATTCACCCTAATTTATTTTAGTGATCTCGTATTATTTGAGGTAGGCTGCAGTGTGCAGTCAGTTGTTAATTTTAACCTTAAATTGGGCTTTTCACACAAAATTTTTAATTGTTTACTCGCTCTCATGTTGTTTGAAACCTGTATGGCTTTCATTCTTCTGTGAAACACAAAAGATAATTTGAAAAATGCTTTTGTCCATGCAGAAGTCAGAACACTGAGACATTTTTGGGTGATCTATCCCTTTAAATATACACTTATTTTTGATAAGGTTTTTGGTCTTCACTCATGTCAAATATATCTGGATTATTCTGTGATTTGATTGACGTCCTTAGGGCCAGTGTCTCATTTGGGCCATTGTTCAGCCGAACCACATCTTCAAAAATAATGTCTAATTATAATGAGACCTCATGCAGATATACCTTTGTTCCATATATAGACATATATTTTAGTCTTTGATGGGCTTTTTTATTATTTGATGTGGCTGAACCTGGATTGCAAGGTTCAGCCACATCAAATAATAAAAAAAGCCCATCAAATTCTTGCTAATGGATTATAGAGCAAAAGCTGAATAGCACTAATAACAAACCAAATCAATGTTAGGGAAAATCAGATTACTGACCACTTATAATAAACATCTTACTAACAGTGTGCACAGGCTTTTTATAGTCTATTCCACAGTGGATGAATTAGAAGTGACATGAGACGCCAACAGCTGTTTAGCAATTTGCAGTTGGTTGATACTTAATACTAGTCATTCTTGCTCTACCTAAGGACTCATTTTGTACACGAATCCATGGTCAGATACCTCCCCAGGACCTGTCACTATTAGTTAGATCAGACTTGCACAGAGAAAATGTATTATGGCTCAACGTGCCACTTTAAAATCATGGATCAATGGTTAGATCAGGCTTTGCATATGTGCACTTTGTTGCATACTAATTGCTTTTCCCAATAAGGGAAGTAGATTTGGGTTAGTCAGTTGATGTGATTAGAACAAAGGAAGATTTCTTATCCATCAGGCTACAAACACATCTAGCAAATAATTTTCATTAGGCTGTAAAAATAGCAGCAGGGCATAGAAATGAAATAATGTAGAAGCACAACAATGTCAAACTAGTTCTTAGGGACAGTTCACCTCAAAATGAAAACGCTGTTATATACTCACCCTCAAGTTGTTCCAAATGTGTATGAGTTTGCCATTGACTGCATGGTATTTTTTTTCCTATACTATGGAAGTCAATGGCTACCGTCAACTGTTTGACACAGTGTTTTTATGCAACTGGCTCTTGGTCTAAGCTGGTTTAAGTTGTTATCCACCATGGATTCCCATGGAAACACAACAGTTACTGGTAAAACATTCCACTTGTAACCAATCACAAAATAGTAGGCTGCAGCTTTCAGCTTCATAATGATAAATAGTTTCCAAATGTTATGTTTCATAATAACATGCTTTATTTCTTTATGGGACTCATCTGAGTGAGGATGTATTTTCCGAATCCTGATTTCCACAAAGGGCCCTTATATAATACTTGTCTCAAACGGCAGTGAAGGGGCGTGGCATAAGCTTCAAAGTTTAAAAACAGGCTAACTGTGTAAACGGAACCACATCTTCAAACTAGAGGTACTGCATTCATTCTTACTAATTTAATTGTACTGTTTTAATTATTCAGTTTTTAGCACTTCAGATTATAGTGTTTAAATGTGAATGTGAAAGCTGGTTCTCGCGCTATATGCATAAAATCGCGAGAATGTAGGCTACTGCTCCGTTGTCAGTTCTGAATCTGCAGACTCGAGTAAGTTGAACTCACCTGCAGGTCTTGGTTTTCACTTTGCGTTCTATTTCAGTGTTTATTAAGAATCTCTAACTGCATAACGCCGTGTGATTTTAAAATAGCAGCTAACGTTAGTTTCACTGCATGCTAATCGACTGTGTTGTGACTTTTAACGGTTGTTATTGAGGAAGCCTCGGAGTCCTTAGTTCTGTGTTCAGTTTATTTTAGAATCTCAATATTATGAACATAGTTGCATCTTATTTTGGGCATAATCTTAAACTACTTTAAATGTTGCAGCGTTAAATAGACCGTTTATTAAACCAGGTAACAGTTATTCGGACATCTTCCTGCATGCGTTTGTTTACATGCATTGCAAGTGCATTTAACCGTTACTTCTGTAATCCATATTTGGAAATTAACGTTAGTAAACCGCATTAAATGCATTGCAATGCAATAGTCTTCAGTCAGTGCAAAGTCTGAACCGCCAAGGTGTGTCTAACCCGTTAAATGAGACACAGCCAAGATGAGTCATTTACAGATTTACACCAGCCAAGCATTCACTTCTTCTTCTTCAAACATGCAGTTTTTTTTTCTTTCTTGGCTTAAATAGAGTTGGGGGGAAAAGATGTTTAAGTATTTTTTTCTAGGGGTGGGCGAAATGACCCAAATCTTATATCACGATATGAGTAATTTTATTTCATGAAAACGTTAGGCCTAGGCTATATCACGATAGTTATTTTTGCTTTAAATGAGGTTTTAATGATATTAAAATTTGATACCATTGAAATTTCATAATTCAAACCATTTTCAATATCATTTAAAAAACTAATACTAGCCTACAAATACTCTCAAGCTGTACATGAAGACTTGTAAACAGTGATAAAGAAAAAACTTTAATAATAATAATAATAATAATAAACTACATAAGATGTGTATATATATATATATATTAGTAATCAAATGTATAAAAACAAAACAAAAAAAAACAATGTATATAGTCTTTACTGTGTAAATTAACCCAGACAGCGTGTCGGCCCACACCTGGGCCATGTGGAATCCACATGTATTCTTATAAAAGTAAAAAAAAAAGTGATTCAGTCAAGAGCAGTGACAGATTTTCTCTTTTTTGTTGTTGTTTAACATTAATAGTGACAGCAGGTAGCCTAAATTTGGATGCTGTCATTTTAAGACCGACTGCACTGATCCAATATAGCCTACTCGTGCGTTTTCTTTCTCAACTGTTTACATTCACTTAAAGGGATAGTTCACTTTGAAATTAATTTTTGATATGTTTTAGCTTACCTCAAGGGCATCCAAGATGTAGGTGTCTTTGTTTCCGCAGTAGTTTCAATTTTGATATTTTTAGGTCAAACCGTTCTTGTCTGTCAGTCATATAATGCATGTCGATGGTCACTGTCTTAAAACACAAGCACAGAGTCCAAATTAAACAATTCCCCATCATAAGTACACATTGATGGCCTAAGACACGAAACGAGCGGTTTGTGTGAGAAAACGAACAGTATTTATATCGTTGTTATCTCTTGAACACAGCACACGTCCAAATGATCTGACGGCGCGGGCGGGTATAGATATATACTAGGGATGGGACTTTTTCTCGACAAAACGACCGACATTCGACACATGCTCCACTCGACAAAAAAAATAGAGTGTCGACATGTCGAGGGGGCGGGGCTTGTAGGATTTCCAAATTGCATTTTTTTTTTTTTTGGCTTTTAATTTATTACATTTCCTCGGTTACTTTAACCTCGGTTCCCTGAGAGATAAGGGAACGAGTATTGCGTTGCAAACGCTATGAGAAAACTCCTTTTCTCGAGAAAAGAACGACCATGGTGTGTAAACAGAAGCAGCAGCGGAAATATGCACGATCCGCGAGTGTTGAAGACGTTCTGCACGGCTTTGATGGGTGCGCAGGAGGACACAAATGGGCGGCGACAGCTTCTTACAGTGGCGGGAGCTTTTTCCTCAGCGCCGTCAACAGAAAGAGCGTTAACTGTAGGTACGTACACACCGCCGCCGACTTGAGCAAAGAAGCTCTGGCCGCCCTGTCAAGGACGCTTGTCAAAAAGTACGGGGAAGCTTGACCGCTCTGAATGGTGAGTGCGCGCGCGCGCGGCCGGGACTCGCTCTCTCTCTCTCTGCTCGTGCGTGCGCGCTTAAAATTTCATATTTTGTTATGAACATTCACCCGCCAGTGTGGCGGATAGCCTTTTGAGATTTACTCGCCAAACAGAAAATCTACCCGCATTTGGCGCTTGACGGGTGTTAATTTCGGACCCTGATGTAGAATATTTTCCACCCTCCGCATTGCTGCTGCTCTTTAAAAAAGAAAAAGAAAAAAAAGGCCGACAATCCGACAAAAAGTCGACACATGGGCCTCGACAGTCGATTTCCCAAATCCCGTGTCGTTCCCATCCCTAATATATACATAGATGTCGCCTTGGCTACGGTTTCGTTCCAATGAACTGCAGTAGCCAAGGCGACATCTATTTATATATCTATACCCGCCCGCGCCGTCAGATCATTTGGACGTGTGCTGTGTTCAAGAGATAACAACGATATAAATACTGTTCGTTTTCTCACACAAACCGCTCGTTTCGTGTCTTAGGCCATCAATGTGTACTTACGATGGGGAATTGTTTAATTTGGACGATGGGGAATTGTTTTAATTTGGACTCTGTGCTTGTGTTTTGAGACAGTGACCATCGACCTGCATTATATGACTGACAGACAAGAACGGTTTGACCTAAAAATATCAAAATTGAAACTACTGCGGAAAAAAAGACACCTACATCTTGGATGCCCTTGAGGTAAGCTAAAACATACCAAAATTTTATTTCAAAGTGAACTATCCCTTTAAGACATAAATGACCGTTTACTTGCAAATACTTGGTTATTATTACACAAGTTATGTGTTTAACCATTCAAGCCCAGTTAGGTGGCAAAAAGCACACTGAAATGAGTTTCACTTTCACTGCTTATTGCGCTTTTACGTTTTAAAATCAGCTGTTTTTAAACCAAAATGCATGCAAACGATAAGCTTTCGTGACCGCACAGCAACGTCACATGAGCGTAACCGCGATAGTCCGCTCATAAAGCGGCTGTGAAATCGCGATCAATCGCATCTAAAGTAAAAGTTTGTGTTTACATAGTATATGTGTGTACTGTGTATAATTATTTTGTATATACAGTAACACACACATGCATATTGTATATATTTAAGAAAATGTGTTATTTATTTATATGTAAAATATTTATATATAATATAATTATATATAGGCCTAAAATATATATATACATGCAAATATTTCTTAAATATATACATGCATGTTTGTGTATTTATACAAAATAATTATACACAGTACGCACATATAGGCTATTATGTAAACACAAACTTTTATTTTGTTTCACAGCCATAGTCCAAAATCTCTACCGGTTGGCAAATTTCTACCGGTTAATCATGTCTACCAGTTGATCCCCCCCTACTTTTATTCAAATTTCACACTGTCCGAACACTATTATATTAATGAATGTAACTGTTTGTTGGACAGGATCCCCGAAACCATGTCTGAGCGTAGCGGTAAGGTGCAGACAGTGCTTGGTCTGATCGAGCCTGATCAGCTGGGCCGAACCATGACACACGAACACCTCACAATGACGTTTGAGTGCAGCCACGTTCCCCCAGCACCTGGAGATGAGGGTCTCGCCGCAGCTCCCATTGAGATGAAGCATCTTCACTGGTTGCAGCAGAATCCGTACAGCCACCAAGAGAACCTGCTGTTGAATCAGGAGATCGAGGCGGTGAAGGAAGAGTTGCTGTGTTACCGTAAAGCAGGAGGAGGATCCATAGTGGAGAACACCACCACGGGCATCAACCGAAATCTGCCCGTCCTGCGTCAGTTGGCGAAGGACACGGGTGTCCATGTCATAGCTGGAGCGGGGTACTATGTGGACGTGACCCACTCTGATGAGACCCGAAAGATGACCGTTGAGAAGGTTGGCGCGTGTGGTCCTGTGATTACATTGCAAAACAAAACGGATTCCATTTCTATTTTCAGAATGATGGGAATAGGGGTGTGCGATGTTGACAAAAAATTATTTCTGGGATTTTTTTGATAACGTCAATTAGTCTGTGTGATTTAGTGGGTCATGGGGTTCGGGGCCCTTTGCTAAGGGCTATCCGGTCCCTGTACGACCGGAGCAGGAGCTTGGTTCGCATTGCCGGCAGTAAGTCAGACTTGTTCCCGGTGCATGTTGGACTCCGGCAGGGCTGCCCTTTGTCGCCGGTTCTGTTCATAATTTTTATGGACAGAATTTCTAGGCGCAGCCAGGGGCCGGAGGGGGTCAGGTTTGGGGACCACACGATTTCATCTCTGCTCTTTGCGGATGATGTGGTCATGCTGGCCTCATCAAACCAGGACCTTCAGCATGCACTGGGACAGTTTGCAGCCGAGTGTGAAGCGGCTGGGATGAGAATCAGCACCTCCAAATCCGAGGCCATGGTTCTCAGTCGGAAAAGGGTGGTTTGCCCGCTTCAGGTTGGTGGAGAGCTCCTGCCTCAAGTGGAGGAGTTCAAGTATCTTGGGGTCTTGCTCACGAGTGAGGGAAGGATGGAACGGGAGATTGACAGGCGGATCGGTGCAGCTTCTGCAGTAATGCGGTCCCTGTACCGGTCTGTCGTGGTGAAGAAAGAGCTGAGCCGCAAGGCGAAGCTCTCGATTTACCGGTCAATCTACGTTCCTACTCTCACCTATGGTCATGAGCTGTGGGTCATGACCGAAAGGACAAGATCCCGGATACAAGCGGCCGAAATGAGCTTTCTCCGTAGGGTGGCTGGGCGATCCCTTAGAGATAGGGTGAGAAGCTCAGTCACTCGGGAGGAGCTCAGAGTAGAGCCGCTGCTCCTCCACATCGAGAGGGGCCAGTTGAGGTGGCTCGGGCATCTTCTCCGGATGCCTCCTGGACGCCTTCTCGGGAAGGTGTTCCGGGCATGTCCCACCGGGAGGAGACCCCGGGGAAGACCTAGGACACGCTGGAGAGACTATGTCTCCCGGCTGGCCTGGGAACGCCTCGGTGTCCCCCCGGAAGAGCTGGAGGAAGTGTCTAGGGAGAGGGAAGTCTGGGCATCCCTGCTTATATTCTGTGCGTTGGTTAATGTATTTTTTTATAAAAGGGTGATGGTTTCCACCTTAAACTGATTTAACCTAAGTATTTTTTTATCTTATTAGATAAGATTACAAGGGTTACAAGCACCAAGTCCAAGCCTCGCACAACGAGTGCAAGCATATTCGTATATGCTTGCACTCGTTCACTGACTAGATATATTTGAAATAATGTAGGCCACTTTTTACTGGTAACTTGAGACATTTGGCATTATCAGGATCCAAAATATTCCCCCATTGCATTATTATACATTATTATATTCAACATTATAATAGTTTAATGTAGTACTGACACTAAACTCTGTAAACTGAATTTTTTTCTCACACAGTAATTTTTTATTTTGGGTAAACTATCCATGATACAAATTGTCATTATCAACGATACATATTGTTGCATTTTTGTATTGCGATATATTGTGACACGATATATTGTTACACCCCTAGATCAACAAAATCTATTTTTGCACTGCTGAAGTGGAACAAAAGATACACCTAAAGGAGCATTTAGATGTATTTACGCTGCAGTTACAATTGCATAAATAATGCTGAGATTGATTTAAAAATTAAATTGGCATATGAAACTAAAACCACCTGTAGGTGGCGACAAGTCACTCTCTTAATGAGTGAGTCTTTAAATTATTCCTTAAACCGATTCGTCTGATTCATGTGAACGCATAATTTCTTGAGTAGGTATTTATTTTGAATAAGTAATTACTTCACGGCCGCTAAAAAAGTATGTTCTGTATAGAATGAGTGTGTGTAGTATGAATGTAATCTGGAGGCACTACATGCATCATGTTGTCATTATCATGTGAACTTTATCAAGATCATTATCCCGTGGCCTTATGGGATAGTAAAGAGTTCATCGAATAGTGTTCACAATCTCGCTGTAAGAAGAAGTAGGTCATCTGGATACTTTTTGCCTACTCTTTAATGAGTACTGTGAATTCGAACATACTTTTGTCACTTACTGTTTTTCGCCTACTATGTAGTAGGGAAGTATGCGATTTTTGGATGCAGCCTCTGTCTTTATGAATAGATCATTGAATCATTCAGGTATGAAACACCATTGTGTTGCTCACCACATTTCTGGTAATGCTTTATTTGGAACTGCACTTTTAACTTTAGAATGAGACCAAAACAACAATTACGATATTGCACACCCATAGATGGAAATGATTTGTTCCCATTTCTCAAATGTGTCATTTTTTTTTTTTTTTTCCACAAGCTTACTGACATCATTGTCAGCGAGGTGCTCCATGGAGCAGACGGCACAGAAATCCGCTGTGGCGTGATCGGAGAGATCGGCACTAGCTGGCCAATCACAGAGAGTGAGAAAAAGGTCCTGCGAGCCACTGCTCACGCTCAGACTCAGCTCGGCTGCCCCGTCATCATCCACCCTGGACGAAACACAGCCGCTCCTGGAGAGGTCATCCGCATTCTGCAGGAAGCTGGTGGAGATATCTCCAAAACGGTCATGTCTCATCTTGACAGGTAAGAAGAGGTGGGAAAACACCTGCATACTGGAACATGTTCCATAAATGGATCACTATTAGGAAGAAAAGCATAAAATATTAACAGCTGTCTGAGAACAACATGTAGGTCAGGGGTTCTCAACTCTGGCCCTTGAGGTCCACTTTCCTGCAGAGTTTTGCTCCAACTTTAATCAAACACACCTGGACAAGCTAACAAAGGGCTTCAGGATTCCTATAATGTTATAGACAGGTTAGATTGATCATGGTTTGAGCGAAACTCTAGTGTGGTCAGTATTATGCAGATACACTATCATTCAAATTTTTTGTAATATTTTCGAAATAAGTCCCAAGGCAAATTACTATAAAAACAGTAAAATTTTGACTTTTTATTCCAATTTAAAATAACTGTTTTCTGTTTTAATGTAGTCTTCAGTGTCACATGATCCTTCAGAAATCATTCTAATATGCTGATTTAGTGCTAAAGAAACATTTCTAATTATTATCAATGTTAAAAACCGTTGAAAAACTACTTAATGTTTTTGTGGAAACTGTGATACTTTTTTCCCCAGGATTCTTTGATGAATAGGTTCAAAACAACACCATTTATTTGAAATATATTTTTTTATCAATTTAATGCATCCTTGCTGAAGTATTAATTTCTTTTGAATAGCAGTATATATCAACTTCTTATATCTTCAACTTGTATCTCACAATTCTGAGAAAAGATGTCATAATTGCGAGATTTATAACACGCAATTCTGACTTTATATCACGCAATTCTTACTTTATGCCATGCAATTTGCAACTTTATATCACGCAATTCTTACTTTATATCACGGAATTTTGACTTTATATCACACAATTCTGACTTTATATCACGCAATTGCGACTATATCTCGCAATTCTGAGAAATAAAGTCAGAATTGCGAGATGTAAGCTCGCAATTGTGAGATAATCTTTTAAAAAGAGATTTTCTTTTAAAATGTTTTATTCTGTGGCGGAAACAAGCTTCCATAACTTCAGGCGCTTTTATGACCCTGGGTTTGTTTTTTGTTTATATGAAGGTCACATAAAAAATGACTACTTGTTAGTGGTACCGTGTCAGTGAAGAGCCTGAGATATGAAATATGTAGGTGGTGTATGTAGGAGGTGGTGGTGGAAATGACTTTGTGGTAGATTAAATGTTCATGAGTTATAGAAAAAAGGACAGAATTTCCTGTGATGCATGTATGTCCACTCTTGGCCGAAGTGAGTGGACAAATTAAACTAGAGTGCGAAAACTGTTTTTAAGGGAGGGACAAAAGTGCCCATTGTTGAAGAAACTCCTACTTATATACAATTCAATAACAGGCAAATTGGATAATTATTTGACACTATATTTACAGTTCACAAAACCTAATGTTTTTGTTACTTTTTCACAATCATCTCATTTATTTGAGGTTTATTAATTTTAGAGAATCTAGCACGTCACATAGAGTGATTTTTGTAGGCCAACCCGGAAGTTAGCGTCACCCTGGTTCCCTCGACAAAACCCAATAGGATTTTACTATTGGCTTTTGGATTATTGCAGAAAATGAGCTCTGTGATTAACAAAAGTTTACGATTCCTATACAATTTGTTCATGATGATAATCTTCACAAATTAACACAACGTTTATTAATTTTGAAGCCTAAATACAATCGGCAGATATAAAAAGCTTAACATAGGCTATACACAGTACGAATTACACTACGGTCAAATGACTTCAATGTCACCACCATTAAGGCACATTCACTTCAAGAATGATAACTATAATGATAATTATATTAGTGTCCACACCAATGGATGACAATGTTCTGTTTAATATAAGCACTGACACATTTATGTAGTCTGACCGCTTTAAATTCGCAAACTCTTCAAAGTCTGGTGGAATTTGATCGGCTGTCAAATGTTTTTAGCGTCAATTAGCTGGGAAAAAAAAGTTGTTCTGAAAGTGATATCGTTCTTCTCTGTCTTTATTGTTATAGTTGTAGTTTGGACTTTGCTTTTCTCATAGAATTAGAATGAGTATAGAATGGAAACAACAGTGTCAAAGAATAAAACGTGAATATATCTTGAGCTTGTTAACCACAGACCTTATTTCAAGCATTTAACCGCAAACCCATTCAAAAAACACATTGACTTCAGGACGATGGAACCGGAAGTGCTAAAATGGTAACTTTGGATTTGGATTTTGACCTACAAAAATATGTCATGCCTTTAACGCTCTATTGTGTGTCCCTTATAGAACCTTATTTGATCGTCAAGAGCTTCTGGAGTTTGCAAAGATGGGAAGCTACCTTGAATATGACCTCTTTGGCACAGAGTTGCTGAATTACCCATTCAACCTTCGTGTTGACATGCCCAGCGACAGCCAGAGAGTTCAGAAGTAAGTATCTGCCTCCAACCAGAATGCAGGCATTACATTAGATGGGTCATAAACATCTGCCTCGTTTTCTTTTTCTGGTAATCAGTACAGTACATGATTGTGGGTGTGTTTACACTTGTAGTTCAATTCGCTTGGTTCGTTTAGTCCGGACCAAAAAAACAAACATTTTGGGCCCTATTTTAACGATCTAAGCGCATGGTCTTAAGCGCACGTTGCAAGCGCACTAAGGTCGTGTCCGAATCCACTTTTGCTAGTTTAACGACGGGAAAAATGGTCTCATATCCCATTCCCTTTAAAAGCCAGTTGCGCTCACACCATGGTGGATTCGCTATTTACATGGCGGAATTTGCAAGCGGAGAAACGGTTCTGCTCGGTGTCTTTAAATAACAAAAAAAATATAGTCTAGTTGACTTTAGACCAGGTTTCAGTTGCCTCAAAATAGCAACGTGCCAACAATGCGCCTGAACTAGGGATGTCAATTTTCACAAATTCCCATGATCGATCGTCATTTAAATTAACGATCAATTAATCGATTAATCGTTAGCCGTAATACTGCCATATGCGTCTACTGCAGTGGCTGGCCAACAGCATGACAGGGTCTGCAAATGCTGCTAAAAACGCTATGTTCCTCACCAAATCAATAATGGTTATAAATATAAATAAAGGGCTAGTAGGATTGTAAAATGTTTTATGTGATTGCTAATTAAATTAATTATTCAAACTACTAATACAACGTGTCACCAACGCCTCGTATGCGCTTAGAATGTGTGACAGTTGTGGACGCGCTCTTCCTGGAACAACTGCACGCGCTGAATGAATCTGCTACCGTTAAACTGGAGCAGCTTGCTAGCACATTATTTATCTAAAAGAAATGCATCCTATATGAGATTAATCAGATATATTCAAAATAAACATAATATTACAAATTATATCTACACAAAATGACGCAAATTCATGCACAAGTGAACTTGAACTATTACGTGCCATTCATTCAGAACTACTCATGTTGTGGACGCGCTCTTCCTGGAGCAACGCGACACGGCAACTAAACCCAAATAATTCACAATGTTTTATTACAATATTGTTCTCTTTATAATGTTATGTAATATTACAGTCCCAATAGTCATTATTAGTCGTGCACTGCCGTTTGAGCTGCACGCGCTGAAGCTGACGCTTTACTACAGAGTTCATTCTTAACCAAATGCATCCAATGCGAGATAAATCAGATATAGATAGGCATACACAAAATAAACAGTATTACAACTTACATTTGCACAAAACAAAAGGCTGCGATTGCAGACGCAAACTTCTAGTCATGATGAAGGTGTAAAATGGTCCCAAACATAACTCCGGCACACTCGCTTTACATGTTTCGCGGTTGAGCAGCACGCACGCGCATGAAGACCTGCTTAATCGATGATCGATAAGTTGTATCGATTAAATGTATTATCGACAATTAATCGATCGTCGATTAATCGTTGACATCCCTAGCCTGAACACACCTCGTTTTCAGACCAGCACGCCCATGGGCGCACAGATGGGTGCAAATGCATTTGCTATTTAAACAATGTGGCGCAGGACGTGAAAATGATAACCGTGTCGGGCTGAAACTAGCAAAAAACACTTGCGTCGCGCCTGGCGCTGCATTGCACAGGGTGTATGATAGGGCCCTTAGTCTGGGTTCGCTTGCCGTTCACACTGTCATTTTAACAAACCTAAAGGCATAGCGATATGTTCACAACCTGATTGGTCGGGTTTTATTTCGCAACGGAACTTACCGAACATCTAAAACAATGCAGTGTTCTGGGATAAATGCACTCGTTGTATGTGCGTAGCCCAAATTACGAGTGTAATGAGAGCTTGTGAAATGTGTTAAAGAGTCAAAACAGCGTCAGGAATCCCTCCGTCACACAAATGAAGATCTGCTGTGAGGAGATTCGGTTCTGATGCTTGTACTGAACTGTGATGGGCAACATCGCGATTATGACGAGAAAAAACTAGTTTGTTTGAGCATTCTGTCCTTTTAGGGTCGCATCTTGTGACAACATGTCCTGTTTTGGTTCGTTTACATGTCTTCTGTCCGTGTTGCGTTCATATTTCATTCAAACCGCGTTCGTTTGGAAGTGGACAGAGACCCATCTTTCCAGAGGTCTCGATCCGCTTGTTTTGATGCCACTAGGGTTCAGATGGCAGCGTTCACACTTATTCAAATGAACCGCACTATAGAGCAATCACACCAGGGTTCATTTTAATCAAACCAAACATGCCAAGTGTGAACACACCCTGTGTTTCTTTAAACATGCAAATTTGATTGATGCTATCCATTTTATATACTGTCAACAGATCATTGAGAGTCATTTTGTCTTGTTCCACCAGCTTAGTCTTTCTGATCAGGGAAGGTTATGAAGACAGAATCCTCATCGCCCATGATATCCACACCAAGCACAGACTGACCAAGTATGGCGGTCATGGCTACTCCCACATCCTGGAGAATATTGTTCCCAAAATGTTGTCCCGAGGAATCACTCAGAACCAGGTGGACAAAATACTGATTGAGAATCCTAAACACTGGCTGACGTTTAAATAAACCAACTGCCTTAAAAGTCGATTTACTTCCTCAAGTTAACATACCAAATGTTGATTTCTACCTTTAATTGTTAAGAACATTGTTGTCCAATTGATTTTGGTGCTAAATTCCATACTTTTGTGAACATTAATCCACGGAAGATGTCAAAGTTGGGACCCATAGATCACTGTTGGGTTTAACACTAATCATTAAAGCCTGGTAAATATTTGATTTGAATATATGAACCTTTTAAGTCTAGTTAAAGTTCTCTCACCACAAAAAAAGTGGTTAAAATAAAAGCATGGCTCTGAGTCATAGAAAATGGGTGCTTTGTTTTCTTGGATGAACTACCAAAGAAAATGCTTTTAAGTAATTAGACTATTAATTCAACTCAGGGAATCACAATGAAAAAATGAAAGTGTGGTATGAGCACAGAAAGAATGGTACTGGTGCGATCAAAGTTCTAATTATGCTCAAAATTCATTATTAATCAATCGCACACTAATAATGTGCAAAATGTGCTTTCTTATATTGTGTAGCTGCATACGTCTCAAACAGTTAATGGCAATATCATGCTGAATTTAAAGATGCCCCTTTACAACAACTGACTATTAGTACTAAGGTGGTTGGATTTGACTGTATGTCTAAAGTAAGACTGCTTGCCGTACACATCTAATAATTGAAAGGCGTGCGTTCTGACAGGTCATTGTGTAGGACAGAGAGGTGTTCCTCTGGAGCAGGTGGCCGCTCACAGTGACTCCTTTAGTAAAATAATGACACTGTCAGTTGCTCTGTTCCTGTGTAACAGCAAGGTAATGTTAAAAAAAAAATCATGCCGTGTGAGTCATCCATAACGTTCTTATTAGATGACGGCATATCAATCCCGTTTCCTTCCATTTCAAGTGAAAGTGCTCCTATTATGCTATTTTAAAGGTTACCAATTTTGTTTTGGAGGCCTCCTACAATAGATGTACAATCCTCAAATGTCAGAAAACACTTTAATTTTCTCATGATATACATTGCACATCACCTCATTTCTCTAAGAGTCTGAAAACGGTTAATTCGAAGATTCATTCTCTCTAAACCCATTCTTTCCAAGAGCTTTCTCTGCTCTGATTGGTCAGATGTTCTAGCCTGTTGTGATTGGTCTGCTCTGCTTTGATTGGTCAGATGGCATTGATGGGTTGGCATTCCAGTTCAAATTGGTGATGGAATTGGCAATGGAAATGAAAGGGATTTCTAACTTGTATTCTCTCAATAACCTACGAAAGTGATACGAATTCAGCACAAACAAAATATTTTGCGCAATAAAACTGCACAATTAATTATTGAAAGCTCACATCTCGATTCAAAGACCCACTCGATCTTACTCCTACAGTAGATTCGGCTCTGTCTTTTAAACCTTTGACAAGGACGATCACAACGAACATTCAAGCGCTGAGCAAGAGAGTGCAGTTATGTATAGGTGTGAAACGGCTTCACAGTCTTTTCAACCACAGAATCATTATTTCTGTTACAGTAATTCAAATTATCAAAACACTGATGTCTACGGAAGCGCTCAAAATAGAGTAAATCACCTATTGAAAATAACTTATTGTATCAGTTACATCGTTACACCAGTAGGTGGCGACAAGCGACTGTTAAAAAATGTATTTGTCATTGAATTGTTCATTTAAAGGTGCATTAAGCAACTTTTCATATTAAAAATACCCGTTTTTCTAACCCATACATGCTTAAACAATTGCCTGATGGGCTGAATGAGCCCTTCTATGATCACTGCGATTGCCTCTATAATCCTGTACAGTAAAATAAATAAGAGGGATTCGGGACGGAATCGTCACGCTCACCTGGCTATGTCTGGCAGGTTTGTGTATTCGCCGCCATTATCCGCATCAGCGAAGACAACTCAAGCGACTTTTGCAAAAGTAGAAGATGGATTCAAAGAGACCGGCTTCTAGTTCATCCCAAACCCTAACGCAAACTCCACGTAACCGCGTGCACAACTCTGGTTGCAGTTTCGCGTGTCGCCAGAAGGGGGCATAGTTCTGCAAAAACTCAGAGACTTGCGCAATGCACCTTTAAGAGATTTGTTAAGTCACTGATTCATCTAGTAATGAACCAAGTGGTTTCTTTATGAGCGAGTCATTAAATCATTCACTCAAACTGATTTTCTTTTTAAATGACAGTTCATAAAAATGTATTAAATATACTTTTTATATAGACTGCAGCAACTAACATTTTCTCATAATCTCTGTATCATGATTAGTTGTCTATTAAGAATTGTGATCTCTATTTAAAAAGTGATTTTCAATTTCCAGAATCTTGTAGCTAATTGAGTAAAAACAGCATCATAACCTCATGTGATGAAACAGGCTGTGAGAAGGAGGGAGATTAACTCATATAGGCTACTCTTTAAATTCAAAAAAAAAAAAAATTCCTCAGCAGTTAAGATTGTTTCAGATAATTCTTATATTATATAACTAAATGTTTAGGTAGCAATTTTTTTTTTTTTTTTTTTTTTTTGTCTATGGTTCTCAAAACAAAAAGCTTTATACAACGATATACATCAAATTGTAACCATTGTTTAAGCAAAGGGATGAGTCAATATTATTATGTATTCTAAAGACTTTATCCAGATTATTTAGATTTTTGTACTAGCTTCCCTTTCCCTTAAAACTGGATTCACCTTTAAATGTGTTTAATAATTGATGATTTTCAAAGCACTAAACTGAGAGGCATTTAAATACATCTGAGAAGTCTTTGAAAGTGAATAATGATAAAATAATAATAATAAAAGAATCTGTCCAGTAAATCTGTACGAAGGTTCAAAACAGGAAGTGAGACAAGAATCGCTGACGACTCGTTTCGGAAGTTCAGAATCAGTTCTTTCTTTTAGGAGACAATCATTTATTTGGTGCACTTTAATCTTTAAAACTTTGCAGACCTTTCACATTCACACACGGCTATATTACACACTGCATGAAAGGTGGTTTTCCAAAAAGCACAATAGGGGCACTTTAAAATTAGCTTTTTTTTTTTTTATTGCTAGTGACTTTTCTAGCATGAGTATTTTGCTTACAAAACTAATTCCCTGTATTAATTCTTTTGTGGTTATAGATGAGGATGTTTTACAGCAGCATTTAGTTTAGTGCTTTTAAAGCTAAAACATTTCTAGATAGTACTGAATTTAATTTGTTGATTGATGTAGTTGCATTATATATGTAGGATGCTTAGTATTATAGGAAATTTATACACAGATGCAAATCATACAATATATTTTATTCACAATTTGTTCGATGACACTGCACATACCAGACAGTGGTAATATTTTTAAATGAAAACATTGATATAAAACAGTAGAGAATTGTGGGTTGAAATGTGACATTTAGTGTGCGAAGAATGAGAAATGATTAAAGAAATGTCATCTGAACTGTGTCCGGGCTAATATCAGGTTTTCTGTAACAGCCTCTTCGGATCAGCCATGTGTCAGTGTACCTTTGGCACATATGGAATGGAATGATGATTTTCTGCTTTCTGCCGGTTAATCTCTCAATAAATATACTACAATCACCAGTGTTACACTGTAAGATTTGTTTCTAAATCACAGTGATTTCTCTAAAAACTAATTTGCGTGTAGAGTGTGTGTTCACATGCTTGGAGATGTATAGTTCTCAACCGGACGATCTGTTGCGTTTATCCTTCACGGGCTCGGGGGGTTCAACTTTTTTGTGCCCTCCGTGACGTCAGAACGAGGTACATCTGAAAGTGCAGTTTCTTCCACAGGTGTTAATCGGTGTAGATCATGAAGCCTGAGAAGGTGCTGTATTTGTTGTTGTTTCCCCCGTGGGCTTTGCCTCCGTCTAGTTTAATGTAGACCTCGTCTCCGGGCTCCAGGTGTAATATCACGCTGTTGCTGGCGTAGTCGTAGTTCTGATCTGCATCCTGCGCTATCGCGCTTGCACGCACCTGCAAGAAATATATTTTTAATCTCATCAGAGAAGTGCACATTAAGTTATGACTCCTTGGTACTTCCAAAGACTTAAAACAAAATTCTACCCATGGAAGTTTAACGTTATTCTCTTAAGACAAGACAACATTTCAGTTTGTCCACTGAAGAAGGCAGGTTTGTAGGCTGACGCACAGCAATGATTTTTATTTTTTTTGCAATATCAGATGTAGCTGAGAACTATTTTATTATTATATATATATATATATATATATATATAGAGAGAGAGAGAGAGCTTGTATAATAATAATGATCTAATCATTATAATATTCTTAAGACAAAATTTTAATAGCAATTTTAATTTAAATAGCATAAATTGGACAATATTTAAATTTTAATTGTTCAGTCTAGTTTTAGTGTGTAAGAAACATTCAACTTTAAAATATTCAATTAAACATTTTGTGTACATAGCAAAACATAATAAAGACACGTTTTTTTGCTTTATTTTTTCCCAAATAATATTTCTACTAATTAGTGCTGTCAAATCAATTAATCGCTTCTAACATAAAGATTTTTGTTTACATAATGTGTGGGTGTGGGTGTATATAGGTATATTATATGTAATGTATGTGTGTGCGTGTGTAAAAAAAAAAAAAAATGTTATATATATATATATATATATATATATATATACAGTAGTCAACATTTGAAGTGGATCAAAACCTTTCTCAAAGTTATACATGAATTTTGAACAATAACAGTTCTTGTCTTAGGCACCTTTGATCCAATTCAAACGTTGACTACTGTATATTATATGTCTGTGTGTGTGTATATATATATATATATATATATATATATATATATATATATATATATATATATATATATATATGTGTGTGTGTGTGTGTGTGTGTGTGTGTGTGTGTGTGTGTGTGTGTATTATGTGTGTGTGTGTGTTCATCAAAAGTGTATATATGAAGAGTTCAGATGCAAAAGCCTCTAAGTGCCATCTGAAATTTTCTTCTAGAATGACCACTTTTGCATCTGACCTCTTCATATACATACACACACACACACACACACACACACACACACACACACACACACACACACACACACACACACACACACACACACACTTTGTAAACAAATCTTTGTTAAATGCGATTAATCGATTTGTATAAGCACTACTTATACGAAACATGCTTAACTTATTTTTCAAAAAAAAAAAAAAATTTTTAAAATTAAGTTAAGCATATTTCTTATGCACCAAAACTAGATCGATTCGTTGAATAAAATAAATAGGCTATAACACCTGCGGACTGTGACAGCTGGATTTATGAAATACCTGATTATTCTTGCACAGATCAGCCCACATGCTGGTCCCGTCACCGCCTCTCATTAATACGTGATACACGAAAAAGTAGATCCCCGGGATGGAGCAGGTGAATTTACCACTCGAGGGGTCATAGTGGTTGCCCAAGTTAGTGACCACATCATCAAACTTCAGCACCTCGTATCCTTCGTGTTGCTTCTTGAGTCCTGCGTAGAAGGCGATTTTGGGGATGGTGCTGTACGTCGCTGCGCTTATGACACCGGTGACTCCGGGCGGACCGGGCAATCCAGGTGGCCCTGGTTCTCCTATGACCCCCGGGGGACCTGGAGGTCCGGGTGGACCCGGCTGACCCCTCGGACCGATCCTTCCTGAGCGCCCTGGCTCTCCTTTCGTACCGCGGATGAAAGTTGGTGGGGACTGAACTAAACGGTTGTCCACCGGTGCTGATGATGGAGACTTCGTTCCGGGCGGATCGCACACCATGCGGCATGCGCCGAGCATCTCGTAGCGCGGGTCGGATCCTGCCGCGCTGACCAGCACCGGGATGAGGATGACCAGCACCAGCACCATGACGACACCCAGCACTCCCGTGGCGAGCACCCGCGCTCTGACGCCCAGTCTCGACAGCACCGGGCGCGCCTCGCGCTGAGATTTACGCGCAATCTTGCTCGGCGCAGAAGCGATGTCCAAATCTAAACAATTAAACTTCCCTGCTGCTCCAGAGAAAGTCAGTTAACTTTGCTATGAAGACGTTATATAATTCCTGAACTAGTGGAAACGACACCTGAACGAAGTTTTAGTTTGAATGGAGAAAACGAATGAAAGTTAAACACTGGAGAAACAAACATAAATGTGTGTGTGAGAGATATGCATTACATCCCTGCAATCTCACCTGAGGGTGGGCGGTGGGTGGGTATGTCGTGAGACAGAGAGAGAGAGAGTGCGCGCGCACGTGAGCTGTATCTTTAGAAAAACAGATTGATGCGAGGCAAGTGGCCTAAAATCAAAAAGTAAACCCATTTTTGTTAGCTTCTTTTATAGCCAAATAAGATTAGTTAAACTGTGAAATCCAGGACATTTTAATTAAATGTCATGTTGGAGTTAAGTGTTGTCAAATGTGTTTTAGATAAATGTAATTTAAAAAAAAATAAAATTAGCAGACAATAATTTTACATTCTTAAATTTTTGCGGTTTCATGAATTGTGTATGTATAGGCCTACTGAAGTTTTGGGGTCAATGATGAATACATATTCAGTAAGGATGCATTTAATTGATCAAAAGTCACAGTAAAAACAAAAGTCACAGTAAAAACATTTACAATGTTACAAAAAAATTGTAACTTGTTATTCTGCACTTGTTATTCTGCACATCATACAGTTACTGTGTCTCCCAAAGTCTCTCCTTACCCATAAATCTGCTTGAGAAATGTAATCAATTCCACCCATTCAGAGTGATGGAGCACCTTAAAAGTGCCACACATTGTCATCTTAGACACTAATATCTATATGACTCACAATGAAGTTCTCACCTCGTCAAACTGAAGGAGGACAGGTATTTGTGAATGAGAAAGAGATCTGCTGCCTATAATGAAGATTATTACACCCTGAGAAAGCTCTGGCCTGTGAAAAGGATTAATTAAAACAGAAATGATATTCATTCAGACTGTGACAATAAACCATAATATTCACACAGAAGATTCGTACACGTGCCATATCTCATGTGAAGAAGCATGATAGATTAGCATGAGAAGCTCACTGCTTCACTCACACCTCTTGTAGTGTATGTACACAGACAAACACAGATGCACCAGTGCACACACACACACACACACACACACACCCTCTCTGAGTCAATGAGCACTTGTGTCCTGCCTTGTCCTCTCCAGCTGGCATTCTCAGTGGTTTACTCAGCGTGATTGGATGATCACTGCTATATCATGAGTCACATGCCATCTTCATGTGCACAGCAGTGCTCCAACAGACAAAGAAGCATCAAGCAACTTTTTCCAATAATATGTATTTACTTGTATCACACGTTGTGTTGTATATGTAAATGCATAGGACAAAAGTAAACAGATGTTCAATAAGCAATGCTCTCGAGTCTACTTGTGACCTCAAATGAAATCGAAATGAACACATGAAAACCCTTGGGAAGACTGCAATTGTTTGTTGATTGAAAAGTAGGGCTGCACGATTTGGGGGAAACGTCATATTGCGATTATTGAGGTCAATATTGTGATTGCGATATAATAAACAAATGGTTTCATGAGTCAACTTGCTTGGTTCTCAAGGAAAATGCACACACAGATTAGTGATAATGCTGAAATGTGTATTTCTCAACTCAAACTAGCAACAACAACTAAATGCACATTGTTTTCTAATTAAAATAAGATTTTTTTGCAAAATTAAATAATGACATCTTTGCATTACTGCTTTGTTATTGTCTAAATAGTACAATAGTATAAAATAAATAGAACAATAAATAAGAACATTTGAATGCTCATGAAAATAAGACATTTTGGATGTATAAAAATAAGATACATACATGTTCATTTTTCTCAATACAAAAAATAGGCTATCTCACCTAAAGCTGTAAACAGACAGAGAGCCCTGTCAGCTGGTATTATTATTAAAGGAGTTAAAGTAGGCTATAGTGATATGAAAAATATCTTAATTTTGTGTGTGTAACTGTCTCTAGAATAATGAACAGACACAATTCAAGTTAAGATGCTTGACACCTGAAAGAAGGAGAAAAGGGATAAAAAAAGGAACAGCAACAATGTAGCCCCACAGTAGAGACGGACTCTTCCTAGCAGCCTATGAGTAAAAAACATTGAGAAAAAGCAGTTAGGACTTTGGTTTAAGAAACAAATACATCAACAAATACGTTTTAACTGTTTCCTTTATCCAAATGATGGGCTTTAATCTTTTGATGTCTGCATCGTAAGCTGTAGAGCGCTATATGCAGCACTGCTCGCCCCGGTGAACCGTCACAATCTATGTTTAAGGTCAGTTTGTTTTGTAGAGGAGATGTGTGCGGATAATTTGACTACAAAATCTTCAGCTCTATGAACATTGGACCTGAACCCTCCTGAATTAAAAACAAACTAGGCTGACCTAAGCATTCTGCTGCTCAGCATCTAGCCCTTCTCCTGCGAGAAACGTCTCGGTTACGTATGTAACCCTTGTTCCCTGAGTAGGGAACGGAGACGTTACATCAGTGACGACAAATGGGGTTTCGCTTAGAAAGCCTATCACCTTCGAGTATATAAAACGAGCCAATGGCAAAGAAATGCCATGGGTCTACGGAATTTGCATAGCGTAACTCCGCCCCACCTTGTGGGTATATAAAGAAGTACACCGGCAACATGCAGATATGTCTTCGCTGAGGAGCCCAGACTGAACTCAGGCGTTCCAGCGGTACAGCGGAAGTGGCAGGGAGACGTAACGTCTCCGTTCCTTACTCAGGGAATAAGGGTTACATACGTAACCGAGACGTTCCCTTTCGTGGTCACTACGAGTTACGTCAGTGACGACAAATGGGGTTCCCAGTCTAATCATGCCACCTCGGCTGTCTTCCAGTGCCCTGCGTAAGTCTGAGATCCCTGTCGTGAGACTAGCACGGACGAAGGACTCCTACTTAACACAGGAATACCAAGGTACACTGGGAAGCATATCTCAGCGGAAATATGCAATCAGTGCCAGCCCGGAGGGGGGGGGACTTAAGAATACACATATGACCTGGAGGGGCTGCATATGGAGTATCACTGGGTTGTCCAGCCGCAGGTGGAATATTTCAACCCCAGGGGTGGCAAGGTGGCTTGCCGAGGGAAAGACACATGCTCAGAGAGACTTACAGTGGAAATACAAATGCGGGGGTCGCCCAGAGGGGGAACCATGCACATGGAGGCACCTAGCCAAGCGCGAAAGCTGGCGGTGGCATAAATCTGGCGTTGGCGTCAACAGCGGCTGGAGGGACAGTCTCGATCATACCCTTCGCCAGTAGGGTGGTGACCTCCTCTCTCATGACAGGGGCATTGCCACCGACCATAGGGAAGTGGACTCCCCTGAAGCGGGAAGGAGACAGCGCAAACTGAATCGTGTACCTGAGCCTGATGGTCAGTAGCCGCGTCCTGCCAGAGGAGGCCAGGGAAGGACCAGCGGTCCACGGGGGCGTGCTCTGGCAGGGGTCTGGCGACAGAGGGGGACGAGAGTGGCGAGGCTCGTGAGCGGCGCACACTGTCATCCGAGAACTCTGTGTGCTCAGAGATGGGTGTATCAGTTCTTTCTTTGACCAAATTAGGGTGCTGCTCGTCGTGGGATGAGTGTCCGTCTGCTTGGCATCCATCTTAACCTGTTCTCTGCGCACTGGAAAAAGTCACGACGTGACCATACACGTGCCACACGTGCCACTGCCTAAACTGACTGGTCTTCTTATTAGCGGTGTAGAAAATGGGCAAACAGCTCTCAGAGAGAATGGGTTGTCATGTCCACACAAGCAGACAGGCACAATGTGGAGCTCTCAGTGTTTTCTCGATCTTGACGATTGAGCACTTGAATAACCCTAGTTCAATCATTACAGCTCTCTGAAAACTTTTAGCATATTGATGGTTATGACCATGTATTTGGTCTTCACTTTTTGGTGTGCACTTTGAAAACAGCTATTCCTGGTACACGTCTGTTTCTCTCCCCTTTTTAGTGCCAATAAGCAATTTTTGGTGATCCAAATACAATATTAAATTGTCTGACTTCAATGTCAATGTCTGTATTTTCATGTTTGTCCACATATAGATCTGAATTGACATAGGCCTACAGCTAATAGTCAAGTCACCCTCTTATTTATAGCGCTTTTAACAATATAGATTGTTTCAAAGCAGCTTTACAGTGATAATAGGAAATTAAAGTAACAGAGATGGTTTTGGCTTTATAGCAGCTCTAGAATAAAGTTATTGTCCAGCTAAAGTTAGCTTTGATTGATTCACTTCCGTTGCAAAGATCATTAGTTATTAACTTAGGGGCCGCTAACACAACATCATTCAGGTCGTCAGCCAGGTCATCATTCATTCAGGAACCGATTCTGGCTCGGGAACTGGCTCAGGCTCAGGAACAGGCTCGGGAACTGGCTCAGGAACAGGCTCGGGAACTGGCTCAAGCTCAGGAACAGACTCGGGCTCGGGAACAGGCTAAGACTCGGGAACAGACTCAGGCTCAGGAACAGGCTCAAGCTCAGGAACAGGCTCAGGGTCGGGAACAGATTCAGATACAGACTCGGGAACAGATACAGTTCTTGGGGCAGGAACAGGTCTAAGAACATGAACAGTTCTTGGGGCAGGAACAGGTCTAGGGACAGGAAGAGGTCGAGGAACAGAACAGGGAACAGGTATTGGCGGTCAGGCGGTGAGGCGGCAGCCATCCTGGCTGAGGGCTCAGGCAGTGAGGTGGCAGCCATCTTGGCTGAGGGCTCAGGCTGGGCAGTCATAACGTAAAGAAGCCTTGGGTCTGGCTGTGTTCCGGATCGAGGCATGACGCTCTCCAGACACCGGAGGACGGTCTCCCTACAGTCTAGTCCAGTCCGGTGGTGTCAGGGAGGTTGATGGGATGGTTGAATGTGGCCCCGATCTGGAAAACAAGGTACTCAGGCTCTCGTCGTCGAGGGCGCTGGTGACGGCGAGGCAGCAAAAGTCCTTGGTAAATGAAAAATTTGGCTCTCCTGAGCCATGACGATAATTCTCACCCTATCGTCCATTTTGGCCGGTCCAATCTTATGTCACGGTGTGGTGCAGGTAGAAGAAGAAGAAGAATCAAATGTTCCAATGCAAACTTTTACTCACAATATAAATCACATCGAAGACAGGCAGAAGGTTCACACACACTTAATACAACATAATCCAGACAATGAACGAGGTAACACACAGGGCTTAAATACAAAGGGAATACATCAGGGAAAGGAGACACAGCTGACAAGACTAACGAGGACACAGGTGTGACAGATGAACTAATGATGGTAACCTTGGAAACAAATGAGTGACGGGAAAACAGAACAAAGGAAGACATGTGACTAATGAAAACAAGACTCTGACAGAACACAACTCTGGATTCCATTCATATTAATGAATGAGGCATTTATATAGTGCTTTATTATGTACTACCGTACACCCAAAGCACTTTACTATCATATCAGGGGTCTCTCCTCAACCACCACCATATCATATGTTGGCAAAGGGTCAGTCAAGCTTGGAAAATAATACCTTTCCCGTATTTCAGTGGTAAACATGCAAAACCATCCTTTTTACATTCAACTAAGTGCCTCAAACAAAACTCTTAAATATCTTTAAACTGTCCCGTATTATATGCTGATATATGGCACATCATGTCCAAGTGTAAAAAGTGATCAGTTGACTTTACTTAAAGGCAACAGGATTCCTCACTTTTTTAAGTAAATCAACTTTGTGTGTAATTAACAAAATAAGTTATGTGACCTTGACAATTCCAAGTTACTCTGGCAAATAAAAGTTATTAAAACAAAAGAAAATGTGTTGTTAGTACTAACTTATTCTAATTAAATTGCAATTACTTAAAAATGTCAATCTACTTAACTTAAACGTAACAAGTTTTTGTTCTACTTAATTTGAGGAATCCCGTTGCCTTCAAAAAATGAAGTAACCACAACTTATTGTATAGTACTTATAATTCACTTGTGACTGATTTGATGTAATCTCATTTTATTAATTTCTTTGAAAGTCTTTAAAAAAGTGTAGGCTACTACAAATCTTTTTAAAAAAAAAGAAAAAGAAAATGTTCAAACCAGTTTATTCTACTTGCATAAACTGCACAAAAAACACTTCTCTGAAAAAAAAAAAAAAAAAAAAAACATTTTAAATTGTCAATCTGTAATTACTTTAAATGTCAGTGTATTCAGAAAAGCAAAAACTGTATTCAAAGCTATACATCCCCTTTGACTAAGTGGAAAAACAACTTTTTTACATTAAAAAAGCTGACTTAAATTCTGCTGCTGACGATGTAAAAATACATTGATGCTGGTCACCTTAAATTGAAATGTTCCTCATACCTGCAGGGCAGTCTATGTGAAATGCATGAGTTCAAACAAAATACATAAATAAGCATATGATGATTTTTGAAGGATCATGTGACACTAAAGACTGGAGTAATGATGCTGAAAATTCAGCTTTGATCACAGGAATAAATTATATTGAAAGACATAATACAAATACACTGTAAATAATTATTTTCATGATTTATCACAACTTTTTTCCTTTTGTCAAATCAACTTAATTAATGTGGTTCAGATAACATAATATTTTGAGTTTCTGTTGATTAAAGCAATCTCCTTTTAATTTCAGTGAACTCAACATTTTAAGGCAACCAGGTAACTTACTTTTTTAAGTTAAACCAACAATACCAGTTATTTAAAATGTCAAGCTCTACTTAACATTTTCTAGTGTATGCAATGAAAAAAATGTAATTAAAAGGTGAACATAAGTGTATGCGTAAAGTAAATGAAAAAACGCAAGTAACTACAATTTGGTTAAAATTAAGTAAACCTAACATACAAGTTTACGTATTTGTGAGCTGCGTGATATGCAAAAATTCTATCCATTGCAGTAGTTGTGTGGAATACTGCTTTATCATGTTTGGAGCTTAACAACCCCAGTTTCTATTCAACACCATTACAGGTGCATGGAAAAATGTCCTGGACATTCGGCTCAAAATAACTTTTGTGTCACAAAAACAAACACTCACAAAAATAAAAAAACACACGGGCTTATCCCTGTAAGTGGGGTGTTATTAAGTAGATGCTTTCCCTCTATGTTTCCAGCTGCCTCAAACATCGTGCTTCACGAGCCACGACCTCTCCAGAAGCGTGTTTTCTGTGGATCTCTGTGACTAATTGTTTCTATTGTGGTCTTTGTTAAGTTTGTCACTTGGCAGGTCTGTGGCACCGGGCCTGAGCCAGAATGGAGAGAGCAGATGAACAGAAAGGAAGAGTAGGTGCGACCACACCATCACCCCCTCAAAGCATGGCCTCTCACTGCGCTGCCACTCACTCCTGCCGAGGGATGATTAACTAGACTTACGTAACCAGACAGTTCTTTTACTTACTTTAGGACGTTCACACGCCCTATGCAAGCATAATTATGGATTCTTCAAATTAATTAATTTATACCAACAGTGGCAGTTCTGGCCAGTGGTGGACGAAGTAGTTGAGTTAATGTACAGATACCCTTTTAAAATATTACTCCAGTAACCTATTCCTTTTCAATTTTACCTGAGTAAAAGAACAAAAGTACTTGGTTTTTTTATGTACTAAGTATTATGTACTAAGTATTAAAAGTAAAAAGTACTGATTGGTGAAGGGGGGGGGGGGGGGGGGGGGGGGGTTAATACTGTACTAGACACAGATAGCTGGCAGCACAAGTACATCACAGAGATGTCTATTTGATGCGTGTGTTTACATCTGGAAGCTGTTAATTTTTTAGAGTGTTTGCTCATCGGCAATACATCTATAGGACGTTTTATGTCAGATGTCAAATAGACGTTTAGAAAATGTAGATTATGATTATGATTTAGAATTATGTTTATGATTTAGAATGTATGTAAAACTGACATCTTAAAGACGTCTATCAGATGTTAGTAAACAGCAGATGCTTTCCAGATGAAGTGATCTTTAAAAGACATCCCAGCTAACAATTTTTGGTTCCCATAACGTTAGTTTTTGGTACCCAGAACATTCTCAGAATGTTAGTTTATGGTTCCCAGAACGTTATTTTTTATGGTAACCACCCAGCAACGTTCTGGGAACGTTATTTTATTGTTACATAAAAATAAAACCAAAAAAGAACGTTCCCCTAACGTAAGTATTTGGTTCCCAAAAAAATAACCAAAAAATAACATTAGGGGAACGTTCTGTGTTAACTGGGATCTTGCAGACGTACGTGTGCTATCTGGTAGTCTGACTTGCCAAGTAGCCAGCACTAGTCAATAAGTAACATTATGGAATCACAACATCACTTGGAACCATCAATGCCAATGAAGAACCTTTATTTTTAAGAGTGCAGTTTGAGATTGTTCTTTGAGTATCCACCAACATGATGACATATTAGCCCCTTTCACACAGCAATCCCGGTAAATTACCGTAGAATTGCTAGAACAACTTTACCGGTAAATTCAAAAATGTGCTGTTCACACAAGCAACAGAGTTCTTGCTTATTACCGGTAAAAGACCATTCACACATCAGTTCCAAAATACTGGTAAACTCTGTCAAGATGTCATTAACCAGAAGTTTATGCCTTGTTCCTGAAGGGCTAGTTATTTTATCATATGTGACAGTTTCGCTAACTGTTGCTGACAAATCTATTAATCCGCACTGAGGAGGAGAGGCGCTTTAGTTTTGGTATCACTCCAATTTGAAGACATGTGTTGACAGTGCTGAGTTAAACGCGTTATCAATGCACCATTTTATGAATGGCCCAGAGCCGTTGCTCTTTCAACGGCTTCTGATTGGCCCAAATCACTTCTTACGTCAGCGCGTTCTGACCTCATATGTGCAAAATACCAGTAATCTTCATTCTGCGTTCACACAGCGCATATACCTTAATTTACTGGTAATGTTACAACTTCCCTTACTGGTAAATCGCCAGCACTGATAAAAATGATTTTGTGGTGAAGAAAATACTACAGAAAAAAACAATGTAATTTCTACATGAAAAAGTTAGTTCAGCCAAGAATAACAATAATAATAAAAAAAGTAAATTCTATATTAATAATCAATTCAAGAATGTAGAAATTTAAGTATAAATATTAACTTTGTAAAATTACTCAACTTTTCTGATACTGGTGTTCCCATCATGCACTGGGACTTGAATAATTAATGAGGTTGATTTTTCACTATTTTGTGAAATTATCATTATCATTGCTTTTGTTGTTAGGATTAGAAACTTGCCATTTTGTGACATTTGGAGTTCATTTTCTACTCAAAATGACACAAAACCGATCCATCAAATGTTACCGTCATTGTGTATTGTCTACCAAGTATTGAGATCACAGCGTTCACATAATGTGTTTTCTATGATTTGTAGATTTGGTATCTTACACAATATCTATCGTATCATTTATTAAGATATTTGTTAGTAAAGCATATATATAATAGTTGTGGTTTAATTCAATGTTATATTGTTTGAGTGAAATATATTGCAAAGAAAACTTCAACTATATAGGTATTACTCAACCTTTTACTAGCCAAGTAAAAATGACTTATTTTCTTTGTTAATTTCACTCAACTTAGTTAAAGGTACAATATGCAAGAATTTTTGGCCTCTAGAGGGCGCTACATTCCAAACAACAACAACGGCGTAGCTTGATGACGATGTGAAGGAGCGTGGAATGATGGGAACTGTCGTTTTAAACTCCACCGTGGATGTAAATCAGTCAGACGGGAATCGAAAAATCATGTTCATGGATGAGGTTAAGTTTTATTTTTATAATGACATGCTTTTTGTGGCGAGGGGGGCGTGGTTCAGCGCGGTCTGTAATGGGAGAGAGAAGAGACGAGCGTCCCGCAAGTAGGTCAAGTGCAAATGACGAACACCTGTGTCCTATTGCCGTGATCCGTGTGGAGAGACCGCTTTTAAGCCGCGCGCTGGAACGAGAGAGAGACTGAAGAGAAAATTTGACGCAGAGAAAGAAAACCGGTGGATCCGAGCTCTCATTTTTGAACTGTTTTGTGCCGTCGCGGTTGCCACGGTGAACGCGACTTTTGTTTGTTTTGTTTTATTTTAATAAAGTACGAGTCCCAGTCACGCCGACTCGTCTTCTTCCTTCCTGACTCTTGAACCTCATCACACTTTTATTTCATTAAAATGAATTAACCGCAAGAAAAGTAAGGTTTAATACTAAATTGGTTATCACAGATGTTACTGTATGTCGAATTCATTGTTGTGATAACGCAGCGCAGTTTTACGTGTTCTAAACAATTGTTGTAAAAGTACATTCGAACATACCCACATCATTTGCCAAAATACTGATTAATCTTTATGTATAACACATGCTATATTTATTTACATGGCCATAAACACCAGACGTGATAAACAATGTCAATAAACTAGACACAAACCTAAAGCAATAATACTTTCCTTACATAAACATAACTATTACCGAATGCTACATTTGGAAAATATAAAATTAAGCATGCTTTGTCGACAGAACCAGCTGCAATCGGTAAAGAATAATTGTGTTCCATAGCGACTGCACGAAACAAGCTAACGTGTGTTGCTTGATAGACGCTACAACTACAACTTCCGCATTTGTCAAGGACTCCACGCAGTACGAGCAGAAACCGAGGGTAACGCTGATATGATGCAATTGACTGGCGACTCCCAGCTCCCCCCTGCTCTAACGCCCCGTTTCCTTGGTTAAAATCGCAATTTTCTCACGATTTAAAAATAGTTGGAAACATTTGGAATATTGTAAGTAATCAACTTAACAAAATATATAACACTGGCCTTGAGATTATGGGATATTTTAATGCTAAATTTTTGCATATTGTACCTTTAAGTAGAGTTTACTTAATTGCATATGTGAAATTTACTTAATTTGTCTTTAGCAAGTTTTTGCACGTATATTTTTTAAGTAAAATTTAAGTATATATATATATATATTTTTTTTTTTTTTTGGTGTAATTTACCGGTATATTTGAAAAGGTCCTGTTCACACATGATCTGTTACCGGTAATTCACCACTAAAGACGGTATGTGTGAAAGGGTCTAGAATTTTCTATTTAAATTGAATGACTGGAAGAAGGACTCATCTGGACTGGTTTGAATAATAACACATTTTTTATTCCACTAGAAACCTTGTTGGAACCTTGGGTTATTTGGGTTTAATCCAACCTTGTTGTTCTAATACACAGATTTGCCCGCTGTTGCTTTGTAAAGCATTCAAAAGGGCTTAATGATTGTTCTCTCCACCTTTTAATTAATCCTGAAACTGAAGCAAACATTGAGTTTGTTGACGGAGACATATGGGCTGCAGAGAGTGTTTCTGCACAGTTGACAGATCTTTGAGTTCACCAATTCGGCTCAATAGATCTAGTCTAGTATTGATCAATTACTCTGTACACTCCTCAGACAGCAGGGAGGAAAAGTATTGGATAACCTTGATAAGAAAGAGATTTATCACAATCACCATGGCAACCCTGACCATTTTCTTAGTACATTTCATTAGCATTTTTTGTGCATCTACATATTCACCCATCCACATTGTTTGTGGTGTATGTGCTATTGAAGACCAAACTTAGAGAGATCTCGGTGAACTTTGAAATGCTGTGGCCTTAAATGTGTTTGAACACTTTTGGGTACATTAATCACACTTGAAGTTCCACAAACAACTTTTTTGCAACGTTTTGAAATGTGTGATTGTGGTATAATTCTTTCATAATGAAATGGCACTCATACACTGTAAATATACAGTATATATTAGTGCTGTCAGATCGATTAATCACCATTAATCGATCTGACAGCACTAAAATGGTAGCAACATTTTAGTTTTTATGGATTTAACTTAAATTTACATTTAAAAAAAGCATATTTAATTAACTGATATAATGTTAAAACACCAACTTACCAAAGCACTCTGTTTTGTACATTTATAATACACAGACAACAGGTGGTAATGAGAAAAACACGCTTACTGTAGAATCAAAACGCATTAAAAGTATCTTTTCCACATGAGATAATTGTTATGAATATACTGTATATGGAAGATGCACAGTGTCATACACACAAACACAAAACACAATCATGGTAACACACATGACACTAAAATAATGCAATGAACATGTATTTAACAACATAAGATGTAGCATAAAACCCACATAACTGATAAGAAAAACATCAAATGTCTACGTTTTCACTGTGAATTATAAGGTGACTGTATATTTAATAGTATTTTACAATAAAAATATACGAAACTTACCATTAGATTTATTACAATTTTACACTAAGGGAACTTCGCAAGCATTTTTTTAATACCATTAAAATTACAATATTTTTATTTTACAGTGTATCTTTTTAAATGTGGTTTACAATTCAGATTTTTAAAGTCAGGATTTTAGTTATGAAATAAACCACTTATTTTTAAAACAATAAAACTAATCTTGACAGAGGAGCTTCTCTTTCTAAGATGGCTTTCATATTATGAAGCAAATGTTTAAAGATAATGCAAAAAAAAAAAAAAAAAAACAGTTCAATATCAACAACTTGTTCCAAGATGCAGTCAGCTTTGTATCTATAGGCACTGGAGTTGTTTGTGCTTATGTAATGGGTGAACATGCTCGGAGACCCTACTGGGTGTTAGCGGTTCAGGACTGGCACACGTTCACACCATGTCTCTCTCCTTCTGCTGTCCGTGACAGAGGGGAAGCATTACTAATCTGCCTCAAACAGAGCAACAGAGACTCTCAGAGATGAAGAGCCATGGAGATATAGAAAAACGTGTACATGGAAGAGAGAAACTAGCATATAAACAAGCATGTAAAACCACTTTTGTTCTGCTCTGACAATGAGTCTTCTCCGTGTTACCGAGCAACATTTCCATAAAAAAGCCTAAGCCTATAAGCTGAATCACACTGCGGTACAAATTTGTTTGAGTCCAGGAGCTAAAATAAATTCTGAAAACCAATCCATGATATTCATGAGATTCCTAGATTCACATGGTGCATCATATTTAGGTACTGAAGATCAATGGAAAACTTGAACTTGAAATGTGAGTTTGAAAGAAAGAAAAAACCTTGAGCGTGAGGCTGAGGTGCCAGTTTGGAAACCCACCGAACAATAGAGCTATGATTGCCATTTTGCTTTTTGTGACTGCGTATCGGAGGGTTTGTTCTCGTAATGGCAAGAGCCTGACTAAATGCATGTCTTAATTGTAACGTTTAAAGGAACCACGCTGAGAATGGGAATGAAAGCAAAGAGAGTGACTCAAAGGTGAGAAAGCATGAACGATGGAGGTTGAGGCAGCGTCTGGAATATAAAACCAGATCTTTGTGGTGTTTTACATTGTTGCAATTGTTTAAATGATGCCCTTGTGCATGCTATTGTGCTATGCATTTCTGCTGAATTTTAAACAGATGGAAAAATAAGGCATATGATTGATTTACTAGTTAATAAGTGTTCCAATGAATACCTTTGTACGTTTCTAGGGAAATATATTGTAATGTGAAATAGCCTTAAGATTAAAATGATGTGTTTTGACAAACCAGTTCAAAAATACATGTTTCTGGAGTGCAGAATTATGAATGAATGATCAATCACATTCCCTGACATGAAAAATATATCCATATCATCTATACATACAGTGGGGAAAGTATTCAGACCCCCTTAAATTTTTCACTCTTTGGTATATTGCAGCCATTTGCTAAAATCATTTTTCCTCATTATTGTACACACAGCACCCCACACAGTACCCCACAGAATTGTTGACATTTTTGCACATTTATTAAAAAAGAAAAATTTAAATATCACATGGCCCTAAGTATTCAGACCCTTTGCTGTGACACTCATATATTTAACTCAGGTGCTGTCCATTTCTTCTGATCATCCTTGAGATGGTTCTACACCTTCATTTGAGTCCAGCTGTGTTTGATTATACTGATTGGACTTGATTAGGAAAGCCACACACCTGTCTATATAAGACCTTACAGCTCACAGTGCGTGTCAGAGCAAATGAGAATCATGAGGTCAAAGAAATGCCTGACGAGCTCAGAGACAGAATTGTGGCAAGGCACAGATCTGGCCAAGGTTACAAAAAAATGTCTGCTGCACTTAAGGTTCCTAAAAGCACAGTGGCCTCCATAATCCGTAAATGGAAGACGTTTGGGACAACCAGAACCCTTCCTAGAGCTGGCCGTCCGGCCAAACTAAGCTATCGGGGGAGAAGAGCCTTGGTGAGAGAGGTAAAGAAGAACCCAAAGATCACTGTGGCTGAGCTCCAGAGACGCAGTCGGAAGATGGGAGAAAGTTGTAGTAAGTCAACCATCACTGCAGCCATCCACCAGTCGGGGCTTTATGGCAGAGTGGCCCGACGGAAGCCTCTCCTCAGTGCAAGACATATGAAAGCACACCTGAAGGACTCCAAGATGGTGATAAATAAGATTCTCTGGTCTGATGAGACCAAGATAGAACTTTTTGGCCTTAATTCTAAGCGGTATGTGTGGAGAAAACCAGGCACTGCTCATCACCTGTCCAATACAGTCTCAACAGTGAAGCATGGTGGTGGCAGCATCATGCTGTGGGGGTGTTTTTCAGCTGCAGGGACAGGACGACTGGTTGCAATCGAGGGAAAGATGAATGCGGCCAAGTACAGGGATATCCTGGACGAAAACCTTCTCCAGAGTGCTCTGGACCTCAGACTGGGCCGAAGGTTCACCTTCCAACAAGACAATGACCCTAAGCACACAGCTAAAATAAGGAAGGAGTGGCTTCACCACAACTCCGTGACTGTTCTTGAATGGCCCAGCCAGAGCCCTGACTTAAACACAATTGAGCATCTCTGGAGAGACCTGAAAATGGCTGTCCACCAACGTTTACCATCCAACCTGACAGAACTTGAAAGGATCTGCAAGGAGGAATGGCAGAGGATACCCAAATCCAGTCCGTTCCCAAAAAGACTCATGGCTGTATTAGATCAAAAGGGTGCTTCTACTAAATACTGAGCAAAGGGTCTGAATACTTAGGACCATGTGATATTTCAGTTTTTCTTTTTTAATAAATGTGCAAAAAGGTCAACAATTCTGTGTTTTTCTGTCAATATGGGGTGCTGCTGTGTGTACAATAATGAGGAAAAAAAAATTACTTAAATGATTTTAGCAAATGGCTGCAATATAAGAAAGAGTGAAAAATTTAAGGGGGTCTGAATACTTTCCGTACCCACTGTATCTATATGGGTCCAAAAGTGAGATCACTACTGACCTTGATTTTGAATTTTTCTTATTTAATACATTTTGTTTATAGCAAATTATTAGCACGACAATTTGAGTTAGAAAAGTTACATTTAAAACTAATCTAAATGTCAGAATGTCTCAGTATTTTAATTGCCCTGTTTGCTTTAATGGCAGCAGCAAATGCTATTATTATGGAGAAGGCCCTAGACCAGGGCTGCGTCCGAAATCGTATACTCTAGTAATTACTTCACAACCACTAAAAAATATTTCGTTCTATGCGGAAAATGTTTCCGTTTTTAGTACATCATTGTCATGTAAATTTACTCTCTGTGTGATTTTCGAAACTTTTTTTAAGTACTAAAAGGCTTGCCAGTTAACAAATAATAGCAACATCATGTCAAGAGAATCATCGCAAGTGAAAATGATTATAACCATCTCAACAATGAAAACATCTTAGAATCTGTGTAGACAGAAGCCAGTTTTAATAACTCTTCCTTTGCTATGGAGAAACATCTCCTCCTGCCATGAATGTCTATTTAACATATAGGAAAAAAAATCACTTATTTGTTGTGAATGTATTTGTCACTGAATCGTTCATTCAAGAGATTCGTTCAAAAAATCTTTGCATGAGTCATTAAATCATGCATTTTAAAATTAATTCAATATTTTGCAAGAATTTTGCAAAATTAACATTTTGTCAGAATCTCTTATTAGAATTTAGAATCAGAATTAGACTTATTTTATTTGTTTATTCAAAATCGTGGGAGAATCGTGATCTCTATTTTACACAGTTTACTCAATTTATCCAGAATCGTGCAGCTCTAAAAAGAACTGTGATGTTTAGAACAGTCTTGATGTGGAACTGTGATGTTTAGAACATTCTGGATGTGGAACTGTGATGTTTAGAACATTCTGGATGTGGAACTGTGATGTTTAGAACATTCTTGATGTAGAACTGTGATGTTTAGAACATTCTTGATGTAGAACTGTGATGTTTAGAACATTCTGGATGTGGAACTATATTGTTTTGAACATTCTGGATGTGGAACTGTGATGTTTAGAACATTCTGGATGCGGAACTGTGATGTTTAGAACATTCTGGATGTAGAACTGTGATGTTTAGAACATTCTTGATGTAGAACTGTGATGTTTAGAACATTCTGGATGTAGAACTGTGATGTTTAGAACATTCTTGATGTGGAACTGTGATGTTTAGAACATTCTTGATGTAGAACTGTGATGTTTAGAACATTCTGGATGTGGAACTATATTGTTTTGAACATTCTGGATATGGAACTGTGATGTTTAGAACATTCTGGATGCGGAACTGTGATGTTTAGAACATTCTGGATGCGGAACTGTGATGTTTAGAACATTCTGGATGCGGAACTGTGATGTTTAGAACATTCTGGATGCGGAACTGTGATGTTTAGAACATTCTGGATGTAGAACTGTGATGTTTAGAACATTCTGGATGTGGAACTGTGATGTTTAGAACATTCTGGATGTGGAACTGTGATGTTTAGAACATTCTGGATGCGGAACTGTGATGTTTAGAACATTCTGGATGCGGAACTGTGATGTTTAGAACAGTCTTGATGTGGAACTGTGATGTTTAGAACATTCTGGATGTGGAACTGTGATGTTTAGAACATTCTTGATGTAGAACTGTGATGTTTAGAACATTCTTGATGTAGAACTGTGATGTTTAGAACATTCTGGATGTGGAACTATATTGTTTTGAACATTCTGGATGTGGAACTATATTGTTTTGAACATTCTGGATGTGGAACTGTGATGTTTAGAACATTCTGGATGCGGAACTGTGATGTTTAGAACATTCTGGATGTAGAACTGTGATGTTTAGAACATTCTTGGTGTAGAACTGTGATGTTTAGAACATTCTGGATGTAGAACTGTGATGTTTAGAACATTCTTGATGTAGAACTGTGATGTTTAGAACATTCTGGATGTGGAACTATATTGTTTTGAACATTCTGGATATGGAACTGTGATGTTTAGAACATTCTGGATGCGGAACTGTGATGTTTAGAACATTCTGGATGTGGAACTGTGATGTTTAGAACATTCTGGATGCGGAACTGTGATGTTTAGAACATTCTGGATGCGGAACTGTGATGTTTAGAACATTCTGGATGTAGAACTGTGATGTTTAGAACATTCTTGATGTAGAACTGTGATGTTTAGAACATTCTTGATGTGGAACTGTGATGTTTAGAACATTCTGGATGTAGAACTGTGATGTTTAGAACATTCTTGATGTAGAACTGTGATGTTTAGAACATTCTGGATGTGGAACTATATTGTTTTGAACATTCTTGATGTAGAACTGTAATGTTTAGAACATTCTGGATGTGGAACTGTGATGTTAAGAACATTCTTGATGTAGAACTGTGATGTTTAGAACATTCTTGATGTTGACCTGTGATGTTTAGAACATTCTGGATGTGGAACTATATTGTTCTGAACATTCTTGATGTAGAACTGTCATGTTTAGAACATTCTTGATGTAGACCTGTGATGTTTAGAACATTCTGGATGTGGAACTATATTGTTCTGAACATCCTTGATGTAGAACTGTGATGTTTAGAACATTCTGGATGTAGAACTGTGATGTTTAGAACATTCTTGATGTAGAACTGTGATGTTTAGAACATTCTTGATGTAGAACTGTGATGTTTAGAACATTCTGGATGTAGAACTGTGATGTTTAGAACATTCTGGATGTAGAACTGTGATGTTTAGAACATTCTTGATGTAGAACTGTGATGTTTAGAACATTCTGGATGTGGAACTATATTGTTTTGAACATTCTTGATGTAGAACTGTGATGTTTAGAACATTCTTGATGTAGACCTGTGATGTTTAGAACATTCTGGATGTGGAACTGTGATTTTTAGAACATTCTTGATGTGGAACTGTGATGTTTAGAACATTCTTGATGTAGAACTGTGATGTTTAGAACATTCTGGATGTGGAACTATATTGTTTTGAACATTCTGGATATGGAACTGTGATGTTTAGAACATTCTGGATGCGGAACTGTGATGTTTAGAACATTCTGGATGTGGAACTGTGATGTTTAGAACATTCTGGATGTAGAACTGTGATGTTTAGAACATTCTGGATGTGGAACTATATTGTTTTGAACATTCTTGATGTAGAACTGTGATGTTTAGAACATTCTTGATGTGGAACTGTGATGTTTAGAACATTCTTGATGTAGAACTGTGATGTTTAGAACATTCTGGATGTGGAACTATATTGTTTTGAACATTCTGGATATGGAACTGTGATGTTTAGAACATTCTGGATGCGGAACTGTGATGTTTAGAACATTCTGGATGTGGAACTGTGATGTTTAGAACATTCTGGATGTAGAACTGTGATGTTTAGAACATTCTGGATGTGGAACTGTGATGTTTAGAACATTCTTGATGTAGAACTGTGATGTTTAGAACATTCTGGATGTGGAACTGTGATGTTTAGAACATTCTGGATGTGTGATTGTCTTGTGCCACACTAGGAGATTAGATCTCAGTGTGTCTGCTGTCTCTGTCACCCCCTGTTAAGACAAGCACATCGAGATCCAATCATCCAGCAGTGTTTAGAGGCGGTCTTCAGGTGCAAAGACAAAGGCAGCGGGCGGTACGAACAAGATGATACTTAATTAAAAAGCCGAATCTGCTTCCCATCACTAATACGGGCTGACAGAGGTCAGGGACGGTATGAGAGACGCTTTCAAATTAAGACAGAGACTCACTAGGACAGGGCCTGGATTTTCAATCAGCGATTTCCAAGACCAGCCCCTAACAAATAACATAGCAAACATTCTAGAATCCAACTTAATAGAGTAGCCTACAGCTAAAAAAAATAAAAATGCTGCATACAAATTAAAAAGTGAAACAAATTTAAATGAATAGCTAGGCTGCAAATCTGTAAAGTGTCATGTCCACAGTATAAAAACTTTGATTTTGTCTTTATGGACCTTTTTTATTTGGAAGGGAGTATTCTTAGTTTTAAAAACATACTGATAAGTCTAAATATAATTTTGACAGGAAAAACATATAGAATATATAAACACGGCAGCACCTAAACCTTTATTTTACAACTATTATCTGTTTTGGACACAATATAGGCCTATGTGGATTCACTTTTCCTCTCTGTAAATGTGTGTGTGTGTGTGTGTGTGTGTGTGTGTGTGAGAGAGAGAGAGAGAGAAAGCACGCGCGCTCTCTGCCAAGTGACAGATAAAGACACTGATGCGCTGCTTTAAATAAAAATCAAATTGGTGCGATTAGTTTATGCGATTGTTTAAATCAGATTTTATCCCTCTGTGGAAACACAGAAGTCTAGCTGTTCCCTTAACAGATAAATTGGTCACACGCCAATCATTGGTCTTATATACTTGGCAATGTTTCTGTGCAGATCTGCCATGTCAGTCGTTCTTGTGATGTTGATGTTCTACACAATTTCTCAGATGAGAAGAAAACAGAATTTTTATTTATTTTTACTTTCAGAACCTCTATTGAACGTTGCAATTTCACATCTGTCTCTATTGTTTCTGGAACAATCTATCTCTCTCTCTCTATTGTTTCTGGAACAATATCTCTCTCTTTCTATCTGTAGCTATACAGTTCAGGTCAAAAGTTTGGAATAATAATGATTTTTTTTTATCTTATGCTTATCAAGGCCTCAACAGTAATGTTGTAAATTATGGCTGTTTTCTGTTTGAATAAATATAATGTATTCCTGTGATCAAAACAGAATTTTCTGCATCATTACTCCAGTCTTCAGTGTCTCATGATCCTTCAGAAATCATTCTAATATGATGATTTGATGCTTATAGAAACATTTATTATTTTTATCAATGTTGAAAATTGTTTTTGCTGCTTAATATTTGTGGAAACAGTGATAGATTCTTTCAGGATTCTTTGACGAATAGAAAGTTTAAAGTTTTTTTTTTATCTTTCTTACACCAAACTTTTCCAGTTTTGATAATAAGCATCAAAAACTATTTTCAACATTGATAATAATGTTTGCAGAAATGTTTCTTGAGCATCAAGTCATCATATTAGAATGATTTCTGAACTGAAGGATCATGTGACACTGAAGACTGGAGTAATGATGCTGAGGAGAATTGCGCCTAAGAGAATTCCTTCAAAAACTTTTTGTGGCATTGCATTTACCAAACAAACTTAGACTAGAGACAATTAGCTTTTAAAAGTTCTGAGATGTGAAGTTCTCAAAGTGCATCTCATCCCATTATGTCTCCTAACTCATTAACAAAATGACACCATCAAAGAATGGAGCAGTTGGGCTTCTCAGTAGTGTGTGTGTGTGTGTGTGTGAGAGAGAGAGACAGAGGTGTTACAAAACAAGGCTTCAATTCAATTCAAAAACATGATCAAGTGTGGTCTGTAGTGGTGTGTCCTCTAGTGGTGAGTAGCTTGCACAACACAAACAGCACACTGCACAAAAATATTAATCTATACTGTATTATATCTGCCATAAAAATCAATCTGTTATTTACACATACAGGAATGTTGGAGCGCACATTGATTCATGAATACATTTATAATTACAACTGCTACAGAGCACTGAAGAGAAACCAGTCTAGAATCATGTCTCTTGAATGCCCATTATTTTCATCTTACTATTTACGGACCACAATAAGGCCCTGTTTACAACTGGTATTAAAATGCGTTTTGGTCGTACTAAATACAGGTGTAAATGGGGTCTAAAACGTTTTGAGTTTGTCCACTTTCACTTCCAGAGTTAGTCAAAAACACATTTGACCGGATTGCTTTCGTAGTGTAAACGCTCATGTGGTCGAATGTGTTCAAACAGCCACAAAAGACCATCTACTCTCCGTCTACTAAGTAAACTAGCGCGCTAGCCAGACGGGATTTAAACTTTGTCGGCTGGAGAACCACGTTTGTTTTGAAGACGAAAAACGTACCAAGCACAATGTTCTCTCACCATTCCTGATTTCTAACACAGCGTTCGCCGTGATCTTGCGTCCATCAGAGAAGAAACAAAAGCTGCTGCTCTCCGTGTGTTTTTCCGTCATCTCCCGGTGCGTTTATATAAAAATTGCGTGGGCTTATTCTGTCCATTAGATCGAAAGATCTGAAAAAGACCATACATTTACCCGCCCATAGACCCTGACCTCGAAGAAATCAGGACAGAAGTGGTTGAAAGTGGACAAAAGAGACGGATTAAACCACCAGGTGTAAACAGATCGACCAAAACGCATCTTAATACCAAGTGTAAACAGGGACTAGCATACATTATACCACATCAAGAAGATCTGGATGGTCGTAAATGGTTCAGGAAAGTTTTCAAAAACAAAGTCTTCCTATTTCTACCCTTTGCATGTTAAAAGTCCATAGTGAGAATTTTATAGTGTACTCATTCATCTTTAGCTACTAGGCATAACATTATCCATTGGAAAGGTTGCAGATTAGTGTCCATCAAGGCTCAAGAGATTATTTGGCCACATCCTGACCAAGCATTAAGAAGTTGAGAAATGTACTGTAGCACTTTTAGTCGGTTGTGGTAGTAAGAGCTGGGATTGAACTGGGTCAAGCAAACTGCTGGGTGAACGTCTGATGGAACTCCTTCAGTTTGTGGAGCATAATCTTGAGCTTGTCTGTTGGAGGTAGGATGGTCATCCTGGTAAAGAAGAGGAATGGAGAGGAGGGGGACGAAGAGGTTGATTAATATTCAACAATATTATTGATCTGCCTGCATTGACACCATTATAGGAGAACTGAACTGAGCTGGACGATGACATCAATGTTTTCTCCAGAGCGGCTATATATGAACTAAATTAATAACTTTTTTACAACAGAAATGAACCATCACTGAACTTACTTAAGCTGGACTATGACAATATTTTCTTCTAGATCTACCGAGACAAACTTAGTTGCATTATTTTCCTGTTATCACTGTACAGCTGCTTTGAAACAATCTGACAAAATTACATTTTTCATTACATACAATTTTTAGCAAATATTCCATTCCATGTAGTTTTTCAATTATAATCATTTCAATTATATTGATTGAGAAGCTACGAAGCCCCTAAAGAGACAATTATTATATATTTTTTTATATTATATTTTAAAAAATATATATATATTTCAATGCTTTTGCGTTCTCTCGCAAAACTTTTGTGTTCCCTGAGAGACTTTACATTCTCTCGCAAAACTTTTGTAAAAAAATATATATATTTCATTAATTTTGCAACCAAACACAAAGTTTTTTGTTGGAATCCAATGCTTTTGTGAGAAAACACAAAAAAATATTAAAATATAAAAAATTTCTCCGATCTAATATTTTTTTTCCCATCACCATGTCTCAGTAAGAAGAAGCTACATGGACTATTTATACAAATAATATAATAATAAAAAGGTATGTGGAAATTATTCCATGTAGCTTCTCAATCACAATAATTATAGTTAATGAGCATACATAGACTATTTGCAAAAAAAATTAAATTATAATTTGCTTATGAAAACAATAAGTATCTGTTATACATAATTTATAAGGAAAAACGTTGTGGGTGTGAATGCTTTCCTTTTTCTTTCTTTTTTTTTAACCAAATATTCCATAGCTTCTTAATGAATATGAGCTAAGCAGCATGTCTAATAAATTTGGCATAAAATGAAAAATACCTATTTATTTATTTTTATTTTTTTTAAACTTTCTTTGACCTGTCATAACGTGATCTTCCGGTGAAACGTCAGACTCTCTCTGCTGATGTATGTCGGACTCCTCCAATCATGTAGTCTGCTTAAACTCCGCCTCTTTTCTACAGTCGACTGCAAGCTCGCAATCGCACTCAGTTTCACGACTTTAAGAGTCCAATACGTGTACATTGTGTGTGAACGATTCACTGTACAAACCATGAGAAGAAAGTTCCAAACTCTTGAGGACAAACACACACACACCTGAAGTGGTAAGTGCCATCTCTTTGACCAAAACCGCTGCCAGGAACGAGACAGATCCCGGTGTCCTCCAGAAGTTTCATGCAGTAGAACATGTCTGGAGCCTGACCCTTTGCCTGTATTCACACACAGACAAACAAGTCATGAACCAAGTCAATAATACCATTAAGCAGAAGACAAAGAACATGTGACACAAAGCGACCTTGGCTTCGTTGATGGCGCGTTGAGGTAGGGTGATCCGGGGGAACGAGTACATGGCTCCCTGCACAGGGTTACAGCTGATGCCTGGCACTGTATTCAGGATCTCCTCGGTCAGTTTGGCTTTTTCAGCCAAGGCACTCAGAACGGCTGTTCGCTCCTACACAAGACAGAGGAGGAGGAATAAATAAAGGAAGAGTCTGGGACACTAGCCAGTACGTCTACCATCATTAAAACAGCTAATTGGGAACAAAATACCCAGCTTTTTATGCAGAAACCAAAGAAACATTGTTTTCTTTTGAATTACATGTTTTTTTTTGTCCACATAATACGTCATTGGGGGTTTTGACCAAATTTACTTATTTATTGACAAAAACACCTGGAACATTCTTCAAAATATCTTATTTTTTGTTCCCCAGAAGAAAGACAATGAGTCTCATTCACTAACTGTGCAGATACGTACAAATGTTTTCACAAACAAATCACAATTCATCAGTAACTTTCATACTAAAATGTATACTACATTTAGTTTTTTACGGAAAAAAATTAGGAACAACTGAAACTATATATACAATATCTATCCGTCCATCCATCCATCAGTCCATCCATCTGTCCGTCCACCTACGTAACTACCTATCTATCTATCCATCCATCCATCCATCCATCCATCCATCCATCCATCCATCCATCATCTATCCATCTATCCATCCATCCATCCATCCATCATCTATCCATCTATCCATCCATCCATCCATCCATCCATCCATCCATCCATCCATCCATCATCCATCCATCATCTATCCATCTATCCATCCATCCATCCATCCATCCATCCATCCATCATCCATCTATCCATCCATCCACACAATTCATGTGCATTGTGCATACATAAATTTTTCGCAATAAGTTCTCCTGTGCATATTAATACGAATAATCCACTTATTTATCCAACAATCCAATTATTAGTGAATGAGACCCAGTGTCTTGGAAATAACTTTTCCCATAACAAAGAGTTGTACACCAGCAAGTTAGTTACTCATCTAGAAGTGCTAGAAGATGGAAAGAGGAAGGCACCTTCATGAACGTCTGGTAGGAGGGTTCTCCGGGCTGAGGGCAGTTGACCACCAGGTCCATGAGGGCTTGACCGGGCACAGGTGGGCACAAGCGCACTGACACCAGCTTGGAGAGCTGAGCTTTGACCTCTGGGTCCATGTTGATGACCTCCATGTATCCCCCTCGAAAACCACATCTGAAAGTGTGTTCATGTACGTTAGAAAAGAAAGTACGTTGGATGAACTCGGTGCACATGGAAATCCACTTTGTTATCGGATTGTTTTCTGTGCACAAAAATGTACTTTTAAAGGAACCGTATGTAAGATTGTGGCCAAAACTGGTACTGCAATCACTTTCAAATTACTGTAGAGCGGTGTATCCCCTCCCCCTCCCCCCTGACTCGAGGTTGCCAGATAGGCTGCAGGATCCAGCAGGAACGTTTGTAGCTACAGCTGTGGTAACTAGAGCAGAGCTGGCAACCCGGATGCCGAAACACTACTGACTTCGTGATTGGTAGATAGGTGGAGGGTGGCGCTTCAGGCCAAAACACAACATGACAACATCAACATCAGTTGAGGGCTGCAACTTCACTTTTTAAATGACAATATCCTGGCCAGACTACTGTTGTCAGTGATATAAGTATTTGAAATGAACATGATTTCTTAATGTCTAGTGACATATCAGGGCCATTTTATGATTAATTGAAATACATTTCTTACATACAATTCCTTTAAGCATATTGTTTCATACAGACAGTATGAACTTGCTACTGCTAATAGACACACAGACATGCTGCAGTGAGTATGTAATATCTGCTGCTGCATTAATAGACATACATAAATCCTGTAGCAGATCTAGACAGGTGGAGCTGGGGAGGTGGAGGGTTTCAGAGGAACTCTGACTAACCTACAGCAAACACTGAACCAGACTATTTAAATGTTGAGCAAGCAATCTCATTGGCTGCAGTATCAGCAGAGGCCAATCGACTTGTACATGCAGTTATGATGTGATTGCTTGCAGATTGCATTAACCTATCAACCAGCGCCCTCTAGAGTTCCATGACTGAACTAGATATGTATACAACAGAGTCAGGTCCATACCAATGCAATGTGCTTCCCTGTGACATGATAAACCTCACGGATGTGTACTCACTCTCCCATGTAGCACTTAGAGGTGGAGTGGAATGATACCAGCTCTATTTTCCTTGAATACTCTGGACCCATCTCGAACAGCACTTTCTTGAAGGAGTGAAACTCACAGCCCTCTGCGTATACATTGTCCTGATACACCTAAGAAACAGATGCATAGTAAAATAAATGTTTAGCGCTGAGCAAGTAGGGTGAGAAATGCTTGCCTTAAACCCTTGTATGAAAGTGTGCACTTCTATGCCTGTAGATGCTGATATGATGTGAATACAGATTTATAGTATGATATAATATGGTGTAAACGTCATATGACCACCATTATTAACTTACTTCATCAGCCATTAGGAAGAGGTTTTCTTTGGCTGCAAATCGAATTACATCTTCAATACATTGTCTGCTTTGTACCTGACCTGTTAAAAAAAGAAAGAATGGGCAAAAAAAAAAAAAAAAAAAAAGTCAGCTATAGGACAAGCTGAGAAGAAACAATTCTTTAAATAATAAAAAAAATACAATCTTGAAAAACATTATTTATACCACATGTTGGTTGACTACACTGTTTTAAGGTTTGGAGTCTGTTAAGTTTTTGAAAGAAATCTCTTATACTCACCAAGGCAGAATTTGATCAATAGTGAAAACAGTAAATATTGTAAAATGAAATTTCAATTGTTTTCTAATTGAATATAGTTGAATATGTTATTTTTTCCTTTGATCAAAGCTGAATTTTCAGCATCATTACTCCAGTCTTCAGTGTCACATGATTCCTCAGAAATCACTCTAATATACTGAGTTGATGCTCAAGAAACATTTCTGATTATTATCAATGTTAAAAAAACATTTGTGCTGCTTGATATTATTGTGGAAACATTTCTTTCAGGAGTCTTTGATGAATAGAAAAGCTATATGTAATACTGTTACATTTGATCAATTTAATGTATCCTTGATGAATAGAGTATTCAATTCTTTAAAAAAAGCTTATTGACCCCAAACGTTTGATATATATATCAAACGTACGCATCGATTTACGGCGAAAGAGTAACCCCTGACCTGACGCATGACGCATTGACGCAAAACAAAACACCAGTCACAAAGTCTAAAGCGAGAATTTTTAAAGAGAAATAAAGAATGATTTCGAGATTACAAAAAAAAACATCACTTTGCTTCAGAAGGCCTTTATTAACCCTCTGGAGTCATGGATTACTTTTATGATGGATGGATGCACTTTTTGGGACTTTAAAATCAGGACCGCCATTCACTACCATTATAAAGCTTGGAAGAGCCAGGACATTTTTTAATATAACTCTGATTGTGTTCGTCTGAAAGAAAAAAGTTATATACACCTAGGTTGGCTTGAGGGTGAGTAAATCATGGGGTAATTTTCATTTTTGGGTGAACAAACCTTTTAACTTCACTGCATTACAGATGATCAAATTTGAATTTGTTCTTTTGGAAATGATCTTAATGGTTTACCAGTGGGGTTGCCGGGGTTGATGATGCACAGCACACGGGGGTTGCAATGCTCTCTGGCTGCTTGTAGAGATCGCTGTAGCTCACTTATGTCTAGACTCCAGCACTTCTCCTCATTCAAGTAGTAATTCACCTGGACGGCACCCAGCTCTGCTATAGATGCAGAGTACAGAGGGTACTGAGGAATAGAGATCATGACCCCCGTCCGTGTGTGACCCTCCCCAGTTGTCAACAGCTTCAGTATGGTCTAAAAGACAACAAGATAAAGACAATGTGACCATAAGAGTAAAACTAGATTTCCTCAATAAAATGTGAGAGGTGCATGATGCTAGGGGTGGTTGTTGGGGCCTTGTTATGTGGTTTGCAAGACCAAGTCAAAAGAGGCACCCCAAAATTCCTATGATATTCTGGCCCCTATATGTGTCTCAATGTAAGGCTATGTTTTTTTATTTTTTATTAAAATCTTTAGTCTGATTGCTATGGAAGCTTGTTTCAGCTACGGAATAAACTTTTTATTTCACAATTCTGACTTTTTTTCTTGAAAAGGCGAATTTATATCTCCCAGCTGTGAGGAAAAAAGTGAGAATTGCTATTTTTGCAAGAAATAAAGTCCAAATATGCGAGATATTAACTCGAATTTCAAAACAAAATAAAAAACAAAAATCAGAATTGGAAGTTATAAAGTTGTAAAAAGTCACTTATACTTGTTTTATATAAAAATGACATTTGTCACAAAATGTAGTTATAAAAAAAAAAAAAAAAAAAAATGATTTATACGAGTTTGAAAGACAAATACACTTTTTATTTGAAATATTGAAGGTGCTGTTTTTTGTTCACTCAACTGATGAGTTGACATATGGAATAATAAGTATACTGGATAAAGTAGAGCAGAAATCTGGTGGACTGTCTCTTTAACTGACATACTGGAGAGGTCACCGTGATTTTGCCAAGTAAGACATGTTCCTGCATCAACATATTTTGTTGATCCTGGAACAACATTCCTGTCCGAAAACAGCCCTAACCCTGCTATCCCTACCCCTAAATTACATTCACCTATTGGAGCAGGCTGACTCTTAAGTACACAAGTTAAGTGTACAAAGAACTTTGTTTGCGTTTGCCTGACGTACCACAATGCCGTCACTGGCTCCTGTTGTGAGGTAGATGTTATCAGGATCAGACGGAATACCGCCGTCACGGCGCTGAATGTACTTCGCAACATCATGCCTTACACAGTCAATGCCCTGACTGGTTGTGTACGCACCTGACGAACAAGAGGGAAAGAGCAAAGGGAGGGGTGAATATGGGAAGAATTTCATATTACAGAGTCTTAAAACCTCAGATGCCTTTTGGACAGTGACTAACATCAGCACTTTAATCAGTAACATCCCTGAGTAGATTGAATAACATCAGCTAGTTCAGCAGTCAACAATTAGTAGAGTTTAGTTTATCATTTTATGTGGGATATTAGGTAAAAAATTTACATATACTGCATAGATAAGGGAAAGTGTATATTTTGTGTCCTGTAACTGGTCACCATTTCTTTCTTTCTTTTGTAGAACACAAAAGATGATATAACCATTTAAGAGATGATAAAAGATGATTTTAACCACTTAATGAAAGTCAATGGGGTCCAAAAAACACTGGAGCCCACTGACTTTCATTGTATGAAAAAGTAAAAACATCAATAAAAACCATCTGATATTTCATGTCAGCTTCCTTTATCACATACCGATGCTATTCCCTCCACATGATTGCAAAATACGCCTCGCTCGGTTTTTGGCATCCTCTGGAAACTTGTTGTCATCAAGTAGTTGTGGATAAGTACACAGTGCCATCACCTTGAAAAACAATTCAGTTATGAGACCATAAAAACATCTAGAACAAACTAAGCAAAATTAATCAAATAAAATCTATGCGCAAAGTGGTCCATCTAAAATGTTGACTTTGGTTAATGCATGGAACAGCTGAAAGTGCAGTGGACCTGAAAATGACTGGAAAGGACTAGAATAGATCATTCATTGAGACTCCTAGTCAGCAAAACAAGATGAGTCAGCTACCTGTCGAAAGAAGGTGATTGGCCGTTGCCCCATAGCGTGAGCATCGCCGATATTGGCTTTAATGACCTCTTCAAAAGGCTTCTTGACCCCCTGAAATGGAGTAAAATATATCAAACAAAATGTAGGAAAGCAGACAATGATATCCAGCATAGATGTTATCAGTCATGAATAGAGTTGAGGTTGGAATACAGTGCACAACTTTTAAAATCTGAACAGATTTTAAAACACTGGGCATCATACACTTGCCAACTTTGTAGAAGATTAAAGAGAAAAACTGGGCATTAACGACTGAGGATCACACAATACCATACTTTCAAGTCGTTCCCAACACAATAAACTCACACAGAAACATGAGCATTACCAATGAAAACACTATGAGTTCTAAAATCGGCTCAAAACATCTTGGTGGAATTTGAGGTATGCTTGGGATTATTGTTCTGTTGGAAGGTCTAATGACGCCCAAGCTCCAGCTTCCTCACTGACGGCATGATGTTTTCTCCTAGGATTTCCTGATACTTAAATTAATCCATCTTGCCTTCCAAACGCTGCAGGTTTCCAGTGCCAGAGGATATAAAGCAGCCCCAGAGCATCACTGAGCCACCACCATGCTTAACTGTAGGCAGAGTGTTCTTATGCTTCATTCTTCTTCCTCCAGACATACTGCTGATCCATAGGGCCGAAAAGTTCCAGTTTTGTTTCATCGCTCCACAGAACAGAATCCCAAAACGTCTGTGGCTTATCTATATGATTTTGAGCATACTGGAGCAGACATTTCTTGTGCTTTTGGGTCAGTAGGGGTGTACGTCTTGGAGTTCTGGCATGCGTTTAGTATGAGCCTTACTGTGCAAGCTGAAACCTCAGTGCCTGTTGCCACCAAGTCTGGCTGTGGGTCTTTTGCAGTCACTCAAGGGTTTTTCTGAACCTGCCTTCTCAGAGATCTGGTTACAGCCATTAAAGGGATAGTTCACTTTGAAATTAATTTTTGATATGTTTTAGCTTACCTCAAGGGCATCCAAGATGTAGGTGTCTTTGTTTCCGCAGTAGTTTCAATTTTGATATTTTTAGGTCAAACCGTTCTTGTCTGTCAGTCATATAATGCATGTCGATGGTCACTGGCTCAAAACACAAGCACAGAGTCCAAATTAAAACAATTCCCCATCGTCCAAATGAAACAATTCCCCATCATTAGTACACATTGATGGCCTAAGACACGAAACGAGCGGTTTGTGTGAGAAAACGAACAGTATTTATATCGTTGTTATCTCTTGAAAACAGCACACGTCCAAATGATCTGACGGCGCGGGCGGGTATAGAATATACATAGATGTCGCCTTGGCTACTGGAGTTCATTGGAACGAAACCGTAGCCAAGCGACTTCTAGTGTATATATCTATACCCGCCCGCTGGCGGGTATAGATGTATACACTAGATGTCGCATTCGCTACTGCAGTTCATTGGAACGAAACCGTAGCCAAGGCGACATCTATGTATATATCTATACCCGCCCGCGCCGTCAGATCATTTGGACGTGTGCTGTTTTCAAGAGATAACAACGATATAAATACTGTTCGTTTTCTCACACAAACCGCTCGTTTCGTGTCTTAGGCCATCAATGTGTACTTATGATGGGGAATTGTTTAATTTGGACGTGGGGAATTGTTTTAATTTGGACTCTGTGCTTGTGTTTTGAGCCAGTGACCATAGACCTGCATTATATGACTGACAGACAAGAACGGTTTGACCTAAAAATATCAAAATTGAAACTACTGCGGAAACAAAGACACCTACATCTTGGATGCCCTTGAGGTAAGCTAAAACATATCAAAAATTAATTTCAAAGTGAACTATCCCTTTAATATCTTCCTTTTCCTGCCCTGTCCAGGTTCCTGCCCTGCCACTGTTCCTTTAACTTTGAACTTGTAAACTATGCTTCCACGGTGTCTCTAGGAACATTTAGTGCCTTCACTATCTTTTTGTATCCTGTTCCGTGTTTGTGAAGGACAATGATATCTTCTCTTAACTTTGTGGACCATTCTTTTGCCTTGCATTCAAATGTGACACTCAACAAACCTAGCCAGTTCAGATATTTCATCTGTTCTAGCTCAAGCACAACTGGTGCAACTAAAGAAGCTTGTTTTGCAGATTTGTGCTGTTGTGAGAGATTCTATTCAGGGGGTTGAATAATTTTGAGACTGCAGAAGTCAATAAAAGTTGCATTTTCAGTTGAATTTGCGGCAACCACTTGAAACATGTGTTGAGCTATTTCAATTACTTTTGTTTGAGTTGTTCATTGCAAACAGCTGAAAGTCTGTAAATTTTGCCAATAAACCTGATTTGCAATGGAGGTTGCGAATTTCAGAACGTTCAGAGAACATTCAAAAGTAACAGTCCCATTAAGTTTGCAAAATGGAATGTTTTTAAAACATTTATACAACTGGATGTTTCGACTGTTCAGAGAAAATCCAGAACTACCATTTTCATAGCTTAATGGGAACAATAGCAAAACATTCTTAGAACATATTTTTGTTAGCTGATGCTAGGTTTGGAGAATTGCCAAGGCTTTGCTAAGGTGTTCTGAGTGGTTGCCAGGGAATTCAGAGTAGTTGCTAAGTGGTAGGTAGGGTGATATGGGTGGCCAAGTTAAAAGTGCCCACACAGAAGTCTCTATGATATGGCCTAGGTGTGAGTTGAAAGGTTGGGGGGAGGAACATTCATATTCATGATGAAAGCTCTACCTGATTGATCGGTGAGTTTTGTGACAAAACCTTTATTTAAACCTAACTTTGTCTGATCAGCAGAGGGTTAAAATGCTGCAGTGCTTTCCATGCCTTATGGAGAACAAACAAGCAGCAAGGGTCAGTATTCCTGCTGATGGCAGGGGTTCACCCAGTCCCCTTCTGTGTCCCATTCTTTCAGTTTACTCATTTCAAAAGCACTTTAACAGAGTGTGCAGCTGAAGCCTCACAAACAACCCCCCTATCGCTCTCACTGCATGCTGATTGCAACACACAACCACCTTGTTTTTCCAAATATGCTGCCTAGTCCTCTCCGGTGTGGAACACGTGGTTCTGACAGGGTTAGATAATAAAACATGTTATTATACTGTCATCTGACTGTCAACAAAAAATGATTGCCTGATTAAGGAAATGATTCAAGAAATCATTGATCAAAGATGGAGTGAGAGTCTACACAAACATTGAATGTGAATGTGTGGGAAACAGACAGAAATGAGATCTCTTCAATAGCTCAATTGTTGCTCCGAAACAGCAAAGAGATTAAATGGAGAGCAAATGAAGACTTAACCCCATATGTGCCTCCTGCAGAGTTTAAGCCGAAATCCCTGTTATATCTCAAACTGTGCTCATATATGCAAAGATATCAATGTCTGTGATAAAAGTCAGAGTTTTCAGTATGAAGATTACTGATCAAATTCTTCCAAAACCAAATTATCTGAGCTTTGCTATGGACTTTTTATAATTGTCTCATTTGTGGACGGATAGATTGTGTATCTATTTTTATTTTTTTAGAAGAAACATCTGAGGGACAGTTGATGCTTACATGAAACTACATTTCCTGAGCAATGAAAGAGCACAGAGCAAACTGACAATTCATGGATAATCCATTAACTTTTATATAACCATGCGATCAGAATTTAACAAATTATTTGTTGTAAGTAAAATGAATATAGCACACATAAATATAATATAATATAATATAATATAATATAATATAATATAATATAATATAATATAATATAATATAATATAATATAATATAATATAATATAATATAATATAATATAATATAATAACACTTTATTTCGATGGTCCACTTTAGACATTTTACTATAAGTAACTTTGCAAGTACATGTCAACTAACTCTCATTAGAGTATTAGTAGACTGTCAGTAGACTGTTAGGTTAGGGTTAGTAGAATAAGTGGAAATGTAGTTGCACATTTTCCTATAGTTAGTAGAATGTCTGTAGGGGAGGATCAAAATAAAGTGTTAGTAGATACAGTCTACTAATACTCTAATGAGAGTTAGTTGACATGTAGTTGCAAAGTATAGTAATTAGAATGTCTAAAGTGGACCGAAAAATGAATAACATGATCTTGCAGTCGGTTGTGTAAGGAGTAAAGAGCTGACAGTCTATATGAGTCAGCATTTCTGCAGCTGCATTCTCAACTCTATAAGTGTTTGATAGAGTTCTTTGGTAAATCAGCTAAAACATTACTGCAGTTGTCAAGTCTGTATGTAACAAATGTGTGAAACCATGAATTTTGTGTCAATAAGTGATAGAATATCACACATCTTAGAGATGATGATAATGGGCTGTTCTACAAACAAGATAAATCATGTATGCGTTATAAAACATTATTATATATTATGTCAGTGTTGCAACATTTTAATAGGAAGTGTTTAAATCCGCTCATAAAAATGTGGCATGTAAGTAATGCAGCCAGAGCAGGTACATACATGATCAGCAGGAATGTGTAATGAATCCAATCTCACAATATGTTATAAACTGAGAGCCAGGAACTCCTAAATGACTGAGAGTTGGATGCAAATGGAATACTTTAAAATATAATAACAAAATTACAAGAAACTAGGAAACCAGAAAGACCAGACCATAAACCATGGAAACACAAGGACAATGTATATATACACAAGAGCTAAGAGGGGTAATAAGACACTTTTGAACACAGAGTAATGAGGGGAAAACAACGTGATCTCATGAAATGTTGGAGTTGGAGAAGAACATCACAAAAGAGGGAATATCATGCAGGTTTGGAATGGCATGAGGGTGAGGACCCGATGGGTGACCTGATTTCACCAAATACAACATCTGGATCAACATCTTTGTCGATCCTGGAACAACATTCCAATCAAATCTGAGGATTTATATCAAGTTTAGGTTTACAACCAGGGTTAGGTGCTTCTACATCAGTGCTATTCACCTATAATTTCCCTCTGATTTTAGGAATAAGTTATCAGGACTCAGGACAGTGTCAGGACTAAATTGTCTGACAGGAATGTTATTCCAGAACCAACAAAAATATGTTGATCCAGGAACGTCTTACTTGGTAAAATAACGATGACCGTAAATTATGACAGAATGATGTTCAGAATGAACTATCCCTTTAAAACTCTTCAAACTATTTTTTCTCTGCTAGCTAAAAAAATACATGGTTTTTAAATAACAGTGTTTACTTTTATTTCTTACTTGTCCTTTGAATTTGAGTTATTGCTACTTTTGGAATTTGTCTACTTTTGCTTAATATAAAATAAGCAGTGTTGGGGAAAGTCACTTTCAAAATTAATACGTTACAATATTGCGTTACTCCCTAAAAAAAGTAACTAATTGCATTACTTTTTATGGAAAGTAATGGGATGTTACTTTTGCGTTAGTTCAAAACTCTTACTTCAGCAATAAACATTTAAATAGAAATTAAAATCAGATAAATAATTAATTGAAAAAATAATAATAATTGAAATAAAATTAAATAGAAATGTGATGTTCATCTAAGGTCATTTTTGCTTATTTATATGCTTGAATTGGATCATTGAAGGTCGGCAGACATTGGTTAATAAAGTGAGATTAAATACATAAAGTATATTTGCATAATCTAACATTTAATTATTGCAGGTTTGCAGAATATTCTGAGTTTGCATTTCACTGTTTTTATTCATTTTCAAGAATACTGCATCTGTTTTGTGCAAAGTCAGATGAGTACATGTATGCTCACATTAGTCTAGAACTACGGTGTTACGTCCCTGTGTTGCGTGTGTTTTGTTTTGTTTCTCTTCCCGCTTCTCTTGTCTACTTTCACTTCTTAGGTACCCGGGATTGGTCCAGTAATCTGTCAATCATCATCAGCGCTGACGTCATCAATCATCTCTGTCGCCAATGGGAAAAGACCACCTCGGATAAAAGAGAACGCCAGACGTTTCTTTCCCACGCACGGCTTTCTGTTGATATCTTGCACAAATTACCTTGCTCTTGTTTCTGTAACCCTTTTGTTTCTGTGCTGCTTGATTTTAGTGTATGATTCCATTCTTGTGTTCGCTTCTTTTTGTTTTATGTAACTTGAGTATACAGTGTTCCGCTGTATGTTACTAGTCCTGAAAGAGGCGGACAGGTAAGAATGTCACGTGACATACACTGCAACACGTAGGGTTTTTGAGCTGTCTAGTACACTAGGTTAGGGGCGTGTGCCACCCCATGTACTTTTGGTTATGGGTAGTTAGTGGAGATTAGATAGGGCGTCCTGGACGTTGAAGATCTTTGTTTTCTTTCTTTTCTTAGTTAGGATTAGAGGTTACCTACAAGTTAGACTTTGTTTGGTTTTGTTACTTTATTTTCTTTGGCGCCGTCCACGTCCCCTCTTTCTTTTTTTTGTGGTATTGACCAGCTTACAGAAATTCTGTATCCACTGTAAATATTTATTGAACATCTTACAGAAACTCTGTATCCACTGTATATATTTATATTCTTCACCTTTTGCCTATAACCTTTTTGTACAGAATAAAGGTGTTGGCTTTTTGCACAGCTACTGGATTGGTGGATGTTTTTTTTTGCACAAAGTGTGGGTTATGTATGTTTCTCTTTAATGTCAATTTTAAATGTTGGACCCCCGAACTCCTAGACTATATCGGGGGTCGTAACATACGGTAACACTGAAATTACTACAAACTTGATTGTTGCTTGTGAAATCTAACTTACATGAGGAGGGGTTTAAATTTACATCCATATGATAATTCATTTAAATGGAAATGATTCAGTCAGATTCACTGAATAAAAAGAGTGAGCATGTCACTGCATGTTTAACTTCAATCAAGCCTCACAGTCATCTTAACAATAGGTGAGTAGTACGCACCGATATTTTGTTGTTTCATAAATACAAAGTTGTGGCATGAAACTCTAGATGGCACAGGTCCATTCATAGTTCATAATCACATCGTTATCTATAGCTGATTGGTTCTTGCCGTTTCAGTAGCCAATGAGCTCGCTTCTCAACCTTCAATACTTGGGTAGCATTTGCCTTAGCAGTGCAGCGCGCTTCAGAAACCCTCCACCTTCCCCAGCTCCACCTGTATAGATCTGCTATGGGTAATTAATGTACGCTATATTGTACAGCAGCAGCAGGTCTTACATGCTCACAGCAGCGTGTTGTGTATGCATTGGCAGTAGCAAGTCCCGTACTTGCACTGCGGCAGCGTAGCAGATCTAGCAGACCAAACATATCAACATTGTCATATCCATTACCACACCAAACACTCCGAGAGTCGTCATGACAGAAAAGCCTTTCTTGCTAAATTTCCTGTGTGGGAAGAATATAGGCTCAGTGTATGCACTTGATTACAGCGCTTTCATTGTCTAACGTGTTATCTTGTCCCTCAGGCTCCAGCTGTCTGGAATTCAACAAACAACAGCGGGGCTCCCAGTAGTAGGTACGGACGGGACTGGATTGCAAGCTGCACATCTGTTTCTCACTAGAGTGAGACTGAGTCTCTGTCCAATAGAACCAAATGCATCTACCATAAACTCCCTCTCCCCCCCAAAATACCCAGTTTTATTTCCCAACCCTTCCCCTATTGGTCGGGAAGGGGAGACGATTCTAAATGGCAGCCAATCAGAGATAGCGGTGTGACTACCGCCCCTAAAGGAATGACAACCTTTAATCCTGTTTAAGTAGAGGGTGGATGGTTTGTGTTAAAAAGAGGTTTTCAGAACTGTAAAAACTTAGTCACGCTGACTTTCACAGTATGAAGCGTGTGGGGACAGCGGGTCAGGTTTCACGAAGCATTCCTGCAGGAAGAGCTGGCCTTTCCCTGCATTATCAAATAACTGCCTTACATTTAGTCAACATGATCAGCATTACAGATTTATAGCAGCATCTACATTAAAGATTGTGCTAGAGTGTTACCACTTCTAATCCATTCAGCATAACTATTCAAAGAATAGGACAGGGACTCCAAAAGCCATTAAAGACAAAAGGTGAAAGTCTCAGTCATCTGAGTAATCAGATAATCTTTCTTACAATAAAGAGAACAGGACTGGCAGGAAACTTTTGCTAAAATCTGTGCTTAACCGAATGATTCATCTGATGTCATCATCTTTACCTTAAATGCTAAATACAATGTACTTCCCTTTAGTTTTCCATGTGATGTTATGTAAGGATGTAAGATGATCAGCAGATCTTAAACAGATTCTTAAATTTATAATTCCACAATGGATGGATAGACAGACATATAAATAGACATGAATGGAGACAGGCAGACAGACAGATAGATAGACATGGATGGAGGGACAGACAGATGGACGGACGGATGAATAAACATGGATGGATGGATGGATGGACAGACAGATGGACGGACGGACGGATTAATGGATTTGTATTATATTGGCTATCGTCCACCCTGTAAATGTTCATGACACACACTAACATGCTATCAGTGAATATCTATTCTAGCAAGCATCTGATTGGACAAAAAATTTTGTTTAGCACAGGATGAGTCATCAAAGTATTCCCAGAGAGGGCAGATTCGAAATGTTACATCAACTTTTCGGACACAAAACTAACACATCTGTTTTAAAAAGGCTCAACATTTTCATTTTCATTTCATTTCATTTAACCCTTAGTTTAACCGAAATTAGTCATTTTAAGAACAAATGCAAATAATTTACAGTAAGGTCGTTAATGTGTTTTTTATTGAATGAATGTCAATTCTACATAATTATACACTCGCTCTCTTGCTCCAGACACATTTATGTGACCTCATCTTTGGACTTTACTTCACCAAATAATCATTTATAAACGTAATATTGTGTAGCCTACTGTGTACGTCAGGGGGGCTATGTATGCGCTCGAGGTCCACTGTCCCGCAGAGTTTATCTCTAACCGATTCAAACAGACCTGTCTGTGATATTCAGTAATCCTGCGGACGTTGGTTAGATTTGTTCATGTGTGATTTATTAGAGTTGGAGCTGAACAATGCAGTGCACTTCGAAGGCCACCTCTGACATAAGTTCATTTGTACTTTGTAACTGCATGGATACTATGTAAGACTTGCTTTTGCAATACTGTTATATTTTACATACCAATAGAACTTTGCTGAGAGAAAAACGAAAAGAGACAAAAGAGAATTGAGTATAATAGAGCTGCAAGGCAAGTAAATGAAAGAAAGTAAGCAGGAAGAGAAAGAGAGATTTGTACAGTATTAGGTGAAGGCCACCTTTGTTATGTATGTCTTTCCCAGAAACCTAAAACCACAGGACCTAAAAACAGGTGCCAAGTCTAAAACAGAGTGCATATTCTTTCCTAGATCAAGAAATCCCCCTGAAGATAGTGCTGATGGTTGCATTCTTACAACATATTCCTGGAAATCAGTTTTTTTTTTTATCACAGCAATGAGAGGATGTTATTATTAAATTATTTCACAATTTAACTGCCATGGACACCTTTAATACTCATTCTTCCTGCGGTCTCTAGCAGTGTGTGTGAATGTTGTCACTGTGATCGCTGGAAGCCTTGCATCTTAGCAAATGCCTTGTGGCTTTGTGGCGAATTTATAGTAATTATGGGAATTACAGGTTTGTACTTGTTTAATAGTTTGTTAAAAAGTGTTTACACACTGAAAAAAAAAATGATTCGTTGAATTAAAAAAAAAAAAGTATGGTAAGTGGTTGCACACAATTGATTTTAGCTACATTTAAACAAATGCATTAAGTTGAACTTAATCAATTTTAGTTCAACTTAATGCATTTGTTTAAATGTAGCTAAAATCAATTGTGTGCAACCACTTACCATAAAAAAAATTGATTAAATTCAACGAATATTTTTTTTCAGTGCAGTGTCCTTGTTACATGTTAGTAAAATATTATATGATCAATAAGTTATGACAACATATGTTTTTACATAGCTTTAACTCAATTTTCTAAGTCAGTTTAATGCAATTTAAATTGAAATTACTTAAACATCAAAGTTGATTGTACTTAAGCATTGAAGGCAGGAACTTTTTTTAGTGTAGTAAGTATGCATATTAGTATATTAGTATGCATAATTACATGCAACTCACCTTAACCGAAACCTAAACCTAATCCTACCCTAAACCTATAGTAAGTATTAACGTAATTATTGCTTTTATAATGCATTTTCATTGTTTACGACTGAAAGTCACAGGCTCTGGTTAAACAAAAGAGTAAAAAGTGCACATGCATTCCGTCATAAATGTAATCTGGAAGTAAATATGTCGAAATCCAACGTCAGATGTTGTTTTGCAACTGGCAACAGATGTTTGACATCTAATATAATTTCCATTTGCGTTAGTTCTTGGAAGGTCTCTTGCCTAACAGACACCAATTTAAAGAGAGAGGTAAAGACTTGACAAACAGAGATGCTCTCTGTTCCCATGCCAATCAGTGCTGACATCAAGGGCATGACCTCAGAGTTAACTACTGCTGCTCCGAGCATCACTCACATGTGCAAAAGAAATGAGGATTGCTATGAGATGTCTGGCCAAAATAACTAAATGAGCAACAAAGAGTGGACTTTATCTACTAATGAGTGATGACAGCCTGCTTTACAAACACTGACCTAGAAAATTGACTGAGAAACAGGGATGAATTGACAAACAGGATGAATAGGTAAATAGTAGCACAGCCCTTCAATAAAAGTGAGTCTTAATGTGACTTAGAGATGGACTTTTTTTCCTTCATCATCTACAAAAGTAAACCTGTCCCTTTTTCAGTATAGAAATATGTATGAAGGACTAATCTGGGCAGTTCAGAATGCACTGTTTAGTCAAGTAACCTAAAATACACCTTACGAGGTCAAATGTTTATTTTTATTATTATTATTCGTGTAGTTATCAGCCGGCGTTGCACATAAGTAGAACAGCCAAAGTTTTTTTTTTTTTTTCTTGTGTAAAAAACATTATGTAGGCTATATGCCTGACAACAAAAACAAATGAATTCAGCAAATTCAGACAACGGGAAAAACACACTTTTTAAACAAATTTAACAGCATAGCTCAGGACAGCATCAGTTCACCGACTTGCTTTTCCTTCAGAGCGAAGGTCGCAAACATCCAGTTATACAGTCTTGCTTCCAAACTATACGCAAGAAAATGACGGTGAAACAAAATTAAGATGAAACAAATACTGCTCGTACCTCCTTCAGCTCCTTCTCGATCTGCAGCGCTCGCTGAACTATTGGCCCGCGGACCGCGTAGTCAACCTTCTTCACGTTGGGGTTCATGGTATCAACGGTGAGCACTCTGCCCCGATGGGGTAACGCTCCATTTTCGGACATTTTCTGCTGTAGATGTTCGCTTTGAGCCGCCGGGGAAGCAGAAATATCCCTATGGGGAGAAGAAAGGGAAGGCAGTGGGGAAAGGTTCAGGACCCAGTTTGGAACCTTGGGGTACACCGTCGCGTAAGCCTCACATCTTCCCAATTTCAAAACCCTCACGCTTCTATTAGAAAACATTTTACAAACAGGTAAAGCACAACAAGATTAATAGGTAGAACTTAAATTTGGCTTCTTAAACTTTGGTTTTCCGCGCAGGTTTCGCTGTTATGCGCGTAGTAAAACCTTCAAAGATCTACTCGCGACGACCTTTGGACTGCATCAGATAGTTCAAGATTTCATAAGTACACGCATTGCTGGCCCCCACTAAATCCCCACGCCTCTTTTTTTCTTTTTCTTTTTTCTTTTTATCTAGGGGCTCATAAACAGTCCTATATTCAGTGTTCCCATTATCTTTTCCATGACTGCCACCGCTTTTTAAATGGGGTGTTTTATAGCCAGTACCTCCTCCAGACTGTATTACGCACCAGAAGTGTAGAAAGGGAAGCCTCTTGGGTTGCCGAGACGACAGACTGCAACGATAAACCAGTGTGAAGTGTCTGAAGCAGCTCCAAACTTTGACCCGACCAGTGTAAAACTTCCATGCAGAGTGAGTGAACCTCCTCCCATTGATACAATAACTGAGAATAAAGCACGCCAGCTCCTCCCATGTTGACTAGGCACAGTTTGTGTCTTGCATGAGAGATTAAACAAGCAGTGCGATCACATTACATAGTGATAGTTAAAAGGAAGAGTTCCGCAAAAGGAACTGGCAAATTTAAGGAAATAGTAGAGCAAATGGAGAAAGCTATGGGAGACTTGAAAAGGAGGATGCTAAGTCTAATCAATTGTCATGTGATTCGGAGACCATGCTGTTCCAGGCAGCATGTTGTTCATTATTAAATCACTTATTATAATATGGGAGAGGGGGCTGGTTGTTAAAGAGGGCAATATTATGGGCTGGTATAGCTATAAGGTTTAAAAGTCCCTTTTTAAAAGTTTTTATTTTTAAATATTGTCTAGAATCTCAATAAAAAATATGAAGTTGAAATTGGTTAAATTATTTTGATGGGTTAACGTAAAATCATATGTTGCCATGACTTACTGATCTCCTTTTTGCATGCAGTTCAAATCTTTCTTACTATGTTAAAGTCCCCCTGTGGTGAAAATCCAGTTTTTAATGTTGTTTATATGTCTATGTGGTGTTTTTAATATGATTTAAGACAAACCTTGTGCAAATTCTTAAGTCAACACCATTACTGAGTATTTTCTCATTACAGTTTTTCTCAGTCGCTTTGGTGCATTTCTCACATCACTATTTACATTTGCACAACAGTTAATGCAGTTCTCAAAACAATTAGTACACACTGCAAAACTTAGTATCACTTGCTCAAAATGGGTAGCTCATTCCTCAAAAGCAAGTATTCATGTTAATGAAAGTGTCAGTGTCATCAAGATGAAAAGTCCTGACACCATTGTTTCAGGACAAGATAGTCAAATCTCACATGGCTTTGTCATGTTTTCAATGCAAAAAAAGTCAGATCTTGGTGACACTACCTGAAAATGCTCAAGACAGCACTATATACTATTTGCACAGCCATTTGAAAAATACAGTAAAGGTACACATTACTGTATAGGTAACTGAGTACAAGACACTGAATATGTATGTTTCACATTTTACTGCATGCTCTTTGCAATTCTAATTTGTTCACAGCATTGTGCAAAAGAAAAAATACACCCTTATTTACAACAAACATAAACTCCCTTTGGGTAGAGCTGTGCACAACTGTAAACAATATTGCAGTACATATTGGAACTGAACATACAACATACATAGTACTGTAATCATTCATGCACATCCAGACGTTCCTCTCTGTCTGGCCACATAATTTCATTACATCACAGCGAATATCATCTCTTGCTCAATTGCAAATTGTTCAATTTAGGAGACATTTTCAGGGGAAAAAAAGATTTAAAAAAATGTGTACAATTTACTTGACAGATTTGATCAAACAACATGTTTGTATGTAATGACTCAAGCAATGAAATGAGGACTATTAGTTTTATATGGAATGACTATTCAGCATTCACAAGTATAGTTCATTTTGACTGACATGGCATAAGCAAATGATAATGTTAAAACAGCAGAGAGTTGTATGAAAGCAATTGATGCATGTCCAAAAGCATTTGCAATTTGTTGGAAGGAATGAGAAACTGCTACTATGATGTGCACAAATGACTAAATGTTGTGGAGGTTGAACTAACTGTTGTGCAAATGTAAATAGTGATGTGAGAAATGCACCAAAGCGACTGAGAAAAACTGTAATATATTTGTGTGATAGATCATTTTAAGCCATTTTACATGTTATTTTTTAAGATATACAAGAGTCAACTAGTTTTTAAAGTCAGTTTAATGTAATTTAAATTGAAATGACTTACACAGCCAAGTTGATTTTAAATTTAAGGCAGCAAGTTTTCTACAGTAGCTGATAGATTGATAGATAGACAGACAGACAGACATACAGACAAGACAGACAGACAGACAGACAGACAGACAGACAGACAGACAGATAGATAGATAGATAGATAGATAGATAGCTAGACAGACAGACAGAAAGATAGATCGATAGATCGATCGATCGATCGATAGATAGATAGACAGACAGACAGATAGACAGACAGACAGATAGATAGATAGATAGATAGATAGACAGACAGACAGACAGACAGACAGACAGATAGATAGATAGATAGATAGACAGACAGATAGACAGATAGACAGATAGATAGATAGATAGATAGATAGATAGATAGATAGATAGATAGATAGATAGATAGATAGATATTTGGCTAAACAATGTAACCCATCTACATTCAGACATGTCATCCTGTCATTTCCAGAGTTCAATGATTAGTCAGAAGAACACACACAAGTCATATTGCAGTCATAAAAGCATGACAGTGACAAGCAAATAATGTCATTAGGTTGCATCTTAGCTTAAGGGCAGAAACATGTGACCAACCATATTCAGCATAAAGCACAGAACAAATCAGTCCTGCTCTTTGTCATTTCCTCATTACTCCAGTGTGAACTGCTCTGAGGTCATCCATAGAAATTGTGCATATGAGGTACATTATTTATTCTCAATTGCCAAAGATCAGTGTGGACTCTGTGATAAATGCATCAGCTATTTTTTGTTCCTCTTTGATGCCAATTTGGGTTAAGTCACAAGACTGTGTTGTGATAGTATTAATCAAGGTGGCTTGACTCATTTCAAACAGGGTGAATAGCTAAATAGTAGCACAGCCCTTCAATATAAGTGTGTCTTAATTGCATGTATGTACTTGTAGACACATTATCTTATCCAATGCACTAGCTTAGAGATAAGACATTTGGGTGAACTGTTTCTTTAAATGCAATATCTGTAATTATCTTTATTACAAGCACTCAGGAGGCTAATAAAGATTAATACGAAGTTGAAGCTATATATATATAGTGTAAGTTAAGGACACAAGGCAATGCCTGCTGCTTTTATTCAGCTAGACTAATCCTCAAACTTGTTTTAGTGAGACGAGGGCTAGGCAGTTGACAGTACAGAGGCCCCATAGACTTCCATTGTAAGTACATTTCTATCAACACATTGTCTTTGCAAACTGAGGCATGTCACAGATCTCATCTGGTTTTGATTTCTTTTAAGCAAAGATAATGAGCCTGGGTGTGAGTGTGACTGAATAGTGATATAAAACATGGATTAATTTTTTTTTTGTGCTATTTCTAGAGCTTGTTGACTGTACTGCAACGATATTTCAGCTTAGTGAAGATTGACCTTTGACTGAGGGAGTGACTCAGGAATAGTTCTCCGCCAACTGCAGGCAAACGTTTAATTTGTTATTGGGTAATTATAAGTGAACAAAAGAACAAGGACTGTAAGACTAAAATTAGAATTTTATGAGAAAAGCTTAGTTGCAGAAACCCATGGATTTCTATTCTTAACTAGTACATCCAATGAAAACAAATATGCTTTTTACACTTCACGCATTTTCAACTTTGTCATTATCTCTTTTTTTAGTTTCTCAATTGTTGGGTGTAATGCTGGTTAACTTTTGTGCAGGTTGTACAATGCTATTTATATTTAAAACAAGATATAAATATACTATTAATTGCCTAAAATGCTCATCCATTACACTCACACACACAATGATGTCTTTATTTAATCTGCTTATACAGCGTGTTTAAGTACGTCTTCCTTGTCCACTGACTCTTGCGTAAGACTGGTTTTCCTGCCAAGACGGAACACAAGATAAAACACCCTGCAATAAAACAATCTGGAGGAAAGATCTCAAAGGAAGAGTGTTGGACACCACTTTGCATTATCTCTGCATCCCCCGCTGACTCAAGTCACTGAAAGTTCACTAAGAATATTGACGACACATGATGTATCTTGTGAATCTTTAGTTTTTTCCCTTTCATGTTTGGTATCATTTTAAATGGCTCAGTGCGATTGGTAAAATGGTCACTTATATTATGAGAAAGATTGAAAGGAGAATTGTGTTCTGCTGTTGAAGGTGGTGGTTGTCCCTTCAAGATATCTGGTAATCATGTCTCCTCTCCCCCAAAACCAGGTGCAGGCCTTTAGGGCACATTTCTCCCAAGGTGTGTTTCTCCATTCTCTCACCTCATGGAGTTTGGGTTGCTTGCCACTCTGGCTTAGTTGGGGACACTTAATGTTCAACAATATTATTGATCTGCCTGCATTGACACCATTATAGGAGAACTGAACTGAGCTGGACGATGAGCGGCTATATATAAATCAACAAAATTAATAACTTTTTTTTTACAACAAACATGAACTATCACTAAACTTACTTGGACTTGGACTATGACACTATCTTCTTCTAGATCTGCTGTACAGCCGAAACAAACTTTGTTGCATTATTTTCCTGTTATCACTGTAAAGCTGCTTTGGAACAATCTGTATTGTAAAAATGCGCTGTATAAATAAAGGTGACTTGAGTCAGCAAACCTGGTTTGTCTGGTTTGTGAGCGGTGAACTCACCAACCACTGTGTGTGTCTCTGCTGTCAGGTATGCATTTCTTTGTATTTTCAAATTTGTAATATTAAACACATTGTGCTTATCTCATAGAACACACATTATGGTTGTTTGTGCTGTTTATTTTTAAAACACACGACTGCTTTACTGTAAGTGTTGTGTGCAACAGTACTTGGGTTAAAGGTTGGAGATGTTATGCATTCTAGACTGTGTGACTTGTGTAAAATTAGAATAACTGTAACACTGGAATTGTTCAGCAGTTTCAAGTTACATGTGTGAGACTATGCTGAATTTGTTTGTCTTGTACGTGGAACACTCCGACAGGTGGTCCTTACACTTCTTAAAACACAAAATATTCACAACTGTTTTCTAGAACATAATAAGACTGGCCAGCAGAGGGAGTGGTTACAGAGAATTCCACTGACCTAAAAAAATTATTCATAAATCTGACTGTGGATCAGAAATAGTAAAAGCAGATTTAATGCTAGAACGCAGAATGATGTTATTTCCAAAAAAGCAAAAATCTAAAGATGCATTTCAAACAATATGTATTTATTCACACCACTAATTATCATTAACACCACTAATACACTCATTTATTCACCAGTGTCATTAATTGAAAATTAACATACACAGCTTTCAAAAATGCATTCATGTTCAGTAACAATAACAAATCAAAGGTAGAATTTGGTCTCACAGTGTGAATGCTACACATAAACAGTCATACAGTAGAGTTAATAAGTGCTCCGTATTTTGATTCACAGAATCTCGTTTGGTTAAATCCCGTTACTCTAGCTCTTAAGGAAAAACTTTTTTGCGCTGTAACAATACAAAATGATATTGGCAACACTTAAAATAAGGTTCAATTTGTTAAGATTAATGCAATAAGATTACTTTATAAATCTATAAATCTTAAAGTTATTTTATTGTGAACAAACATTCATTAACAATGAACACTTTTACAGTATGTATTGATTAGGTTAGTACTAATTTACAAATCTGCTATTGTTCACTGTTAATTATTGTTCAAAGTATTAGTAGATAAAGAAATTAACATTCTAGCGTTATAATGATCATTGGATTAACCAATATTAATACAAAAAAGTCTATTCATGGTTAGTTTATGATATCTAATGCTAACAAATTGACCCCTGTCGTAAAGTGTTACCAAATAAATTCTCCTTTTGATTAATACGCAACCAGACACAAGCTTAACCATGAAGTTAAAGGGATAGTTCATCAAAAATGAAAATTCTGTCATCATTTACTCATTTTGTCCCAAACCTGTATGTCTTTAACAAAATAAGATATCTGGCAAAATGTCTTGGTGGGGTACAATTAAAGTCAATGGGATTCAATGTGGTTTCAGATAAATAAAAAAAATTTCTTCTTTAGCATTTCACAGAAGAAACAACAGGTTGTGCAACGATGTGGGTGAGCAAACAATGACAGAATTTTCATTTTTTTAAGAGTTTTCCCTTTAATCCCAACTCTGCCCGGTAACCCATACAGGAGCAAAGCGATGTCTTAAAAAGCAGTCGCTGAAGTAATCGCTGAGAGAGTCTGTGTAGCGACAGTACGCAAGGCAAACGTCGGCACAGAGAGATCCGTGAGGAGGAAGAGCTGGTGTTGGGGACTCTGCAGGCCGTAACACTTACACTCCTCAGTCACAAGGTAGCACTGCACTGGGACGTGGGTAAATCCCTGAGAAAAATCCTGCGAGGCTGACGAGACCGATGTCTCCTGCGAGGTAAAATATCGAGTCACGGCAAAAGTGTAAAAAAGCCGAAGGAGCTCCAAGCGCCTTCCTGATGAAAGGAGAGGCGTAGCCTCCGCTGGAGCTCCGCCACGGACCCGAGGGCAGACGGTGACCGCGCGTCGAGACTCGCGGTTGATGAGCAGAAGAGCCTGGACGTCCCAGCGAAGGCTCACAGAAGGAGGAAGAGTGGAACGGTCGGCCTGCTCCAAACAGCTGCGTAGATTCTCCAGCAAAGTGGACCAAAAACGACTAACAAGCTCATTCTCCGCCTTGTACAAAGAGGGTTTGGGGCCACAGAGGACGCACACGTGAACCCCGGGGAGGAGTTGGAAACCGAGCAAGCGAATGGCGACGGTGGGACTCCCTTGGGGTAGGAAGACTGGGTAGTCACATGACGATGCATTGGAAAGTGAGTGCACCAGGACTGACAGCACAACAACTTCCTGGGAAGTCAGTCGAGACCACCACTTCTCCGTGGCCTGAGCCACACGCCCGCGCACTAGCAGGCAGCCGAACTCGCTCTCCGCCGCTTGGGCGAAGGAGTCCAGGGCGTCCTGAAGCAAGGCGGAGGTGGAGGGAAGCAAGCAGTCGGCGCATTGCGTCAGATCTCCCATAAAGCCCTGCTCGTCATTGACGCGCTCCAAGAGCAAGTCGAACAGGCGGTAGCAAGAGCGCAGCTCTCGCTTTAACCGCTCCACGTTGCGTATGTTCGCCAGCTCGTCCTGTCCGAGGACCAAGACCATGCAGTTCCACACGTTCTCCAGCAGGCGGCGCAACTGCAGCTCGCTGATGCCGGAGCCCCCGCCGCCACTCACCGCGATCAGCATCAGGCTCTCCTGGAAGACCTCCCAAACCACACGGCTGCCCCGATCCGTCTCGCAGCTCGACAGCTGAGCCCCGTGGCCCGCGCCGAACATATGGACGCCGTTTAGGGACCCGACGATGGAAAAGGGAAGCTGCTTGGTGGAGCCGCGTGAGAAGAGAGGGACCCCGCTGGAGGCTGTGAGGCACAGCAGTTGGAGGGTCTCGGCTTGCAGCATCGTGAGTGTAGACTGGGCTGGAGAGTGTCTCTAAACACCAGTCAGTGACGAAGACATCGTATGAAGCCTTTAGGTGCAAAGACAAGAAATAAACACATGAGAACTTCAGTGATGAACATTCAAACACCTCTATTGAACACCTGTGTAGGGTAAGATGGGGGAATATGCAAGAACAATGTGCGTTTACTTTTAGATTGTGACATATTTGGATGTAAGTTAGCATGTACAGGGTCATTACACATCAGTCAATGTGTTATTAAAGGAGTAGTTCACTTTCAAATGAAAATTAGCCCATGATTTACTCACCCTCAAGCCATCCTAGGTGTGTATGACTTTCTTCTTTCAGACGAATACAATCTAAGTTATATTACATTTACATTTATTCATTTAGCTGACGCTTTTATCCAAAGCGACTTACAATTGCTATATATGTCAGAGGTCGCACGCCTCTGGAGCAACTAGGGGTTAAGTGTCTTGCTCAGGGACACATTGGTGTCTCACAGTGGATTCGAACCCGGGTCTCTCACACCAAAGGCATGTGTCTTATCCATTGCGCCATTACCACCCCACCATATTAAAAAATATCCTGGCTCTTCCAAGCTTTATAATGGGAGTGGATTGCAACCAACAGATTGAAGCTCAAAAAAGTGCATCCATCCATGGTAAACGAACTCCAAACGGCTCCTGTGGGTTGATAAAGGCCTTCTGAAGCAAACCGATAAGTTTGTGTAAGAAAAATATTAATATTTAGTAAAGTAAAATAACTTGCTTCCGGCCAAACGCAGTCTTCTTGCCCCTAATGCGCAACTTACGAAATTGATGACGTCGGAAGTAGTGTAGTGCGTCATAGTGTAGCGTAAATATCAGCAGTACGTCGCATTACTCGCATAAATTGCGTTTAGACTTAAGTGGAATCCGTATGTTCGTTTGGCCGGAAGTTAGTTATTTTACTTTAAAAAGTTCTAAATATTAATATTTTTCTTACACAAACTCATCGTTTTGCTTCACAAGACCTTTATTAACCCACAGGAGCCGTTTGGAGTTTGTTTACGATGGATGGATGCATGTTTTTGCTTGGAAGAGCCAGGATTTTGTTTTATATAACTCCGATTGTATTTGACTGAAAGAAGAAAGTCATATAGGCTACACCGAGGATGGCTTGAGGGTGAGTAAATCATGGGCTAATTTTCTAAAAGTGAACTAATCCTTTAAGGGAAATAAAAGGGTAATGGAAACATTTGTTATTTTAGTCGTCATAGCACAAAATGTAAAAAAAATTACCCCACTATCTTGGGCAAGAAACACTCCTGCGTAAACTTTTGCAGAATGTATAAATGACATGTTACGTACAAATTACATACAGCCACCATATCGGTATCGGCCGATATATGTTAAGTTTTAATGTTATCGTTGTCGGCCCGATAAGAAAATGTGGCCGATATATTAAAGCCGATAATTAACGGATTCTTTCCTTCCGCTGAGACACTTCAGATGCGCACTGTTCGGCTTGACGGTTTTGAATTGCTTGAAATATGATTGAAATCACTTCAAAAAAGGAAAATACAGTAAAGACGCAAGTCTTTCATATAGGGTACATACAATTATAATTATAATTATAATATATTATAATTGTGTGCTTGGGACATAGCTTCTAGTGGTGAGACTTGTTTTTGTAATCAGGTTGGATTTATATTTATTGGCCAATATATCAGTTATCTGCTTTCAAATATAAAGAATTATCGGTTATCGGCCAAAAACGTCATATCGGTGCATCCCTATATATATATATATATATATATATATATATATATATATATATATATATATATATATATATATATATATATATATATATATATATATATATATATATATATATACACACACACACACACACACACATACAGTACCAGTCAAAATGTTTTTGAAAGAAGTCTCTTCTGCTCACCAAGGCTGTATTTATTTGATCGGAAATACAGTAAAACAGATTGTGAAATAGTATTACAATTTAAAATAACTGTTTTCTGTTTTAATGTTTTAAAATGTAATTTATTCCTGTGATGTCAAAGCTGAATTTTCAACATCATTACTCCAGTCTTCAGTGTCACATGATCCTTCAGAAATCATTCTAATATGAGGATTTGATGCTCAAGAAACATTTATTATTATTATCAACGTTGACAGTTGTGCTGCTGATTTTATTTTTATTTTATTTTTTTGATTGCATGGAAACCATGAAACACTACCATTCAAAGGTTTGGGGTAAGTAATATGTGAAAAAAATATATACTTTTATTCAGCAAGGTGCATTAACTTGATCAAAAGATACAGTAAATACATTTATAATGTTACAATTGTTGTCTATTTCAAATTGCCTAAATGCTGCTCTTTTTGCCTTTCTATTCATCAAAGAATCCAGAAAAAAAATGAATCACGGTTTCCACAGAACAATTTAAGCATGCAAAAACATTGATAAAATAATAATTTAGCACCAATAATAATTGAGCACAAAATCATCATTTTACAATGATTTCTAAAAGTGCATGTGACACTGGAGTAATAATGCTGAAAATTCTGTTTTGACATCAAAGGAATAAATTACATTTTAAATTATATTAAAACAGAAAACAGCTATTTTAAATTGTCATAATATACATATGAATAAATACAGCCTCTGTAAGCTTAAGAGACTTCTCTCAAAAACATCTTAATGTTTTCAAACTTTTGACCGGTTCTGAATACATATTTTCAGTGTAGCAACACAATGAATTCAGATTGTTGTGATGAAAAGAAAAGTTGTCTGAGATGTACATCTAATTGGTGGAATTATTAAATATAATTTTACCCTAATAGTAATCTTTTCACTTGATGATAATAATAATAATAATAATAATAAAAAGACTCTAAAATATTCATTAATGTGTCCATAATTAAATAATGTGTCTACTTCATTAACAAGTAGACAGAAAAACATGTGCGATTCAACATAATAGGCTACTATGTTATTCTATAGATTTCTATAAACTAGGCTATACATTTTCTAAATTAACTTGAGACCTGTTTTTTCAACAGACTACAACTAAGTTACTACTAATAATAATAATAATAATAATGCATTTTATTTAAGGCGCCTTTCAAATCACTAAATCACTCAAATGTTGATATCCAGATGAAATGACAAGAGAACAGCTGTTCATTAGGCTAAATGTGCTGTGGTGAGATATTATGCCATATATGATAATCAAGAGAGGGAAATATGATAATCCTTACCCGGCTAACTGGAAAATCTGGTCCTCATGCAAAACAGACACGCAGACGTTACACATCTGAGACAAAATTACATTTGTTTTGTGTTTAACTACTCCAACATTGAACTAACCTGCTAATGTGAGCGGACACATTCACAGACTGCAGTAACCAGCGTTAGTTCGCCTAGGTTTGACCAAAGGTTTTTATACTCGGATATACAGAGCTAATGACTTGAGTTGGTAACTGTTAACTGTTAATAAGAAAATTAATTAACTTAATTGTTTGTCTTGCCTGAGTCGTAAACTTCAGGTCTCCACAGCAACATCTCTGACAACAGCGGCTCCGCTCTTCTTCGTGGCCAATGAAAGTAATAGAGAACTGATGGGTCCATAGCGCCACCTTGCGGAGACTCGGGTAGTGTCTATAAAGCTTAGCATTACTCAAAACTGAATTACTTAATGAGTTAATGTTTATATATTTAATGTATCCTTAATATTTTATGTTTTATTATACTTCACCAATCCTGAACAGTTTCGACAGTCTTGATAATTAAAAAATAACTTTAATATTAAACTATTTAACTATTGGTGCAAAACACGTTTTAATGTAAATATGTCTATGTGGTGTTTTTAATATATCAAACCATGTGCAAATTCAAGTCAACACCATTGCTGTGTAGTTTCTCCTTAAAACTGCAGTGAACCAAAGACAGTCTCAAAAAAGCGGTTTGAAATCGCTGGTGTTTCTGACGTCACAAACTACCTTGTAACCAATCAGGTCAGCGTGTGATCGTCAACGAGTCGATCTCTGAGCTGGTGTGAGTGAGTGGAGGCGGGGCTAATTTGCATATTCATAGAACCGTGTATACTATGAGGCAAGGGTGTAGAGATACTCAATCTCTCATTTTCAGCAATTCTTCGTTCTGGTATCATTAAGTCACAACTGAAGGATTTCTTTAAATGAACAAGAACTAGCAATCACAATCCACACTGAAGATTGCCTTATTTATACTGTCTGGACGCATTACTAGAAGGGAGAGAAGAACAGCAACCATGTTCATGAACAGTAAAATAATATTGCTTCTATAATTAAATACAATGGTCTTTCAGTACTTAACATTTTAATTTTTACAAACACTTATAAAATATTACTTACGTTGGAGCAGAATTTGTTCCACTGAAATTCAAGTATTACTTAAAGGGATAATTCACCTAAAAATGACTCACCCTCAAGTTAATCTAAACCTGTATGAGTTATATATTTTTGAAGAATAGTCGACGGCACGCATTGACTTCCACGGTATTTTTGTTTTGTTTTTTTCTACTATGGAAGTCAATGGGTGCCGTTAACTGTCTGTTCCCCAACATTTACATTTTATTTTACATCCAGCTCTTTGTTTCTCTTCCTCCATTATGCTATCATGACACATGACTATAACATCATCTGAGAAAAAAACTCATTTTATTACGGTAAAGAGTACCACAATGTGCCAGAGAATTACATTATTCAGGCTGAAATTTCATATTCTGGAAGAAAGGAGGCAGCTATTAAATTACTAAGAAAACAAGTTAAAGAAAAGTAATACGAGGTGTGATTTAGATGAGCTGACTGGCTTTTCATTCGTAATATCCTGTGGAAACCACAAAATGGTTGCTTGTTTTGGGGGTTCCAAAAAAAACAAAAACAATAACATTAAATCAGTTTTGCACAATTATTTCAGGAATGATCGAGAAGTCAGGCTTTACAAATCACATCACTCCTAGCGACATCAAGATTTTCACATTACATCAAAGTATAGATTGACAGAAGATAACATTACAATTGATCGGAATGCAATTTTATGGCTTTTTGATTTCTTTCTTCATTAAAAAGGCACCAGAGAGGAATGACAGAATCGTTGCACCTCACAGAAGAAGAAAAATCAAGAAAATCAACAAAAAGCCTTTCAGAAAAGCTCCTTGGCAAAGTCGGGTGCAGTATGTGGAAGTGGCAAGGAGTGGAGAGTTGAGACAACATTGGTCCTCTTTACATGCCCATTCGGATGCTCTGAATGATCTGGAATATTGCTGAGGACAGACAAAAAAAAACAAAAAACGGTGAAGCTCAGAGTGATATTACAGCTTTGGAAAAATTGAGGAGAAAGAATATTGATAACCTGAACTTTGTGAAGTCATGATTTATAACAACATAAGTGCAAGCTTTATTGGTTTATAATGGGCCGTTTTATCTCTCACAAAAGTAAACCGATTTTTCCCAAAGAGTGGCATCTTTAACGGATGCTTTCTGGATCTAATCAGATAAAAAAAAGATTGCAAAATCATCCATGTCACAAAAGTTAGGGCAGGCAAACAGAGAGCAAGATGACCCCGAAAATGTCATTCGTTCAATGCAAACAGATTCCCAAAGGACACGGGGTAAAGAAGACCCTGCTCGAGCTGGAAGAAACCCGTGTCAGAGCAAGTGCCACGTATAGTCCACGTATAGTCACGTAAACTACAGGAGTTGTGAAAGCTGGTTGCATCACGCACATTATGGAGAATCTTCACAGATTTTCTTCTTTCCAATCTCAAACCTGCACACACACTATAAGATTTGAAAATCAGGGCACATCACACACTACAAGATGTTCTTAAGATTATAATGCCAGATTTAGCATCTCACAGGGAAGTGGATGGAAACAAAATGGATGCGGTGTCGTGGCAACTTGCCGTAGACGTTATATGAGGAGACATTATAAAGGCAGTCGTGTTGAGCCGCATTTCCACCAGCCGTTCCTCTATCTCTGTTGTCCACCGGACCCGTACAGCTGCTTGTTGTTTCGCGGTCACCATATCAAAAGTTCCATCTCCTTGAAGATGCGTCTCTCAGCGGCTACTGTGGAAGCACTGACGTAATCATCCTGATTTAAAATCCTAAATATCAAACATGTTTGATCAAATCGGGACGGATCCGCGAGCAGATCGGGAGGTTTAAGGTTTGATCTGGAAATGCCGAACATTACCAGATAATCTGGGCCGAACATCGGGACCAACCGATGCCCTGGATGTAATTTTTTTCTCTGGATGTCGGGAGGGGTAAATCAAGCATAAATCAGCCTGAAATACCTATAGTCTGAGTTCAGCTTAAGATAGCTTAAGCTAAAGAATTTGTAGATCTGAGCCAGCTGGTAATGAGATCCATTACAAGATAGATACGGACGTTACGATAGTCTTTTCTTGGATATTGTGACGTATTTCTAAGTGAAAGCTTCTCGAATAAGAAACAAATTTAGGCCGGGACTAGATTTTGTCCATGGGGAATTGATTGGATGGTTGTGGTTTGCTATTGGTGGATCTCATGTGAGTGAAAGGTTGTCCCGCCCTCATGCCAGTTTCAAGAGGGAGGGGAAGTTAAGTCTGTGGAATACTTGATTCTGATTGGTCAATCGCACCATCCAGCGGTATTTTATTCCCCGGTAACAACCTGTAAAAACACAGGCTCATCCGGGTAACTGTCACTGAAGTCGGTGCTTTACGCTTTGCTAGGAATGTTTTTTTTGTTTTGCGTTTGGTGAGCTAATAAAATATTAAAACTCAAATCAATATTTTGTGTAGTTATTTAATTCTGTCATCCGGTATCACGGACTCACTCTCTCGGTTTCATAGAAACGCAGCTACTGCCATTTTGCGACTATTGTTTTGTACACTATAATGGGTTATTATAAGATAACAATTAACAAACAGGTAAGATTTTAAAACGGTTTCATCTCATATCAATATTTCTTATCCCCATAATTAGTCACATGTGGCGAAATGCTGTGTAATAAGTGGGATGATTGTATACCGTATCTCTTAAATGTCCGTCTAGTTTGAACCTGCCACGCTAGCAACTGCTCTCTCCGTGAAAGCTTTGTGTTTAAAGACCTAATAATATGTTTGTACTCAAGTAAATATTTTGTGTCTGATTTACGTAATGTGGCAAGTAGCCATGTAATAAATAGGATAATGTACTTCCAGCCGATTGTTATTGCAGAATAAACCCCTTCAGGCTGATGCAAGATCACCCTGTCAGGGTTTAATCTGCGATAAAAACCGACTGGATGTACATTATCCCGACCCTTACACTTTATTTTTGTTGATGTGCACAGATAAATCCTTTATGATAAATCCTTGTTTTATTTGTACATTGTACATTCTGATTTCATGGTGACTTTAAGCAGTGTTGTTGGCAATGTTCTCCAATGCTGTTTTGAGAGTAGCAACACCTGCAAATCCACGTGCTGTACCCCATGAAAATGAGCAGATAAAGTCATGCTATCAGTCCAGCCTTGTCCATGTAAATAGTGTGCATTATTATCTCGGCCTTCACAAGGTTTCACAGTGTGAGTGTGCCAAAAAAAAAGTTGAGTGGAGGTCAGTTTGTCTACATATCTTGAACTCAGTAAAAAGTTCAACACCAGCTCGTATAAAAACAAATGGTATTCAAATTAACGTGTTTATTATTCGGTCTACCACATGATACATCACTTGTTAATCTTTTGAATTGGTAAATTCACTCACCTGAGCCGCAAACAACAAAGATGAAGAGTGCCAAGAGCCACGGTCCCACCGACACTTTCTCATCACTCACGGTTCTCTGTGTGAATTCACATTCAGATCAGTTGCAATCGCGCATTATTTAATAGTAGTAACGTTAGAGCAGTGGGTTTCAGCATACTGCAGTATAAGGACAATATTTCGATACAAAGACCGATAAACCATAGCTCCTAATATCAATTTATTCAAATGAGCCAGCCATGTTAGCACATTACATTAAGTTCATTTCTCCTCTGCGGCTACACTGTTGAAGATCGTGAAGGGACGTCATACCGTCGATTTGACGTTGCCTCTCTGGGTGATGTTTTTGCTGTGTTTCTCGTTGGCCATACGAATCCTCTGTTTGGCGACCATCGTTGCAAAATGCTGGTGTGTTGTAAAAAGTGAGCTGGTCACAGTCACAAATATGACGAACACAACACAAACTACTAGTGAGGATGAAGAGAAAACTACGTCGATCTTTGTCTACGTCCTCAGAACGTAAGCTCCGCCCACACCGGAAGATCGCAAATGGACTGATGATGCTTTGGACCAGCCCGCTTTTTGTAAAACGCTGATAATAAATGTCAACGCTATATTTTCTTAGTAAATGATTAATTATTTACTAAGTTTATTAAGTTCAGTTTTTAAAATTCGGTACCGACCTTGCATAGTGTGGTCATACACTTATATAAATAGGTCATATTAATCAAGATCTTGGGTTGGCAGCCTTGGATTCTTGCATAAAAAATCTTTTTTTTTTTTCTTTTTTTTTACATTACATGTCAATTAATGGATATGAGGCGTAAAACAGTCAAAAGTGTAACATTTCCAGAAAAAACAAAAACAAATGCTGATATCCGGTTTGTAAACGATGAGTCGAATCTTTTTAATGAATCGATTGAACTGGGTTGCAAAAAAAAAAGCCTGAATTGGTCCTGTCCCAGTGGGTATTGGGCATAGGTATTGGGACAGGCCTCTTTCACGATTCGGACGGAATCTGAGATTTTCAGAGAACAATTCACCGACTTAAAGAACCGTCTCTTTCGGACATCTCGCAATGAGCCGAGAAGCGAGTTGATTCACTGTATGAAACCATTTTTAATGACTTTATGTTAACTACCAGTCAAAAGTCTGGAATAGTTAAGGTTAAATTGCACAATAATTGCATAATCACAATTTTACTGTTTTACTGTATTTGATCAAATAAGTGCAGCCTTTGGTGAGCATAAGAGACTTCTTTCAAAAACATCTTAATTATTCCAAACGTTTGACCGGTAGTGTTGTTTGCAATTAACTAAACTGAGACATTTGAATTTACATCTAGATAAAAAAAGGTTTCTCAAGACGACGAACTTTGATGTTGGCTTAGAGCCTGTCAGTAGCCTATTTTTAAATCTTTAAAGCCGAACTCGGCAACTCTAGCGAACTCTAGTCACTTCTTCGCTGATTTTCCCTTTTGTTGTCGCATGTTTTCCCCACGAGCTCCCCCTACAGCTGTGGTGGGGCGTATATTTCACAACACGGTCGTAAAAAACTCACTTGCGGCGGCCTCCTCCCCTTCTCTACCGCTGCTCATGTGCGTTTGTTTTGATCGGAGCAAGCCAACTGTATCGCGTGGAGCTATGTCTACCGAGGTGGGTAATCTGGTAATACATCATACATGCGTGTGTGTTTATGTCGAATTGCCGTAAAGCAATTTGTGTTTCGCGCTCGTTCTCGTTCTAGTTCTCGCTTCTCACGAGACTTCCAATTTCTATCTTGCCGGGACGGTAGTGAACAAGTTGCAAGGTTGGTTTTCCGCCTGGGAACGCTGGGGGGAGCGGGGAAAGTCACCAATATCACCAGAACAGGTTGTTTAACCATCCAAATGATTTCTAGACAGTTTTATTAAGTTAAAAAAGCTACCAAGTTCTCCTTTAAGTTTGAAGACTAAATTTGAATTAGTTTTAAAAGCTATAAATTTGAAGGTAGATTAAACATTAGACAAAACAAAAAAGGTCAATAAGAAACTACATAAAAAAAGAAGAAAAAAGAACCACGTCATGACGCAATAGCGTGAGGACGCAAATAACCGGTTCTCTGAAATGAACTGTTCAAAAGAACCGATTCGTGGATATGAGCCGGGCTTCCCGTCATGGAACGAACCAATCACAGCGTCGCTTTCAGGATTACCCGTATGAAATTCAGCAGTCCACTTCCTGCCTTCAGTTCTGTAACTGATCGTCGTGGGGGAAGATGCGTTGGTTGCCTCTCTCGGTGATAATATTATGGGCCTGTACTCTTTACAGCGCCTCTGCGGATATTAATGGCGTAAAGAAGATGAAGATGCAGTTTGCCGCCGGTCCACTCCTTAAATTCCAGATTTGGTGAGTATGAGTTTGGACACTTTTAGTTTTATGTCGATCGACGTCGGTCCCCTGAACAGGCCGATGACTGTGTAATGACATTGAGTGTGTTGATAGTAGCACAGATTAACCTCACAAACAATCATTAATTTGTCTCATATGGCACAAGCAGTCTCGCAAGTAACCTCAGCAGGATGTTATAATCGGCCAGTAATCCGGTGTTAAGTGGAGAGCTCTCATTTGAGCATTAGCCCATTAGCCCATTAGTGGATCTGTCTGTCTGTGTGCTTGCTTTTGAACCGTTACATATTAAATAAATGCAGCTTTTATTGATTTATAAAGCACATTCGATATTGCTATAATATCTAGTAATTTATCCATTGGAAGGGCGTTTATCACAATCTGAAATGGAAATTGTTTATATTCCAGGTCATTTCGCTAACGATAACTATAGGCTGAACCGCACTGGTCGACAACCGAGTAATCAACCGATAGTTTTAAAAATGGATACTGATTGAAAACAAACATAACACATAAATAGTGCTGAATATATATATATATATATATATATATATATATATATATATATATATATATGCTGAACCATGAAAATGTACTGTACTTTTTAAATATAAATTAGTGCTGTTAAATCGATTAATCGCATCTAACATAAAAGTTTTTGTTTACATAATAAATGTGAGTGTATATATTATTATAATTATATTTCTGTGTGTATGTACACACACATTTATACATGTGTATACATGTGTTTGTATGTAGGCTATACACAGACACACATACACACACATATAAATATATATACACACATTTATTATCAAAACAAAAACTTTTGTTAGATGCGATTAATCGATTTGACAGCACTAACATAAATATGAATATATTAATTATACCTTGATAATTTATGTTAGTTTGTAGTGCATTAACTAATGTAAAGAAATACAACTTTAAAATGCAAAAATGCATTTGTAAATGGTGATATTAACAAATTAACAATACTTTTATTAACCTTAGTAAATGTCACCAATGGAGATTTTATTGTAAAGTTTTAGCATTTCATATAAATCCAAAGAGTCATACTTAAAGTTGGCCATCTTAAAATATCTACACAAAGGCCATAGCGTTGAAAATAGACACATATGTATATTGTATGTATTGCCTATTCTCCCAATGCTATTTGCTTCCTTTTTAGAACACTTGATGACTATCTAATCAAAATATGTATTACAGTGACGAAAAAAAAACAACAACCTAAAATCGAATGCGTTTCTGATTTGTTCTATAGTTCCAGCACAACAGTGCAGTTCACGTTAATATCACTCTGTGTAAGTGAAGCAAAGGCTCTGAGGTGTGTCTTCATCTTGTTTGTTTTCTGTTTCAGTATCTCCTGAGGGTACAAGCGGGTGTTTGAGGAGTACACGCAGGTTTTGTACCAGCGGTACCCAGACATCCGCATAGAAGGAGAGAACTACCTTCCAATGCCTCTCTACAGGTAATGGCCTACACAACACCGCTCACTGTTACATAGTCACGTTTGCGTTCCTTCTAGCCTCGTGGCCTGGGATGAATGTATAAATAATAACAAAATAGATAATTTTTTTAATTTACTTTTTATTTATCAACTAATATATACTATTAATAATATATGTGTTTGTTTGTGTATAATTCATAATTTTTAAAGTGTCCTTTTTCTCTTCCCTCCAGGCACTTTGCTTCTTTTCTGTCTATGTTTAAGTTGGTGTTAATCGGAGTGATCATTTTGGGCAAGGATCCATTTGCTCTGTTTGGCATGCAGGCTCCAGGCATCTGGGTTTGGAGTCAGGAGAATAAGGCAAGACCATTATGACCGGTACACATTGTACGATTTTGGGCTGTCCCAGGCGAAAGATGACCGATTTTTGTGGTCGTGGCTCCTAAACGGTGGTCCAGTGAGAGAGGTTCAAAGAGGGGCATTTGCAGCCAAAGATAGTGTGAGAAATTTAGCATGATCATCTCACAGTGTCTTTGCTGCTACGACCCACGTCTACTGACTAGCCAATAAAAATGCTAAAACTATCTTACCACAAGCTCAATTTGCAAGATTGTCCTGCCAAGTTGGCCTCTTTTCCCTTTAGCCATGACCACATATATATATATTCTCTTTTGCTTCCTTCTCTTTTTTCAGCGCAGATTATAAACCACAACTGCCAAAGTGCGATTAATTGCTCTATTTGTTTACCACTAGCGCATACTGATGACGTTTTATTCTTCTATACAAACTTGCATTGTAGCCTACGATTCAATGGGTGTCATCATCGTACAGTCTACGTACATGTCGTACCCGAGTTTATTAGATCCATGTCGTACAGTGTAATTTGTAATGATTTTATGGCACAGTCTGTAGCAGGCATTAGTTAAAACATTTGCATTTGGTGGTTTAAAGGTGCATTTATGATTACGTAACAATTCTGAACTGTAAAAAGTCTTGCTTGTAGAACCTATAGTTACAACGTGTAAACTCGACTGTAATTTCCTGAGAACTACGACTTGTACCAAGCTATTCTAGTACCAGGTTAGATTGAAGATCCAACATGGGTTCAGATACAAACTTTTTTTCCCCATGGACCTCATTAGTCTTTAACTTCGTCACCTCGGTGTTGTCTGCAGTGCTAGGAGAGAATGCAACACCCAAGAGACCAAAGGACAAGCCTCATGTTAATGTTCACCTGACTCTCAATGTGCCATTCCTGAAATGTAGACAAGGAAGATTTTAGCATTCTTTGATTTTTAGAAAAATTAGAAAAAGTCATGTATAAACTACTCACAAAATTAAGTATTTAAACATCAAATATGTGTAGTACAAGAAAAGCATTGCTGCGGCTAGTTATATTATTATTTTGCTTATGGGATTTGTTTCTTTTTGTCAGATATATGCCTGTATGATGGTGTTCTTCTTCAGCAATATGATTGAAAATCAGTGTATGTCTACGGGTGCTTTTGAAATCACGCTCAATGGTAAGTATTAGTATTTCAATGTATAAAATATCATTTATATTATTGTTTATAATTATTGTTGAAATTATTAGAATTGTTGTTATATATAGATATATGTATGTAAAAATAAAGTTTTTGTTTGTAAAAAGGGATAATTGAATGATTATAGTTTAGAAAATCCCTGTTATGACCCCTTTCAGAACAACATAACTCGACCAAAGACATTTAAACCCTTAAAGGTGACCTAAGTAACTTTTTACCTTAACCGAACAGCTTCGGAGTCATTGGAATAGTTATATGACTTTTTTCGGGTTGAATGGTGGTCGTCTCGCACCCCCCAAGCGCCTTTGAGCCGAAAATCCAGCCTTGCAACTTTGGGCCGGCGGGCGTGATATCAGGTCTCGCGATGTAACAAATTGCTTTACGGCAAAAAAATCTGCTAAAATGCTGTCATTATTGCGCTCCCTCACGCTGTTCGAACCCGAATGAAGAAGACGTTTTAAAGAATGTCCCATCTGCTTTGATGTCGTTGATCTATAGCCTCTGTCGAAAAACTCGTTGGCGACTCTCAGATACCAGTGTTGTCAAATATCTATTCCGAAGCTGTAGGGGGAGCTCTAGAGAGAAACCTGCGAGCAAAAAGCAAGAATACAGCGAAGAAACTGCATAGCCCTGCTTTAAAAGGGATAGTTCACCCTAAAATTTTAATTAAATCATCGTTTACTCACCCTGGTGTTTTAAAAGGATACTCCACTTTTTTTGGAAATAGGCTCATTTTACAACTCCCCCAGAGTTAAACAGTTGAGTTTGACCATTTTCGAATCCATTCAGCCGAACTCCGGGTCTGGCGGTACCACTTTTAGCATAGCTTAGCATAGATCATTGAATCGGACAAGACCGTTAGCATCTCTCTCAAAAAAATGACCAAAGAGTTTCGATATTTTTCCTATTTAAAACTTGACTCTTCTGTAGTTACATCGTGTACTAAGACCGACGGAAAATGAAAAGTTGCAATTTTCTAGGCTGATATGGCTAGGAACTATACTCTCATTCCTGTGTAATAATCAAGAAACTTTGCTGCCGTACCATGAGTCCAGCAGGCGTAATGATATGACGCAGCGCCTGAAAATAGGTCTAATAGGTTAGACAAACTTAGTCCCGGTCACGTTGCAAGTTACCGAGCTGGGGACTATTTTCAGGCCCTGCGTCATATCATTACGCCTGCTATACCCATGGTACGGCAGCAAAGTTTCTTGATCCGTCGGTCTTAGTACACGATGTAACTACAGAAGAGTCAAGTTTTAAATAGGAAAAATATCGAAACTCTTTGGTCATATTTTTGAGAGAGATGCTAATGGTCTTGTCCGATTCAATGATCTATGCTAAGCTATGCTAAAAGTGGTACCGCAAGACCCGGAGATCGGCTGAATGGATTCGAAAACGGTAAAACTCTACTGTTTAACTCTGGGGGAGTTGTAAAATGAGCCTATTTCCAAAAAAAGTGGAGTATCCCTTTAATGCCGTATGCCCTTCTATCGTTTTCTAACTAAATCCCGCTTGTTAATATAATGGCAGTGAATAGCGACCAGGATCAAGCTTTTTAAAAACAGCACAAAAGTATCACAGAATAATCCCACGCCGTGTGTTCTAGGGCTGTACGTGTTTTCTTTTTTTTTTTTGGTGTTGAATTTCATGTCTCCTATTAGAGTCTCATAAACGTGCATCCATCCATGCGCAGAAGACCAATTGCCAAAGTCAGGATTTTCGTTAAATGTTTGTTTTTCACCAAACCCTGTCGTATAGTTCCAGAACACTTGGGATAAATGACACGTCTTTTAAAAAAAGCTTGATTCTGTTCGTTATTCACTGCCATTATATGGCCAACCTTTGTTGTCCAAAAAAGAAAGAAGGGCATATGGCATTAGAACAACACCAGGGTGAGTAAATTATGATTTAATTCTCAATTTTAAGGTGAACTAACCATTTAAACCTTTTTATAGCAAATACAATTGTGCTAAATAAGAAACTATTGTTTATCAAATTCAAGGTGTTCACTGTCTGTCATACAGGATGTTGACCTCTATAGAGTGGTTGCGTGGCGTTTGCCTAATTCAGTGGTTTAGTCTGGCGGAAGTGAAAAATGCTGTGGTTGCACTATCACTATGGTAACACTATTTTGGGGGATTTATTTTTATTAAATTTTTTTTTTCTGGTTAGATGTTCCAGTTTGGTCCAAGCTGGACTCCGGGCACCTGCCTTCCATGCAGCAACTAGTTCAAATCCTGGAGAATGAGATGAAGATGAACGTCCACATGGACACACTTCCACACCCTCGTTTGTAACCTTGCCTCTGATTCACTGAATGGAGCCTAGGACCCCTCCTCGTATGTGGAACCATCATAACCTTGCTAAATGTTCAATCAATGTCTGTTATTAAAAATACTGTCTTTTTGTTTAAACAAAAAAATTCTATAATTTGAAAGTGTGGGGTCAGTAAAATTATTCTGAAATACGTCTTGCTTACCAAGGCTGCATTTATTTAAACAATACTAAGGTTTGCCTAGATTAAAGAAGATGACTATTTTTTTTTTCTTGCCTTATTAATTCTCTTCACTCACACATTCTCTTTTAGTTTTGTGGTGAAGCTCTCCTACGGTTGTGAGGTGACGTTTATGACGGTTTGCGCTGAAAGTAGAGCCTCTGCTAGCGCACACCCGATGCTCCGCGTCGTCCTCATCGAGCCTCTCGGAGATGCACCTCCTGCAGAAGCTGGTGCGGGATTCATGGCAACAACAGTGGCTATATAGATATGACTAGCCCATCTCTTGTGCAATAACTATTTGGTTCAGGATATATGTTCACAAGGAATATGTAATAAATATTTTCTATTTGAGTTCATTTAGCTCAGTCAACTAAATTAACTATGGCATATTTTCCTTTCATTTGATTCTACTGTATGGCTAAACCATGGTCTTTATTTGATGTAATAAGTAGATATGATAAGCTAACTTACACACCCATCCCTCTTCATGATAATTTAACTTTTTAGTGACATTAATTATATTTCTGAGCCCTGGTTTTTTATATTGCTTTGTATTGCTTAAAATGTTTAGAAAATTGAAAATAAAATGGAATTAACTAAATATTGTGTCTTTATTGGAAGGATGGCCTAGCAAATTGTTTTTAAAACAATTTAAAACAATAAAAAAATTAAAGGCCAGAAGAGTATTAGCTGAGTTGCACACTATATTACATATAAAGGCTGAAAAATAATTACCATCAGCAAACCGACACACTTCTCTTTATTAAAAAAAAATCTCATTGTTCATTTGTCTTGTAATGCTATTAATCTAATCCAGAACTGGGTTAGTCTGGTTTTACCCAGATCACTTCAGGTGAAAAGTCTTGTGTGCTTAATCACTGTCTAAGAATCTTATTGTGAACTTGGTCTTAGTTTTGGATTCTTCCAATTTGGCAGATTTACAGTTAATGTAGTTTGTTTAGTGAAGGCTTTTCTATAGCAGGTATTTTACGGGTAATTAATGCAAGTAATATTAACTAACAGAGAGCAATACATTTGTTATAGTGTTCAATAATATTTTTTAAACATTAATAAAAATACAGGTGTTCATTTTTAGTTCACGTTAGTTCAGGTGCAATTAAAAGACACAAGTTTTGATTTGAATACCATTAACTTAATATATTACATTAAGACTAATAAATGCTTTAGAAGCTTTACATTTTTTGTTCATGTCAAGTCAGCTTTATTTATTTAGCGCTTTATACAACACAGATAGTTTCAAAGCAGCTTTGCATTGAAAACAGGAATGATTCAATGATGCAGTTCATTTCGGCTGAACAGCAGCTCTAAAATAGAGTGTCATTATTCAGCTGAAGTCAGTTCAGTGTTGATTCAGTTCTGCTGTAAAGATCATCGAGTATTAAATTAGTTCAGTTTATCTATCAAGCAGTTAAGCAGAAAAACAGTGATGTCGTCGTCCAGCTCAGTTCACTAAGTGATTAGTTGACTTTAAAAAAGTTGGGAAAACTGTTGCCTTAAAAGTATAGACTATGAATCCTCCTTTTTGCTGCTGTGGATGTTGTGGATCCTTTTGTCCCTCCAGCAGATCTGGGCCCGTATCCCTAAAGAATTTTTGTGCAAAAAGTGTCTCCTAGCGGCCAAATTCTAAGAAAATTCTCAGAGTCATGACGTTTTCTTAGAATTTCCCCTAAAAGTGACACAAAAATCCCAGTTAATATAAAAGCTATTCCTCAAGATTCCTAGCGCTTAAAAGGGCTCCTAAGGCGAGATCTGCTAAGAGCAGGGAAGAGGACTTTTAGTGGCTTAGGAGTTCCCCTAAGCAGCTGCACATTCCTTTTTTTCTCCATTTTCTGTGTTTGTAGGATATTTGTTAACAAGCCTTCATAAATAGACCAGCCAGCAATCACAGACATTGATAAAAGCTGAGCTGTGTTACCCTTGTTAAGACCACACTGAGTCGTAACGTTGCAATTTCTACTTCATTAAGGACAGCCCCTTGAGATAGGCCATCTTGTTTTCAATGGGGTCCATATGGGAGTGAAAGTACAAAATATGCCAGCTAGGATATTAATATGAGCAAATAAGACACGAATCATTATTTGAACAGGGTGTAATGAGCTTAAGTTTTCATATATTTTAGATTCTAATGTTAGGCTATAACCCCTACAGCTTACTATTCATTTTCCAGATATTTTCTTGAATGTGAAATATTATTTACAATTACAGTCTGCATAAGATTAGAGTGTATAATTATGTTTATTGATTTGAGGGTACATCCTTTGCTCATTATCACCAAAAGTTCATTTTCATCAAACTTGTAGGATCAACCAATCACGGCTTTTGAAATGATGACTCATACCTAGCAACGGGGTCAACCACACCTCCTCACTAAGATAGGATTTTCCATCCATTCCTTGCTCAGAGTTCACTGAAAATGTTCTGGAATCACTTCTAAGCTAAAACTCCTGGCAAGGAATTTTTAGGTTAAGTTAGGAGCTCTCTGAGAGGATTCTCAGAATCTTTAGGGATACGGGCCCTGGAGCCTGATCCTGATCCTGATCCATCAAGCCAAATAATGGTAAATCGCCAGTCATTATAAATTCTCCAACATTATTTTAAACTGTATTGTCCTCTTGTTTTCCACTAAAAATATCTTCTGAGAATTTTTATATTATTTTCCCCATATCAATATAATTTTCTCGACACAACCAGCACTGATATTTTTGCACTGCACTGATAGCAAGCTCATATATTTCTCATATTTTTCTGTTTGTTTTCCAGAGCGCTTTGAGTCTCTCTATAACGTGGGAGAGATGATTGGATCCGGAGCATTTGGCAGTGTGTTTGATGGCGCAAATTTGATGGCAAATCTTACCAGATTGGTTTGCTCTTTGCTCTTGCATGCATCAAAACAATTTACAGATGGTTTAATACTTAGTGCAAGGTCAGGTGCTTTAATACTGTTACTGTTATTGAAACTTAAAAAAAAAAAAATTGTTGCAGGCAGCCATCAAGCGGATGTGCAAGTTTTGTACAGAATGCAGTGATCTGATTAGCCAGTGCCCTGGATCCAACTAAACGGATGACGTTAGAGCAGATGTTACAACATACATGGATTAGAAATGAGATTGGGAAGTTCAGGAGATTCACTCGATCAGTGATTTCAGGTGTGAGGAAGTGTAACAGACAGAATAGGATTATTATCACTTGTCTTCAGTTCTGGATTATTTGTATTGAGATTTTCAAATCTTTGTTCATCATAATGTTCTTGTTATAGTCAAGTCACCTTCATTTTATATAGCGCGTTATACAATACAGATCACAAAGCGGCTTCACGGTAATAAACAGGAAAATAACAGAATCAGTGATGCAAACGGAATTCAATTTCTGTTGTAAATCAGCTCTAGACATTCATGAGTTGACTTATTCATATAATCTTTATATTGGACAGGAAATAACATTTAACACAATAACACTTGCTGTCCTTGGTGGAGGGCTTGACCTCAAGACTCGAGCCTGAAGTCCAACCCCAACCTGACAGGGAACTCAAGCCGCCACTCCAGAGAGCCCAGAGCCGGTCCACGTCTGAGCAAGTACAGGAGAGACGGCAAGACTGGAAAGAAGTCATCAAGTCATCACAGCCACATTTGCTTTGTTTTAAAAAATGTCAAGACATGTCATCTTTTTTTATATAGCACCTTGTATATGACTAATATGTGTATGACCAATCTGTGTATATGACCCCTGTGAATAAAACATTTCAATGATTACATAAGAAGAAATGCTTTTAAACAGTCTCGGCCTATGAGAAACCTTTGAAGTGAAAAGGCAAAGAGTTATTTTTGTGCTACATTTACATGGTTGCAAACTTAAGTACATTGTTGAGCCTGTCTAAAACATAAACCTATAAGAGACTAGAGCCTGTGGACGATAATAATAATAGTAGTAATAATTTTGTGCATGACACCCCCGTTGGTTATTTAGGTTAAAGAAGCTATTCTTGTATTATTAGAAAGATTTAGGGCGATCTTGAAGCGTATATGAATAGTTACCCCAAAAAAAATATAAAGTTCTGTGATTAAACTCTAGACGGCACAGGCTGATGGTCCTTAAAGGGATAGTTCACTTTGAAATTAATTTTTGATATGTTTTAGCTTACCTCAAGGGCATCCAAGATGTAGGTGTCTTTGTTTCCGCAGTAGTTTCAATTTTGATATTTTTAGGTCAAACCGTTCTTGTCTGTCAGTCATATAATGCAGGTCTATGGTCACTGGCTCAAAACACAAGCACAGAGTCCAAATTAAAACAATTCCCCATCGTAAGTACACATTGATGGCCTAAGACACGAAACGAGCGGTTTGTGTGAGAAAACGAACAGTATCGTTGTTATCTCTTGAAAACAGCACACGTCCAAATGATCTGACGGCGCGGGCGGGTATAGATATATAAATAGATGTCGCCTTGGCTACTGCAGTTCATTGGAACGAAACCGTAGCCAAGCGACATCTAGTGTATATATCTATACCCGCCCGCTGGCGGGTATAGATGTATACACTAGATGTCGCCTTCGCTACTGCAGTTCATTGGAACGAAACCGTAGCCAAGGCGACATCTATGTATATATCTATACCCGCCCGCGCCGTCAGATCATTTGGACGTGTGCTGTTTTCAAGAGATAACAACGATATAAATACTGTTCGTTTTCTCACACAAACCGCTCGTTTCGTGTCTTAGGCCATCAATGTGTACTTATGATGGGGAATTGTTTCATTTGGACGATGGGGAATTGTTTTAATTTGGACTCTGTGCTTGTGTTTTGAGCCAGTGACCATAGACCTGCATTATATGACTGACAGACAAGAACGGTTTGACCTAAAAATATCAAAATTGAAACTACTGCGGAAACAAAGACACCTACATCTTGGATGCCCTTGAGGTAAGCTAAAACATATCAAAAATTAATTTCAAAGTGAACTATCCCTTTAACCCAATCTGCTTCTTCTTCTTCTTCTTCTTCTTCTTCTTCTTCTTCTTCTCTTGATTAATGGCAAATTGCAACCAACTTTTAGGTGCATACCGCCACCTACTGTACAGGAGTGTGTAACATCATGCTATTTAATTATTCTCATATTCTGCTCATCAACCCTGTATTTTTAAGAAATTTAAAAAGAGCCGTTCTGGAGCTTATTATCCCTTCTCCCTCTCCTTCTGTTCCCAGTATCCCCATCAGATTCCACTCACGCCCTGCTTCCTGAACCCGGTCTTGAAACACCTGTCTTTCCACCTCATATAATATACAGTGTAATATGACATGTTCAGCATTTTCTTTAACCCCACAGTTTTCACAGTATTCACTATTCCTTTTCCCCATTAGAAACAAGGTGCCATTCAATCCTGTATGATCCACTCTCAGTCTTGTCATTATAATTTCCTCCCGCCTAGTCCTTTCTTTATAATTTTTAATACTAACATATTTTTGTATTTTATGATATCCACTTCCTTTCAGGTCTTCTTCCCACCATTTCTGCCATATTTCCATACCTTTCTTTCTAATCACTGCTTTTCCTTCTCCTTTTCCAAGTAGAATTGGAACTGTTATTTCCTTCTGTAATGCATCTTTTGCTAGTTTGTCTGCACTCTCGTTCCCTTTCACCCCCTCATGTGCTGGCACCCAACAAAACTGAACGTCTATTCCACCCCGATGTAATCTTAGCAGACTGTGATGTAATTCTAAAAGTAGATCTTCTCTGGCAGATTCCATTGACTGTATGCTTTTTAGAACAGATAATGAGTCTGTACATAATACTACCCTATCAGGTCTTACTTCTTCAACCCATTGTAATGCAATGATGACTGCCACAATTTCTGCTGTGTATACAGATAACTGGTCAGATAATCTTTTGGAAATATTTATTTTGAATTCTGGTATATGTATTCCAACTCCCACATATTCCTGTTTGCTCTTGGATCAATCTGTATAAATTTTGAGATAATTATTGTAACTGTTCCTTATATAAATACTTATCTTAATTCCCTCTTCCTCCATTCTCCATTCTCTTTTCTTTTCCAGGATACTAAAATCTGTTTTGAGCCCTGGGAAAAACCATGGTGGTATATTACTAACTGGGGTGGACGTTGTGAAATCTAAGGCTTTTATTCCATATTCCTCCACTCTCTTTTCCCCGTTCCATCCAAACCCACGTCCCTGATACTTGTAATACTCCCAACAATCCTGTATGGTCTCCTTAGTAGGGTTCTCTTTCCCACTTCCTTTCAATCGGATCCAATAAGCTAATGCAAGTTTTTCTCTCCTTATCTTCAGTGGTGTCTCTCCTGTTTCTATAAGTATTGCGTTAGTGGGTGTTGACTTAATAGCTCCAGTACATACACGTACACAGTCAATTCCCCAGTGTTAAATTAACACTGCTCAGAGCACATATGGTCCCACTCTACATGGTGTTAAAGTAACACTGAAGCAGTGTTAAAGTTAATGAGGCAATTAAGTGATTAATTGAGTGATGATTGAGCATTATTGAAGACACCTGATGATAACAAGCAGAATCACTGAAGGAGAAAATCTCAAATTGTAAGCCACCGTTATGGTGATGGGTGTTTGCTTTAGTTGGGCTCTTGACCCTTATTTTATTAACTTTAATTTTTGTTAGGCTGCTGTATCTGAGTTATAACTGCCAGATGAACAAAGAAAAAAAGTGATCTGATGGTGTTGGTTATGTTATGACAATCATCATTTGAACTTTATGTTTTTGATTTATGTTGTTGGTTACAGCATAACTGTGATTCTGCGTAAATATCCAGAATTTTAGATAGAATATAAATGATTTCTTAAAAGTTTTTTTTTTTTTTAAATCTTTCTTTTAGGCACACACAGACATAAAGATTCAGTCTATGCATCTCAACAATGGTGACAATTGGGAAAAGTAAATTACATAGACAATTCAGATCATAATTTATTCATACCGCAATGCATGATGGGAGCCATTAATGAGTTGTGATTGGTGGCAGCCACTGCAACATGCTTTATTATTGTCACCATTGTTGAGATTCACAGGCTGATTATTGATGTCTGTGTTTCTAAATAAATACATTTGAAAGTGTTTTGATCAGAACAATGTTTATTAAATATATTGGATTATAAGAAATATGCTGATAATCATATGCTGTAGAATCACAAAGCTGCTGCTAACAAGTTACACCAAACTATCTCAATAAGTTTCATTTTCGGATCACAGCATGATTATGTCAAAACATAACCAACACTATCAGATCACACTTTTCTTTGTTCATTTGACTGTTATAAATCAATAACAGCAGACAAACTAAAGTCTAAAGTTAATAATATACAGTAAGGGCCAAGAGCCCAACTAAAGCAAACACCCATCACCACGGTGGCTTACAATTTGTGATTTTCTCCTTCAGTGATTCTGCTTGTTATCATCAGGTGTCTTCAATAATGCTCAATCATCACTCAATTGATCACTTAATTGTCTCATTAACTTTAACACTGCTTCTGTGTTACTTTAACACCATGTAGAGTGGGACCATATGTGCTCTGAGCAGTCTTAATTTAACACTGGGGAATTTACTGTGTAATGCTCTATACTGTAATCTGTCAATTATTTTCAATGATGTTTTTGCTGCTGCACCATAAATTATACAACCATAATCTATTGATGATCTCATGCATGCTCTATAGATGTCAATTAGTGATATTTTATCTGCTCCCCAATCATATCCAGCCACAGCTCTCATTAGGTTGATAACTTTTTTGCATTTAGTTTACCCAATCTGCTTGGATCACATCGTTGTCTTTAGGGCACAGCTGATTGGTTCCTGCTGTATCAGTAGCCAATGAGCTTGCGTGCTCAACCTTCAAATACTTTGTTAGCATTTGTTGTAGTTGAAACGTGCTTTGATTAACCAAGGTTCGCACTAAGGATGATAACTATAACTACAAGGTTCGACATTAACGTTTGTCCAGGATAAGTGGATTTTTTGAAGGAGCAAGTGAAAGATAATTTTACTGGGCCGACCGGACAAGTAGCCTGATTAAAACTTAGGTGACAAAAAATGACTAGCGAGGCATCGAAACGCGAGAAAGATTCTGATTTGATTACATTCAGTGTAAACAGTGTAAACAGTGATAGTGTAGGCTATTTCCGGTAACAATGTCAAGCTGTTGAGGCTCGCTGCCTGCCTCTCTGTGAGACACTTTCATGGAAAAAGCAAAACAAATATGTAACAAACATGTATATGATTTGCGGGCATCAGGGAGCCACTATCAATATGAGGGAGACTCCCGGACCTTCCGGGAGAGGTGGGATGTCTGCAAATGAGCGTAACAGCAAACAGAAAGAAGCTCACAGAAAAAACATACTGAGGAAGAAATTCAAAATGTTACGTTTTTTATTTATAACATATGATATAATGAAGTAATGTAACACGACCAAGGGAGCATATATTTGACATATATTAATTAAATGTTAAATGTTACATTGATTTTATTGTTCAATAAACAAGTAGTTCATATTAAGTTACATTTTCAAGTGAGCTTCACTATGTGCTTATTTTATTCAGATATAAGTAAAATAAATGTGTGATGGCATGAGGGTGAGTAAATGATGAGATCTATTTATTGTTAACTTTTTTTTGTTTTTAAGGCATGGTCATATTTACCACTGATTGATATATTTTAGCAGGCAATTTAGCAGTCGTTCCGATAAGAATCCAAGCAATCGGAATTTCAAGTGAGGGCGAAAGATTTCCCTACGTATAGTTATTTCTCAGTGGGTTTAAGTTGCTCACGCAAATTTGTCACGTTGGTCACAGCAAGCTATTTGGTTTGAAAGTGACTTCTGTGTGAGCTCTGTGCTTCATAATCGCTACACTATTGACAATGGAACTTTTTTGCCCATGAAATTTCGCTAATGTGACTGCACCTTTAGTCAAGCGAGACTAGCATATCTTGCATGAGTGTCAGTTCATGGACAGGCCTGCAGACAGCGCTGGATGAAGGCCTTGTCTGGCTCTTCCATTTGTACTCTGTGGCTCAAACTCCGCAGCCTTCGGACCAGCGAGTAAAGGAAAGGTGGAGGTCTGATCCTTAGATGTGTGAAGCTGGATGGGAAGGCTTGGCACTGCTGTAACCGTATCAGAGCCATGTAAAGGCCAACCTTGCATGCCAGAAGTACTAGTTCCTCTTTACACATGAGGGGTTGAGGAGGAGTGTTGTGTTCTTTGGACTGTAAGCAAAGACACGGCAGACAAAACACTTAGCTGGACCAATCTGAGTTGAGTAGTAAGTGTGACGGATCAAGAAAATGTCTCAAAACTCTCATATGAATAGCTAAAATTGGTGATCAGATTAAAAGACAGGACTTGTGCACTTTCTTACCGACTCACAGCTGCCTACTCTGAACCTGGCTTGCTGTCCTGAAGCGAGGAATGACACAAACACCAACTGTTGGCCAAGAACCCGGACCCCTATACTTCTGTTGAGCGACAGAAAGAGTGGTCTCAGGGGTGTTGGTGTTTGAGCCTGGTCTGTCCAGCTCCACGTTCTGATCCTTCTCCCGCTCTCATCTAGACTCCGCCCACCCCAAGCATCCGTACTCAACCTGCTCCACAGGAAACAAGAGCCACGTCACAGTTTACTGAACTTATACCACAGAGTTAAATTTATAAAGGGTTATTCATCATTTACTCTCACCCTCATGTTGTTCCAAACCCACAAGCCTTTTGTTCATCTTCAGAACACAAATGAAGATATTTTTCCTGTATGTCCATCTATTAAAGGGTTAGTTCACCCAAGAATGAAAATTCTGTCAGTAATTACTCACCCTCATGTTGTTCCAACCCCGTAAGACTTTTGTTCATCTTCGGAACACAAATTAAGATATTTTTGATGAAATCTGAGAGCTGGCTCACTCCTTCATAGGCTTCTAGGCAATTTCATTCTGCCGGTCCAGAAAAGTTAGTAAAGACATCGTTAAAATAGTCCAAATGACTACAGTGGCTCAACCTTAAGTTTATCAAGAGACGAGAATACTTTTTGTGCGCAGAAATAACAACTTTTATTCAACTATTCGTTTTCTTCTGTGTGGGCCTCTGACGTGAGTTTACGAGAGCGCCACGACACATGCGCGAAAACTGAGAAGATGATGCTCACGATACACAAATAAAAAACGCGATTAACCGATATGACAGCACTATTATATAATGCTGGGTAGTAACTGATTACATGTAATCTGAATTACATAATAAAGGCAGTAAATAATTGATAATTTATTGCTTCTCCATAATTCTTCTTTTTTTATATTTTACAGTTTCCTTTCTTAAAAAAAGCACATCTTTTATATACATTCAGAAAGTCTTTCATGAAATTGCACACAGACCTGCCACTAGTTAGTTATTAAACATTGATAACAAAGAATGGAATATATTTTCTTACATCAATATGGTACAATATTATTATATTCAATTCAATGTAACAAACAAGTTAGATCAAAAGTAACCAAACAGTAGTAATGTATTATGTTACCAACTATGGTTTTTGGTATTTGGAATCAGTAACAGACTACAATTTGTTAGTAATAAGAAGTGAATAAAAGTCTAAATTTAATATGTTCATCTTATAAATCAATCATGTCTCTTTGGAAGACTTGTGTTAAACTGCTTGATTCATATTGGTTTTACAAATATTTGATTGCACTTTTTTACAGTACATGCACTTGTAATGTACTTATAGTGTACTTACCCACAAAAGTACTGAGTAGTGTAAGGTAACTTAATGGGTTAAGTTATGGTTTAGAGGTAGGTTCAGGGTTCACACTAGTATGTTCATTATAAACAGGACTGTAAAATAAAGTGCTGAATATTTTGAAGTGTCTATGTTTTGGTTTTGTGGACTTGCAGTGGAAGGACCAAAATCTTTCAGGTTTCTCTAAAAATATTAGCATTTGTGTTTCGAAAATGAAAAAAGTCTTAGGATTTGGAAAGACACAATGGTGAGTAAATGATGAGAGATTTAAAAAAAATCTTTGGGGAGAATTATCCCTTTAAAGTTAAAAAAATGTATTAGTGTACATAAAAATGTAGGTTAAAAAATGCTGTAAAAGCATTTATTATTTATTATAAATAAATGTTTTGTTCATGTTATATAATGTTATATGATATCTAATGTTCATGATATCTAATATATCTTAATAAATAATTATGTTCCCGTGGTTAGATTGGGCCCATCTATCTGACAGTATTTATTGTCAACTAAATGTTGTCTTCCAAATAGAGCACTGCAGGGATGATGTATTTTTGTTGGCCAAAACCCAGATACAAGTTAGCAATATAGCACTTCCCGTTCTATCATCCTAATGGCGTTTTTTGAAAGGGTTTTTGGTTAGACGTCTAAAATAAAGCCTGTGGTTAACATAAAGATGCACATAAAAAAATAAAAAAACACATTTCTCAAAATATCTTCTTTTGTGTTCCACAGAAGAAGGAAAGGCATGCAACAACATGAGGGTGAGCAAATGATGACAGGATTTTCATTTTTGGGTGAACTATCCCTTTAAGGTTTCAGACTTTCCCCTCCAGATCAAGAATCAGTCCATTTGAGACATTCAGATTCGTGTCAGTGTAATAGCAATTTGACCATACCAAATGCTGCCGTTGCAATGGTAACAAGTGGCTCTGCCATTAGACTGAAAGAGGGCTCTGACTGGACAAAGAGTCGTCGTCATGTCATCCCGTACGATACAGATCCTTTCATTCTTACAGCTGAGAATGATGATAGCCAAGTTTCCTGAAGGATAGCTATTGCCATGACAATAAGGACAATCAACAGCAATAGATAATAAATTAACAAATTTTCAAATCACTGTACAATCATTTTATCCCAAGGTGTCAAACCCTGTGTGGATGCATCAAGATAGCTCCATGCAAAAGGTTTCCATTATCAATGTCACTGAAGAAATACCCCATTTGTATAATGATATATAGTTTGTACCACAATCCAGCCTTTTTTTTTTTTTTTTTTTTGTACAGTAAAATATTATAGTTAGTGTCTTTTACTGAAATCTAAAGTCACACTCTAATCCCAAATATTACTAATTACTAATTTATACCTGTAAAGCCTGACATATGAAATAATAGTCTTAATATGGACAATGGAGAATATGGAGCTCAAACTTTAGGAGGAAAAAACACCTCAATTTTATTCAGTGGCCTGAATTGAGCAAAAATATGCAATTAGATGCAGTTGATGATAATTATGTGACCCAAAAATAAGATGAAATTCTGATAGCTTGTAATGTAAATCAATCAGATTTTATAACAGTTTTGCAAATTACTTACATAAAATGCATTTAAATATCAGATTTCACTCTGTATCTCCCAATAATATTGTAACATGCTCTGTTTTGGATTCATTGTGTTTTGGTTCTGTGGTACGTTTCCTGAAAGCATTGTTAGCCAGATCGCAAGTTCTGTCAGTATAGTTCAGCGAGTCTATATTTCCCGAAACTATAGTTCCAAAGAACATTCGCAAACAGCATCGCAAAGTTGAGTGGTTGGAACAGCAGATCTCGACCTGAGGTTAGAAGCATAGTTTCTTGTTTGCATGACATGTGGACTTAATAAATCATTATCTTGAGCAAAATAAGCAAGCTGACATTCAGTAAAATCTATATTCAGTAAAATCTATATCTTACATTTCAAATTAGAATATATACAAATCACATCTTTTAGTTTGTCGAGTGATTTAAATCACCATTTTGAAGAGAGCGCATGTGCGTACATCTAGTACGTAAAAAAAAGACGATGATTGTATCTGGAAAAAAAAAGCAAAATAACTGAGATAATTAGAATTACTCTTCACACAAGAAGAGCTGCTCTGACTGCCTGAACTGGGCAGAGATCTAGATATATACTCTTAAGGCCCGAAAAGGGCAGAGAAAATGCAACTCCTGCTTGCCCTCTGAAGCTGGAAGAGCAGAGAGAGTAACGACCTGTGCTCTGAACGGAGTAGAGAGCACCTTAGTTACATAGCCGTGTCTTGGTTTGAGGACGACTTTACAGCAATTAGGCCCAAACTCAAGGCAAGACACACTCACAGAGAGAGCTTGCAAGTCACCCACTCACTTGACCGAAGGCGGTCTTAAGCGAAAGGGGCCGCAGCTCAGCTGATTGGAGTGGCTCGAATAGAGGGCCCTAAGGACTGTAGACAGGTCCCATGTTGGAATAGTGAGGGGGACGAGGCGGGTTCAGCCTTCTGGCCCCCTTCAGAAAACGAACAACTTGTTCCTGCCTATAGACTGGTCGGCCACAGGAGCGTGGTATGCTGCTATGCCTGCCACATAGACTTTGAGCGTGGAGATGGGTACGCCCCTTGTCCAGCAGCTCCTTCAGGAAAGACAGTACCAGTGAAACCTCACAGGACGTCGGGTCTTCACTCCGGACTGTGCACCAGTCAGAGAAGACAGACCACTTAAGGCCATAGCGGCGTCTAGTGGATGGGGCTCTAGCCTCAGAAATAGTGTTTAGGACTCTCGCGGAGAGGTCCATAGGCTCCTGTCGTGGACAGGACATGGAGGGCCCACAACTTGGGTTGAGGGTGTGAAATCGTTCCTTTTGCCTGGGAAAGGAGGTCCTTCCTGAGGGGAATTGGCCACAGGCTTTTGCGAGCAGCTGCATCAACTCGGGAAGCCATGACTGGTTCCGCCAGAGAGGGGACACCAGACGGGCTACACGTCTGTCCTCCCTGATCCGTCTGATGACCTGAGGGAGCAGCGCAACCAGGGGAAAGGTGTAAAGGGGAAGGCTGGACCATTTGTGGACCACCTGTCCTTTGAGATAAATATTGGGCAGTGAGATTTGTCTTCTGAGGCGAAGAGGTCGACTTCTGCCTTCCCGACGATACTCCAGATCTTGTGAACAGTCTGGAGATAGAGCATCCATTCACCTGAGGACATGTTGCCTCGGGACAGCACGTCTGCCCCTTGGTTCAGTCTGCCCGGCACGTGTGCTGTTCTTAGTGAGCGCAGGTTGCGTCATGCCCATGAGAGAAGGCGTCTCACAGAGGCCTTGATCTGAGCCCACCTTGGTGGTTTATGTAGGACACCACTGCAATGTTGTCCGAGCAGACTAAGACATGGTGCCCTTTTCAGGTCTGGTAGGAAGGTTTTGAGGGCTAGAAAAACCACCAGTATTTCATTTCTAGGCAGTTGATATGTAGCCATTTCTCCATGCTCGACCAGGAGCCTGGATGTCGGCCTGCCCAACCCATGTTGGAGGCATCTGTAGAGACTACCTTCCAAAAGGCTGAGGAGCAAGAATCTGTGAGTGTCTAACTCGGCCTCTGACTGGGCCAATACAAGCCAGTCATCAAGGTAATTCAGGATGTACACTCCCTTCTGTCTCAGAGGGGAGAGGGTCACATCCTTGCACTTTGTGAAAGGGTGCAGTGCCAGAGACAGTCTGAATGAAAGGACAGTATAGTGTAAGTCACCCCCTCAAGCACGAATCTCAAAAACGGTCTGTGATGGGGGGGCTATCTGGATATGAAAGTAGGCATCTTTCAGATCCACTGAGAAAAAACAATCCCCTGGGCATACTTGTGAGAGGATTTGTTTCAGTGTTAGCATCTTGAATGGCTGCTTCATCAAGCGTGGTTTAGATGCCTGAAATTGGGGATGGGTCTGAGGCCACCATCCTTTTTGGGAACGAGGAAGTAGCGGCTAGAAAAGTCTGACTCACTGTGAGCTGGAGGAACTGTCTCTACAGCTCCTTTCACTAACAAAATTCATCACTTAGGAACGGAGGTGCTTCGTACCGAACTCCAGACCATGGCCTTGAAGCATGGGGGTCTGCGAGCGAATTGAAGCAAGTAACCTTGTTTGATTGCCCCCATTATTCAGCTCAACACTCGGGGGATGGCCTGCCATGCCCCGAGAGAACGAAGGGGAATGAGGGGAGGAGCTGCTTTCTTTATGGAGAGTTTCTCTCGCAATGAGAGCGTCCGTCTTTGATGAATGTGGCTTCGCGTGGCCCTGGCAAGCGATATGCTCAGGGGCGCAACATTTTAAAACAAACGCCGGCGAAAAAAGATGCTCTTTTAGAGAAAAATATGCTCTATTAGTCTCATCTGATAGCCGTTGTGAGGCTCATTCAAAGGAGAGAAGGCTTCTTACATTTACATTTATGCATTTTGCAGACACTTTTATCCAAAGCGACTTACTTTGCATTTCAAGTACACATTTACATTCTTCTGTCTTGTCTCAGAGTCAGGAGAAGATCTTCATCGCTGAAGGAGATTTGTTCTGAGATTCCTATGGCGAAAATCCTGCTAAATATAGACAGGTAGCCCTGCCCATTTTCGGCATGCTTAAGCGCCATAGGTTCGTGCAGTTCTGCTGCACAGCCATTGGCTTGTAAAGTTTAACTGCATGATTCAATAAGGCTTCAGTATTCTGAGAAAAACGAGTTTTCTCCAAAGCGCCTAGCGACGCAGTGTAAGTGAACCATATCGATAGGGAACCATAATTGCGATTCATTTACCACTATGCTGATGACGTTTTATTCTTCTATACTAACTTGTGGCATAGCCTATGATTCAATAGATATCATCATTGTACAGTCTACATACATGTCGTGCCCAAGTTGATAAGATCCATGGCATACAGTGATTTGTAATGATCCTATAGGATTGCTAAAATCATCTGTAGCAGGCATTAAGTGTGGTTAATTTCCTGAGTTTCTTCCCTGTGATTCTCCTACATGTTCCGAATGGAATTTACTATTAAAGTCTCTTTTTGTTATCCTTTGTGATCATGTGTTTACAATAGCCTACACATCACCTGACAAATATGTCTTACTAAGATATTTAAATGCTTAGTTTTATGATCAGCGCCATGTAATGTTTTATTGTGGGGGCAAAACATATAATGCAATGCAATGCAATGATGATTGAGAGCTGAACAAATAAAACAAAAAGCCCGGATGTACCATGTTTGATACTCACTTTTTATCATGACTTTTCTAAAAAAAATATATGGATAATTAAGTAAAGCTAAGTTGCTTCAGTCCAACAAGTGTTCATCTTGAAGTATTACTAACAATATAAGGTTATTCTCGTGTTTACTTTATAAAAATCAGTAAAGACATGTGTACCACAACCAGAAGGGTATATTTTATTTATTTATTTTTTAACTAAAAGAGCTTTTACTTTCTAAAATATAAAGTCAATGAATCAATCAGATGACAGAAGGCGTGTAGATTGTGTACAACAGGTTTGATCAAGTTTTGATCATGTTGATAATTTAGAAGCCTTGGAATTCTGCATATCAAATATAATACAGTAGGCTATGAGCATAGCCACTTTCACAAAGCTATTGAAGTTGAAGTTGAACTTTATTGTCCATTCTGTTTGTCACAGAGTGGAAATTTGTCTTTGACACTGGTGACATATTGCTACTTAAAAGTACCCACATAGTATTCTAGATTATAGCTAAAAGGATACAAAACTTGTGCAGAACCATCTGGAAACACAGTAAGAAATTTCTCTCCATTAGAATAGTACTTCTCCAAGAAACTTGAATTGTTCTGAAAAAAAGAGACCAGATGTTTAGTTTAAGGACCTCATTATGGAAGCTTGATCCACCACGGAATAAAAAAAATTAAAAGATAATCCCAGAATTGCGTGTTATAAAGTCAGACCTGTTAGATATAAACTCGCAATTCTGAGAAAAAAAAAGTTGCACTTACCTTTTTTATTTTCTATTCCGTGGCGGACACAAAGCTTCTTCCATACCATGATAATACAACTTTCTAACAGAGTAAATTATTATGGTCAGTTACCTGGTGATGAGTTAAGCCAAACTCAACTGACCCCAGTGCAGAAGACTCATCACTTGTCCATTGTCCAAAGATCGCGTCCTCATGCATGTACTCTTTAAGATCCTCTTTGGGTTCACAGTTAGAGAGACGGAAACTGATAACTGAATTATCATGAGGCACATCTGAGGAGAGAAATTATTAATTTACCCCCTCAACATGCTGTCACTGAATGATATCTTAGTAATATGTCACACACACACACACACACACACACACACACACACACACACACACACACACACACACACACACTTTAAAACTATAAAATTGACAGGGGGTTGAATAATTTTGAGACTGGAGAAGTCAAGTTGCATTTTCAGTTGAATTTGGGGAAACCATGTGAAACATTTGTTGTGTTGTGCTATTTCAATTACTTTTGTTTGATTTGTTCATTGCAAACAGCTGAAAGTCTGTAAATGTTGCCAATAAATCTGATTTGCAATGGGGGTTGAATAATTTAAACTATATATATATATTCCCCATACAAATTTATTGTAGTAGACTTGGAATATTGTCCTATGGACCACTTTTGTGAAATGGTGACTGTCCACGGAAAGGTAAATTCTAGTCATGGGAGTAAATAATGACAGAATTTTCATTTCTGGGTGTGAATATTAATTGTTGTTAGGCTACTTATCCATCCATGGGTAAATTGTCAAACACATGCTCTCACTCACATATGTGGATACTCACTGTTCTTTGATACCAATAAACTGGAATAAGCAGCTCTGTCATATCTCTGTCTCTCTCTCTGTCTGAAACTAAGCCAAAGGAATGATAAGTATAAACAAAATCACACATTTCAGTTTTCATAACAACATGCTCAAGTAACAACACAGCAAAGTGCATATGCCATGTACACTGCCATTCTAACATTTGGGGTCAGTAATACATTTTTTTTTAAAATCGTTTTGAAAGAAGTCACTTATGTTCACCAAGGCTGCATTAATTTATCAAAGTACAGTAAAAACAGCAATACTGTGAAATTATATTATCATATATATATTTCTAAATATATCTTAAAATGTAATATATTCCTGTGATGTAAAAGCTGAATTTTCAGCATAATTTATCCAGTCTTCAGTGTCAAATGATCCCTCTTATTAGATAATTCTAATATGCTGATTTGCTGCTCAAGAAACATTTCGTATTATTATCAGTTGAAAACAGTTGTGCTGCTTAATATTTTGGTGAAAACCATAATGCTTTTTTTCAAGTCTCTTTGATGAATATGAAGAAAACAGAAATAGAAATATTTTTAAATTTCTACTTTCACTTTTTTGTTCAATTTAATACATCCTTGCTGAAATAAAAATGAATAAATAAATATTCATACTGACCCCAAACCTTTAAGCAGTAGTATGTAGTACTGTACATATCAAACCTGTGTTTTCCTCTTTCTCGTGCTTTTTCTTGTAGCTCTTCGTCCTCATTGATGAAAGGGTCATCTAGTCGACCAGGTCCGATTGACTGTGCCTCAGAACGTCTCATAGACAGAAGCTTTTCATGGACCACAATCTCGAACAACTCTCTGTAGTTCTCACAGCAGAAGTCCTGAAGTCCAATTAGAAATTCATATCAGGATTTAGTGTTGAAGCAATAAGGGCAGTGTTGGGGTTTAACACATTACAAGTAACGCAAGTAATGTAATCAGATTACTTTTTTCAAGTAAGTAGTAAAGAAACACATTATTTTTAAATTTACTACAAAATATCTTTATTTTTTTAATTTATTTTTTTAAAGTAACGCACGTTTTCCCATTTATTGACTGACACCTCTCCTGTTTCCATGTTGAGAGAAATCAGTATAAAGTATAACAAGACTAAATGTGAGCAGGCATTGACTCATCTCACTTCCACAAAAACAGATTCAGTATTCCTCAAAATGAATAAAAACAGTGAAATGCAAACACAGAAAATGAGATTCTGAAGTGTGCATACGATGGACACTTTGGGCCTGTCCAAATACCCACACTTGTGGTTTTGGCCACTTACACATGCATGCGACAGGAAGTAAGTTCACAACTGTCCCATGTCTTATGCCAAAATGCCAAATTGCAGTGCTCTGAAAACACACTAAACCCAAGATCCCATCATGCATCATGTTTGGGAACTCACGAGATATAATTTGGTAGTAAAACATAAAGGCCTGGTTTCAGACAGTGCTTAGATTAAGCCAGGATTAGGCCTTAGTTTAATTAGGACATTTAAGTAGCTTTTATAAACATGCCTTTGAAACAAACATTACTGGTGTGCATCTTAAGACAAAACAATGGCACTGACATATTTTAAGATATGTCAGTGCAAGTTGTTTTCAGTTAAAACAGCTCAAACATGCATTTTAGTCTGGGACTAGGTTAAGTCTTGTCTGTGAAACCAGGGGAAAGTGTTGCACATTTTATTGGTGTATTTTGTAAGATAAAATTTGCAACTGCTTTTTATAACTTAATTAGAAGCGCCACAACAAGTCTTCTGTTACAACTACTGAACAGACATTTAGAAGTTTATTTTAAAATGCAAAGTATTGAAAATCAAAATAAAGCTCTGTAAACACATGCATTTTTGCAACCCTATAAGTGTGCTCTATCGGTCAATCAAATGTTCTACACACACTTGCGGTCTTCATGCCTACTTGAACACTTACAAATACAGGGCCAAATGAAATACGTCATGTAAGTAGTGGTCAAGTGCAAAGACCAGAAGTGTGGGTATTTGGACAGGCCCATGACTATCCTTGACTATTATTCATTTCACTTTTGGTGTGAAAGGGCCTTTACATTTGCCAAAAATATTACTTTTTCCCCTGTACATGCTACCCATGGGAGAAAGAAAGCATGGCATTAGTTTTCACTGTTATGCTGATACAGTGAGGAAAATAAGTATTTGAACACCCTGCTATTTTGCAAGTTCTCCCACTTAGAAATCATGGAGGGGTCTGAAATTGTCATCGTAGGTGCATGTCCACTGTAAGAGACATAATCTAAAAAACAAAACGCAGAAATCACAATGTATGATTTTTTAACTATTTATTTGAATGATACAGCTGCAAATAAGTATTTGAACACCTGAGAAAATCAATGTTAATATTTGGTACAGTAGCCTTTGTTTGCAATTACAGAGGTCAAACGTTTCCTGTAGTTTTTCACCAGGTTTGCACACACTGCAGGAGGGATTTTGGCCCACTCCTCCACACAGATCTTCTCTAGATCAGTCAGGTTTCTGGGCTGTCGCTGAGAAACACGGAGTTTGAGCTCCCTCCAAAGATTCTCTATTGGGTTTAGGTCTGGAGACTGGCTAGGCCACGCCAGAACCTTGATATGCTTCTTACAGAGCCACTCCTTGGTTATCCTGGCTGTGTGCTTCGGGTCATTGTCATGTTGGAAGACCCAGCCTCGACCCATCTTCAATGCTCTAACTGAGGGAAGGAGGTTGTTCCCCAAAATCTCGCAATACATGGCCCCGGTCATCCTCTCCTTAATACAGTGCAGTCGCCCTGTCCCATGTGCAGAAAAACACCCCCAAAGCATGATGCTACCACCCCCATGCTTCACAGTAGGGATGGTGTTCTTGGGATGGTACTCATCATTCTTCTTCCTCCAAACACGTTTAGTGGAATTATGACCAAAAAGTTCTATTTTGGTCTCATCTGACCACATGACTTTCTCCCATGACTCCTCTGGATCATCCAAATGGTCATTGGCAAACTTAAGACGGGCCTTGACATGTGCTGGTTTAAGCAGGGGAACCTTCCGTGCCATGCATGATTTCAAACCATGACGTCTTAGTGCATTACCAACAGTAACCTTGGAAACGGTGGTCCCAGCTCTTTTCAGGTCATTGACCAGCTCCTCCCGTGTAGTTCTGGGCTGATTTCTCACCTTTCTTAGGATCATTGAGACCCCACGAGGTGAGATCTTGCATGGAGCCCCAGTCCGAGGGAGATTGACAGTCATGTTTAGCTTCTTCCATTTTCTAATGATTGCTCCAACAGTGGACCTTTTTTCACCAAGCTGCTTGGCAATTTCCCCGTAGCCCTTTCCAGCCTTGTGGAGGTGTACAATTTTGTCTCTAGTGTCTTTGGACAGCTCTTTGGTCTTGGCCATGTTAGTAGTTGGATTCTTACTGATTGTATGGGGTGGACAGGTGTCTTTATGCAGCTAACGACCTCAAACAGGTGCATCTTTAGGATAATAAATGGAGTGGAGGTGGACATTTTAAAGGCAGACTAACAGGTCTTTGAGGGTCAGAATTCTAGCTGATAGACAGGTGTTCAAATACTTATTTGCAGCTGTATCATAAACATAAATAGTTAAAAAATCATATATTGTGATTTCTGGATTTTTTTTTTTTAGATTATGTCTCTCACAGTGGACATGCACCTACGATGACAATTTCAGACCCCTCCATGATTTCCAAGTGGGAGAACTTGCAAAATAGCAGGGTGTTCAAATACTTATTTTCCTCACTGTATCTAAACTACGACATTTAATCTCAATGACAAATGCGGAACAGTTAGTTCATGCATTCATGACCTCAAGGTTAGATTATTGTAATGCTCTTACTGGGTGGTTGCCCTGCACGCTTAATAAACAAACTCCAGCTGGTCAAAAATACATCAGCTAGAGTTCTTACTAACCAGGAAGTTTGACCATATTAGCCCGGTTCAGTTAACAGTGCATTTGCTCCCTATTAAATCGTATACATTTTTAAATATTGCTGATTACTTACAAAGCACTAAATGGTTTAGCTCCCCGATACTTGAGCGAGCTCTTAACGCATTATAGTCCTTCAACATCTACTGCGTCAACTTCAACGACTGCGATCTCAAAATTCTGTCCAGTTGATAATACCTCGAATATCAAAATCAACTGCAGATGGAAGACCTGCACCTTGACGACCACACCGCTTGATGTAGTCAAACGGATCCGGGCCGTATCCGGATCAGATGGTGGACCTGCACCTAGGCACGACCACAACGCATCCCTGAAGTGTCAGCAGAGATTGTGTCAACTAGACTTTCTCCTCACTGACATGACAGCCATCGGCACTGATCCTCAATAAACCCGTCTCCATTCCGGTGTGACTTCGATCGTCAGACAGATGGAACTGGATAAATATTCTGATTGTTCCAATCCAATCTGACTTCTGACCTGTAATGCTGCCTGAATCATAATCATACACTGTTCGTTCATTGGCCAGAGGAGAACTGGTCCCCCGACTGAGCCTGGTTTCTCCCAAGGTTTTTTTCAGCATTCTGTCACCTGATGGAGTTTTGGTTCCTTTCCACTGTCGCCTTTGTAAACTTTGGCTTTTGGCTTTCTTAGTTGGGGACACTTAATATTCAACAATATTATTGATCTGCCTGCATTGACACCATTATATGAGAAATGAACTGAGCTGGACGATGACATCACTGTTTTCTCCAGAGCGGCAAATAACAAATGATTTTTACAGCAAATTAATCAACACTGACCTTACTTATGCTTGACAATGACACTATTTTCTTCTAGATCTGCTATACAGCCAAAACAAACTTTGTTGCATTATTTTCCTGTTTTCACTGTAAAGCTGCTCTGAAACAATCTGTATTGTAAAATGCACGAAATAAATAAAGGTGACTTGGCTTGATTTTACTTATAAAAAAACAAACAAAAAAAACAAGCAAGCCCAGCACAGGTGAGAAAAAGTAATGCAAAAGAAAGGTAACACTTTACTTTCCATAAAAATTAACTGCCCCAATTTGTTACTTTTTTTAGAGAGCAACATAATATTTAAACGCATTACAATTAAAAGTAACTTTTCCCAAAACTCAATAAGTGTTTGTGTCGGCTATGTCCTTTCTCAATAGTCAAACCTCTCGAGTCTCTGCAAATCGTGGATCCAGAGGAGGCCAAGCTTTCAAACCACAGAACTGACAGCATATTGGAGAGTCCCGTTGAGGTCGGGGCTGGGTAAAACACAAATTATTTATTCAATATAAGTAATTTTCTAAGATGTTACACTTCTAAAATGACATAAATCAAATGAATAGGCAACCTGTTGACTGTACATCCTCTCCTGGGACTCTCTTTTGTATCTTAGGACTCCTGGAAGCCCATGACAGAGAGCTGGTGAGGATTCCAGTGTTTGGAAATACTCCTGCTCCATCTGCTGGACAGCACAGAAAATGGTGTGGAGAGAACGTATGTAAGGGTGAACTGGATATGAGAAAAGGCATGCATTCTTTAAAACACTACTAGAAGTGGGGCAGTGGGGGGAAGCTAACCCATTTTCTTGTTGTACTGAAATGTTTAAACATAATAAAGAGACTTATAAGTGATGAGAAAAAGTACAAAAATAATAATTTAAAAAGCTTTCAAAAATTATCAGAAGAAATGTTTCTTACACAATCAATATATTTGATCAGTGTTCCAATCTCTGAATCCATCATTGCAGAATCAGCATCTGATAATGTGAAAAGTAACTTGAATAAGCACACAATTATAATCATCTTTTATGGGTCTGTGATACACATCATGTAGTATTATTTTCCTGTTAGATGTCTTAACATCAGAATATAAGAATAAATGCATAATTTTTTCTGTTGTTTATTCTTGCATGTGAGTTTAAAATATTAAACTTTTTGTCTTTTTTGTCTTTTGTCCACAGATTTTCTTTAGCTCATTGATATCACTTTGATGAGTTGTAGAAAAAGGTTTAAAAAAAAAATTCTTTTTTTAAAAGTAACTTTATAACTGTACAAACAACTACAAAACTTAGCAGGTTTCTGACAAACAACACTCTAAATTCTAAACAAAGTCTGCAAAAGATGATGAATTCACATGCTCACCTGGCTGAAAAGTTTTCGCTTGATTTTCCATATCACATGGGATCGTGATGTAGGCCTATGACTGGGAGCAAATCCAGTCCAATGGTCTGGACTAATTTTCGACTGTAGTTTCTTGTACTCTGTATGGGAAAATTACTGTTACTGAAAGACTGTCTAATAAAGTTTTATTCCGCTGAAGTTTTGAGTCACACTGATCAAACCTGATGGAAAGAATAGACCATTTGGATTGTTCCACAACAGTGCATTGAAGGCATGCACCCAGTTCAGTGTTGATGGTATCCATGGATATTTGAGAGGAGTTGTCCAGCCTGTAATATCAAACTCTGTGGGAGACCGTAGTGTTCAGACAGACCTGAGTGCTGAAACACCATGCAGAAGCACATTTCTGCTGCATTTGTTTCTTATGATCTTTGCACCACTATTTTCGCCAATAAGTCATCTAGTCTATTTTATTTGTTTTTTCTTACTATATGTTTGTATTTTATTTGTGAAAATCCATCACAAAATGTCAATCTAGTCAGGACACATGTAGCAACTAGCAACTACAGCATGGAAATCACCATCCCTGCAACCGGATACAACACCTTAGCAATATGTGCATGGGACCTCTATAACGTTACAAATTCAAACTTTTAACGACTGTTTAAACTTTCAGGACAGGTTTTATTGTGTCACCAGAAAAGTTTTCTATATTAAAATAATTTTTTGTTATTTAAATATAGGCTACACACGTTGTTAGTGCTAAAACTGTAAGATAAAAAGTCGAGAAATGAAGTAATATAACCATAATACACGTTTAATTTGTTGGAATCCGGCTTCTTAATGCAAATAACGCTCGTGGATTAGATTTTGGAGGAGAGAGAAGAAAAAAAAGAAAGAAAAAAAAAAACACACGAGGAAACACAGACCAGAGGGCTGTTCCATAAAACAAGATTAGAATACAAGCCAGGCTTATTTTAGTTAGTCAGACTTATTGTTGGTTGATTCTGTTTCATAAAGTAAACTTAAAATAGTTCAAACGCAGTTACTCTGGCAACTTATGCTGGGAAACTAACCTGGTCCAGGGCAGGCTAACTGTCAGGCTAAGCCTGAGTTGTTTCACAGATCCTCTAACACTGACCAACAGGAACACAATGATCTTACCACTGACACTCTCTCATACCATTATTTGACTTAATTAACCACTATCAGTCCAAAAATAAATATACAGTATACAGAAAATCAATAGCGATCAATATATATAATTTTTGTTTTTTTTTGCCTACATTTCTCTCTGGTTTTGTTTGGCAGCTGTAGTACATTTTTATGGTTATTAGAAGAACATTACGATCTTAAGAAAAAGCTTTTAAAAGCAGAGGTTACAATCACGAAATTAAAAATAAATAATTACAAAAGCACAGACTAAATTTTAACTGGTAAGATGAATCTGAGCTTAGTAATTGGCCTAAAGTATATTAGCCTGCACTTGATTAACCCCATTACAATAGTCCCTTTACAGTTATTCCTATCATAAAAAAATACACTTGTAGGTTTAAAATTCTAGATAAAGGCACACCTAATGTCCATTTATGTATATATATATATATATATATATATATAAAAATTTACTTTATTATGTCTTTCAATTCAAACACATTTGACACCGTTATACAAATGGACAGTTTTAAAGACATAATATTTCCCCCAATAAATATTCCTTATTTTTCTTTCTTTTTTCCTTTTGTGATCTTATCTACCAACACATAAAAAAAAAAAAAAAACATAATTAGAACAATAACCAATAAATAGTTAGAGGGAGGGTTATATATATATATATATATATATATATATATATATATATATATATATATATATATATATATATAATTAATAGGCTAATATTTATTCCTTTATTTTATGGAATAGCCTATTCTTTGATTTTACAGTTTTTAGAGTTGCCCATATCTTTTCAAAATGTATATTTTTTGCTCTTAATTTCACATTATCCTCTCTATAGTGTACTTTTGAAACGAAAACTAACCAATCATTTAAAACTGGGGATTCTTGCTTTGTCCAAAATAAATAAATAAAATTGCTTGGAAAGCTGTAATTCTCAGCATTCTAAATAAGTAAGTTTCATCTTTATTAGGTAGCATAGGACCTATCTATCTATAACTATATCTATCTTTATTATATTTGGTTTCCTAAAAATGTCTTCCCTGAATTAGGCTACTTCTGTAACATTTTTTCATTAATTCTAAGTATAAAACATAGGCTAGGAGTGTAATGAGCTACAAGTTCACTGCAACTTATCCAACATCCTAAAGATAAATTATTATAGTTAGAAGATATTAATGGTGTTATAAAATATAGCATATTAATTTTCAAAGCATATTAGTCAGAATTATTGCGTTCCTTTTTGGCGCGCTCGATCGTTCAACGTGAAGTTTAGCAGCAAAATGGAAATATTGGCACGACTTTCCCACATAAACAGATGGACAATATACCTGTGAAAAGTAGGTTTTGCACTGAGGAAAACGCCATGTCTCAAACCATAAAACAGCTAAATATATGATGTTTGAATGGTAAGCCTATCGATTTGATCCATGGTCGACCTAAACGCGTGCACACGCAATTATCCAAACTAGATAAACCTAGATCAAATTAGAGGGTTTGTGTGAACTTTAATTACCTTTTATGAAACCACTTTAGCCCCAACTTATTTGTTAGGTTCATTCAACTCATGTGTTGGAGTTTAATTCCAGCTTTTCTTAGCGTATTTTATGAAACAGCCCTCAGGCATTGAATCTCGCGTGGGAACAGGTGATACTTATGCGCGATAATTTACGTAATGTGCAAATGCTTAAAAACACGTCACTGGAACACGCACGTAGCAGAATGGCGTATGGGAAAATACAGCAGAAACTCTTTGTGTTTTTCATATGCATTATTTTAATAGAGTGCCGAAGTGTGCTAGAATTATCTGGAAAGCAAGAAACAAACGATGGAGGGGGCGGGAATATATCAGAACATTCTATGTCAGACCACGAGGGATTTGATGAGTCCTTGGATGATTTTGAGCACCTTGGTGACGACCCCAGTGTCGCAGGTAGGCCTATGTAATGATCGCTTGGTTTAATTTAATTTAGGCGATGCTTATGTCCAATGTAGCCTAATGAAGGGGGAATTCCACATGTGTTTGCAAAGCCTTTCCAGTTTGTTTTATTTATTTACTTACTTACGGCAGCATACTTCTGTTTAAAGAGACTCTGGTAAAAGGTGATGTAGGCCTATGGGGTGTGTGGTTTTTTTTTTTTTTTTTTTTTTTTTAAACTCCAGTTAAAGTAGCCTATGGGCTGAGGCTCAGACATGTACCTAAGTAAAACGTACATTACTACCACCTGTTTTAGTGTCACACTGGTAACTGGACCTCACCTCATATTAATAGGCTACATTTAATACAAAAGAACTTGCAAGGTGCATTTCAAATTTTGTTAGTATGGCTACCTATCAATGTTTCCATCAGCATGTCTCCGGGACTCTCCAACTTGTTGCAAAACAACCACCTCATTGTAATTTGTTTGCACATAATGTAAATTTATTTCAGTTAACGTTACATTTTAAAGTATTAGCCTACGTTATGACTAGGGCTGCACAATTAATCGAATTTCTAATCGCGATTACGACTACGGATCCCGATTACGTAGGCTAACGTTAATCGTTCAAAACCACGATTACAAAAAAGCCGCTTACATTATTCTGCGTGGTCTTTTTAGAGCATCTTACGTTTTGAGAGGCGAATCACGACTAACTACTTCAGAGAACCCAGCAGGAACTACCAGAGACGTAAGTGTACACTGAAATAAAAAGTCTCTCACCTCAGAAAAACTGACTGTCCTGTCAGCCACTATACTGCGGTAGCGCGCACTCTTCAATTCCGCGCGCAAATGCGGCCGATCGCGCTGTAGGCTATATCGCTTCACTATATAAAGCGCAAAATAAACTACAAGCATGCAACGTTGTTACGTTTTAAATGAGAAAAAACGCTTTGTCCATATTCAGTATTTGCGGACAGATGATATGTTGTTAGTGTTATTATTCTATCGTTATTTTCATAACTTGATACGAAATATAAAGGCTCTCACCTCAGAAAAACGAAATTTCATGTCCTGTCAGTCATTTACTGCGCTCGTAACCGGCACTCACTTTAACAGTTCTTGTAAGTATTGTGTATCACCATGGTAACTGTTGTTTCCATAACCCCAAAATGCCATTGGTTATTTTGTGTATTTTTAAATGACTGTGGCGGCTCATACCAAGATTGTATTAACAAAAACTAGTTTGGGACTGCTATTTAATAGCTTAACCTTGTAGGCCTACTGTTTATTTATCAGTATTAGTCCTATTCTTACTATTTATTTGTATATTAAGTAAAGGGGGACAATACTTGTGTCAACAATTTTTGTGTAAACAAATGTATTATAATAAGCCTATATAATTCCTAAAAAGTTGGGTCGCAGCTTGATGACTGAGGAAATGTGGGTCCCATGGCCAGACTATTCAAAACATCAATGTAAATTATGACAATCATAATGAATTACAATTTCAAGGGAATAATCGACAACTATGATTTTGGTCATAATCGTGCAGCCCTGGTTATGACCATGTGTTATTTTATCTTTAAATAACTTTAAATAACTGGTAAATACTAAATTTTTCTAAATTGCTTGTCAAAATTAGTATAATAATTACATGACAATATCTTTACAGAAAAATCCTAACACTGAACATGTCATTGCACTATCATGAGTCACATTTTTCCCCATATGAAAATTATATGGTTTTATTAAAGTATAGTTTTTTTTTTTTTTTTTTTTGTTTTTTTTTTTGTGGATTAATTACCATTTGTATTAGTTTCACTACAAATTCCATGGTTCAACTATAGTAAGTGTAGCAAAACCATGGTTAATTTGTGGTTACTATGGTGGAAATCAGAGGGTACTTCGGGATACGATAGGCTACATGGCTCACGATACCGATAATATGATGCAGCAATTCAGCGATAATCAATTGCTATGATGATGCATCATGATAATGCAGTTTTTCTCTTTATTCAAGTCCAGACTGGCACAACGTTTTTCAGTCTGTAAATTAAATTGAACATGAAGTAAATTAAACCTTTTATGCTTTTTAAAAGCTTAAACTTTTCTTTGTGTGTAAACTGACACATTTAACTGACATTTTGAAATTTACCAACCTCTATTTAAACCTGGAACATCTCAGTGTTTAGCAGCTTCCTTAAAATAACCATGGGATGTAAAAGTGTTGTCAAAGGTACCATCTTGGGTATGTGACGATACCAGCTTTTCCCCCTAGCATTTTGAGCGCTGTAGAGCGGATTCTTAAACGTTTACAATGTATTTGTCCCATCAATGGTATAAAAGCCAAAGTGGGTCTAGACTCTGAACTTAAACTTGGCTTGGGCATCTATTATTTGACTCTCACAGCTGTCCACCATCCCGTTAAATTTTTTTTTTTCTTGGGCTAGTTAACTTGTTCTCTTTCCCTCATTCATGTGTTGATCGCCACCTCTAGGAGCCATGAAGTAGTGATGCTGAGAGCAGGGAAATCGATTTATAGCACCTTATTTTAGTCATTAAAATCTATTTTGCGCCAGCATATCGATTCCCACCCCTAGTGGTTACTATGGTTTAACTATAGTAACTATGGTTTTTGGTTTTGTATGTAGTAAAACCATCGTTAATTTTTGTAAGGGTTGTCTGCCCCATTGCTCCTAAACCTATTATAAGACATGTGAATGTTTATTTGCTTAATTACTACTGTAACTTTACAATAGATCAGTGGTTTTCAACCTGTGGGATGCGGCCCACTAGGGGGCCTCAGTGATCCTCCAGGGGGCATTTTAAGATGACTTAAAATTTAAATGTATTTGATTAAATTTATTACTACGTTAAATAAGAAAATAATTAAAACAAGCCCCACCTCTCGTATGTATTCTTTGATCGTTTTGGAGCAGTCCAAACCAGAGGAGGGGGGCCTTGGAGTAAAAAAGGTTGAGATCCACTGCAAATGATAATGATGTCCTTTAGCATACAGTATTTTGAGTGATGATGGTAATGGGGTGATGCTGCAAACAGTTATTAGATGTTTGATGCTTAACTAAGTAATTAAAGACAACTACAAAAGCTAGATGTAACAGACCTGCACTTTAAGTCCTAAACAGATCATTAGTTTTGCCTCTGCTCCACCTGAGCACTTCCACTCCATTCTCGAGTCTCTCGCATTGATTACTCTGATCGAAAGAAACCTTTTGATGGAGGTGCAGAGCGTGCATGAGCCGATTTGTAGCGCTTGCCAGTCAAGACTAACCGATTCATGATTTATTAGAGATGCCACCAAATACAGATTAAAACTAAAGTAATGAACCTGGTTTGAAAATGTAAGTAGAAAGTACAGATATTTGTGTGAAAATGTAAGGAGTGTGTAAAGTTGTCAGAAATAAAGTGAAGAACTGATACCAGAAAAATCTACTTAAGTTCTGTAAGTATTTTTACTCTTGTTACTTCCCATCTCTGCTTGCTTGCTTGCAGGGCAACTAGTCTGTTCTTCTGAAGCAGCCTGGGATGCCATCTCTCCAAAATTGAGGTGTGGTGATGATCTCATGAAGTTGCAACTTAGTGGCCCAGAAGTAGCACAAATTGAGCTTTGTCGAGGTAACCTGTGAATTTATTTGTTTACTAAATTTGATGCCAGCACAATATCTTAGTTTCTTGCATTAGTTATTTACTGTCCCACTCAGACTTGATTTTTAATGTGAACTGCATAAATACAGGAAAAATCTGTGTGGTTTAAGTCTTAATCCCCTTTTTATGCAAATCACAGGTAATGGTGCACCTGTTCCCCTTGCCAAGTTGCCACCTCACTGTGGAAACACCATTCCCACTTACGGAGGTCTTGTCTATGCTACACCCTATGATGGATGTGGTATCATGCAGCTGGTATTGCTTTTTCCATTCTACTTATTGTAAGCATTGCATAAGGAGGACCAACCTGGATGTTCATGTTTTTCAGGGAGGGAGTTATGTGATGCGGCTGCAATGGCAGGGGAACTCTGCAGTCATTTCTTGTCCTATGATCTCTACAACTGCAAATGAAACCTTCCTTGGACCTCTTACTCCTGCATATCTGCAGATTCTACTGCCTCATTCTCCTCTTGATGCACTGAGTTCAGCCGCAGACACAATGCTAGAACCATCAACTGGTGAACCATCTACCCCCATATCCCAAGAAATACTCAAACCTCAACCTCCTGGGTACTCTCAAGCATTTCTGCAAAGGTTTTGGCCTTACTACCACCATCACCAACATGGCAAATCAGAGCCTCCAGAGAAACCAATTGTAACCTCTATCCTCAGCGACGACACAGTTGCCCAATCACCAATCCAGAAGCCTCAACTTCCAGGATACCCCCAAGACTTTTGGTCGTATTACTACCCTTATCATCATCATCATCATCATGACAAAACAAAGCCCCCAGAGAAACCAGTTCCAACCTCTATCCCCAGCGATACATCAGTTGACCAAGCACCAGCCCAGAAGCCTCAACTTCCAGGATACCCCCAGGACTTTTGGCCGTATTACTATCATCATCATGGCAAACCAAAGCCCCCAGAGATGCCAGTTCCAATCTTGATCCCCACTGACACATCAGTTGCTCAAGCACCAGCCCAGAAGCCTCAACTTCAAGGATACCCCCAGGACTTTTGGTCGTATTACTACCCTTATTATTATTATCATCATCATCATCATGGCAAACCAAAGCCCCCAGAGATACCAGTTCCAGCCTCTATGCCCACCACATCAGTTGCTCAAGAACCAGCCCTGAAGCCTCAAATTCCAGGATACCCCCATGACTTTTGGCCGTATTACTACCCTCATCGCAAACCAAAGCCCCCAGAGATACCAGTTCCAACCTCTATGACCACCACATCAGTTGCTCAAGAACCAGCCCTGAAGCCTCAAATTCCAGAATACCCCCAGGACTTTTGGCCGTATTACTATTATCATCATCATGGCAAACCAAAGCCCCCAGAGATACCAGTTCCAACCTCTATGCCCACCACATCAGTTGCTCAAGAACCAGCCCAGAAGCCTCAAATTCCAGGATACCCCCAGGACTTTTGGCCGTATTACTACCCTCATCATCATGGCAAACCAAAGCCCCCAGTGATACCAGTTCCAACCTCTATGCCCACCATATCAGTTGCTCAAGAACCAGCCCAGAAGCCAGGAAACCCCCAGGACTTTTGGCCGTATTACTACCCCCATCATCATCATGGCAAACCAAAGCCCCCAAAGAAACCAGCTCCAGCCATCCTCATTGCCTCCCCATCAAGTTCACCAGCAACAACCCAGAAGCTGCAACCCCCAATGTACCCTGGAGATGCATTTCCTCAGTATAACTATTACCACAATTATCCTCTTTATTTGCAACAGCTTTATTCACAATACCCAGTTCAGCCTCCCAAAACCCCTACCATGCCACCTACTACCACCCCTCAACCCTGTACTACAACTGCAGCTGCTGAATGCATACCGTCAGCCAACCAGCCTCCCAATGACCCACCCCAGTACTATATTCCACTCAGTCCAATTTTTTCTGAAAAAGACCCTATCACACTTCATTTTGTGGACTTTTCAGAGATTGCAGCTGACTCTTTCCCGTGAATATTCAGAATTCGCTTAGTAATGGGCTGCACTTGGTTTTTAAAGATTGCTTCCTTCATTAATGCTAATGTTGGTTGTGTGGTGACTGCAAAGTGGTTCTAACTCCTAACATCAACATGCAGGTGTCTGCTACATTCTGTTATAATTACCTTAAACCATTCATTAAAATTGTGAAATGTACTTTGCAGTTTCTTTTCTTAATCCAAAGTGTTTTTCTTCAATTGATTAAACAAATCTGGTGTGAAATTGATGCCTAAACAGATCTAGTTAACTGCCTTTTTTAGTTTCTGATACCAAGAAATGAAGTGTTCTGAGTGATGGTTATTAAAACACTTGTATATTTAGATCAACGATATATAAACTAAACAGAAAATGCACTGCTTGAATTGGGACCAATTCAACCCATCTCACAAAGTCTTATTTTTGTGTGTGGATGGCTGCTTTTGCTTAGCATTATTTGCTAGTTCAGTGGCAACATCTACCATAATAAAAACGAAGAATTTCAGTGGTTACCATTTTTCAAAATGCACGTTAGGCCTGCTTTATAGATTGCTAATAATTGTAAGGGAAACGGGTCAATTTAGCACAAAGGGAATTAATTTATAGGGAATTTTGAAAGAATCCCTTACTGTACGGCTGAGCAAATGGCATTTACTGGAATGGGCCATAACTATCAGCTCTGCAGCAGATATTAATATCCAATCTATAGTGAAAACACAATTTGTTAGCATGGGAACGTAGATCAGTAGTTTAAGACCTTAAATTCGTAAGCGCATAACCCAAGAACACTTCTCTTTAAAATGCAAACAAGACTTTATTGATTACTCTAGCAAACTAAAACACATCTAACTCAAACACACGCACACCCACATTCATACGAGTTGCAGAAAGTGAGGAAAGAATGAGATGATGAAATCCTGAACATGACCTGAATGAACCATCAATCCTTAATTTAACCCTTCTATTGTTTCTTAGGCAGGTTATTTAATTGTATATCAAAGCACCAGTTCAGTTAAGAGTCTGGAGGCTACTTGCATTTGTCTTTATGTTCCTTTTTTGATTTCCTTTTTTCTTTTGCTTGAAAAGGGGGTTTCCTGGGTTTGTTGATTGGCAGGTGGTCCCTTGATGTCTTGGGCAGCCAACCACATGGTGTGTTGGCGGATGGATGGAAAGTCTCATGGATGTTTGAAATTGGAAGCGGGCTTTGCTGTTGAATCGTTGACTGAAACTTTGCAGCAAAACTTAATTTAGAACAGAGAAGTAAGGGAAAGAAAAGTTAGATGGCGTGAAAGACTTGCAAACTTGAATCCATGTTCTTCTGATCTTAATCTGCGGTCCTTCGTCTGCTCGTCTACAAGTCTGAATCGTCTAATCATCGTCTTCTACATGGCTACTCTAAAACATCTGAATCGTCTTCTAATGCTTTGTTCGTGTCCTAAGATTTAAACTCAAATGGCTGTACAGCCTCTCAGGGAGTTCTGACCAATAAGACACTGTCTTTAGTTTAGAGGAGGCTGTTTCTCCTCCTCACATAAATTACCTTATCTGGTCTCTTACCTTCCCGCTCTAAGCAGAGAGTAAAGTTTAGTCATGATTTCTTATAAGGATATAATATATTTACACAGGTTTCAATCAAGCCATCTTCTGAATTTTGAGCATACAATCATAATGATAGGAAACAAGAAACACATTCAGTGAACCATCCAATAGGCTAGTTATAATAATTGCATGAATTATGTGTGATCTAAGCGCACAATAGTCACATATTGTAGACATGATAAAGGATCATGCAGTTGAACTGTTTGATTATAAGTCCATCTAGCATCGTTCTTTGGAATTATTTGATTAATTTTAATATGTAAAGTCTGAATCTCTGTGGGTTTAAAGCGATTTCAGCCCTGGGATCGCTCGGAGGTCCTTAGGAACAAGAAGGTCTGCTTTGTATATCTGTCTTGGGGGTCAAACAACCTCTGGCGTTATCTTTGTGGGCCTCGATCTGTGCCATCTCCGAACCAATCCGTCTTTTGCAAACTACCTAACGTTGGCAACGTTCTTCCTTTAGCTAGGGTCATCTCTTTGAAGCTTGCATGGCCATAAAGTACTTCGCTTGGGGGTGTGTTAATTAGCTCAGACTGGCTGGAGTCTGTCAGTGTCCGGTCAGTGTGCGCTTGTGATCAGTGGCTTGATGTTGTTTGTCTTATATAATGTTGATTGTTTTAAGTGTATAACTGTATTGAATTAGATGATATAGCTACAAGGCAACTCCAGCTCAGTGTCGGAAACCTGTGTTTGAGGAAGTGTGCTGGCAAGAGCATGCAACAAGATGTGCAAAGGCTGTTTCCCAAGCAAAGCAAGGGCAGTGGATTTGATGGGAGGCAGTCGAAAGGAGAAAATTCTCTTGGAAGGAACTATGGGGCATGGAAGCTTCTCAAATTAGTTTCATGTTACGAGCCACCTATGATGTCCTTCCATCTCCAGTGAACCTCAGCAAATGGTACGGGGAAGATCCTATGTGCCCCCTCTGTTCATTTAGAGCTAACGTGAAGCACATCTTGGTTGACTGCAAGGTAAGCTTGACACAAGGTCATTATACGTGGAGGCACAACCAGGTACCGAAGTATCTTGCAGCGTCATTGGACCTCCATCAATGCCCTTCCTCCTCCATTATGTCTTTGTGGTCCAATAAAGGTGTTTGTGGAGGGAGGGGCAAGGGAGCTCAAAGTGAAGACCTCAGATACTGGCCAGCTGGGTGGAGCTTGTGACTGGAAGCTTTTAGCTAACTTGAATCAGAGGCTTTGTTTCCCACCCGAAATTGTTGTTACCAGTCTCAGACCAGACCTTGTGCTTTGTTCCTCCACATTCCAAACTGTGTATATCATAGAGCTTACTGTGCCCTGGGAGGATGCTGTGGACTGTGGAGGAGGCCTATGAATGTAAGTATGCTTAGCTAGCAGCTGACGTGGAACAACGTGGCTGGAAAGCAAATGTTTGCCCTGTTGTGGTTAGCTGTCGGGGCTCTGTTGCTAAACCTGTCATCAAAATTCTTAAGGATTTAGGAATCCGAGGCCAAGCCCATCAGCAAGCTGTTAAGGCCCTCTCCAGTGCCGCTGAACAAGCGAGTTGATGGCTCTGGATTAAGAGGAGGGACATCAGCTGGGCCCCTTAACAACAGAGGCACTGAGTGGGGTAAAAGCAGAGGGGTGGGATGAGCCCTCTGGAGGTGTCGTGGGCATCATCGAAACGCCAAGGAAAGAGGGTGCCCACCTGATGACCTCATATTAAGCTTTGTACTTCCCTCCCTCTATCCCTAGTACCTCCACATCTGTTTCCCACTCATCTCAGGAAAGTGCAATAAAATCAAGGGATATTTCCATCTCCTCCTAGAATGTAACTAGTAAAATAATGATTACATTTTTAATATTTTAAAAGGTTCTGCTTAGAATAAATTGTAATTATTTTGAAGGCACTTAATCCAATAAAGATTAATAATTAATAAACAGAAAACAAGTGTTAGTGTTAAAAGTGTTAAAATCCATCAATGATTTTTGTTTTACTTATACTACGGAAGCCCTGAACCGCAACGTAAAAAAATAAATAAAAAAAATCTAGCATTTCGAGATTAAAGTCGAAACATTACGAGAATAAAGTCGTAACATTTTGAGAATAAAGTCAAAATTACGAGATCCGTAAAAGTTTTTTTTGTGTGTGTGTGTGTATGTGTGTGTAAAGAAATGCGCCCGTTAAGTCGAACTGCCTCGGACATGGATCTAAAAAAAAATAGTAGCTTTTTACTTTTATCTGGTCTTTCAACAAAAGGAAATTCTACAGGTGCTAATCTACCAACATGGCATTACCATTTGTTTTAGGACGGTATAAAATACAGGCTACTGTGCCGGAAAAGACTTTAAAGGCGGCCTTATCCAGCTTTATATCTGAGGAAATCGCGGGATCCAGACAAATGATTGGATACAGAATGATACACTTAAAATGTATCCAGAAAGGATTTACGGTGAAGAGGGAGACAGTACGTTTACTGTTAAGTGTTCTCGACCCAGATGGCGTTTGCCTATAGACGAGCATGAAGACAACGAGTCAACGTGCCAACATGCCACATAAAGTTTGGACCAGGATTGTGGTAGGCCTACCCACTCCCAGGGCTGTCACTAGTGGAGTGAAAGGTGGTGACAATTATACAAAATCCAGCAGTTATACTATATAGGCTCCTGTTGTATGAATAATTCTAATATTTATATTAGTTGTATGCCTGAGATTTAAATGAAAACCACAAAAACATGCAATTTGGTTAAATATTTTTTTCCAAATATCTGCTTCTCTTACCTCCCTATAAATTGTTTAGTCCGATCTAAAGTATTTCTTAATTATTCAGTCAGTGACAAACATCAGATGGACCCAATAAAATTGTAAGTCCCACCCCAGCTCGTGAACAGAACCAATCAGAGTTGAGGCGGCAGTGCCATGTATGTAATGAGCGCATGGTTTAATTTAATTATAAAAAGACATTAGAGTTTTGTATCATGTTGGATGTAGTGAAGTGGGAATTCCACATGTCCAAAGTTGAGGTGTGGTGACGATCTCATGAAGTTACAACTTAGTGGTCCAGAAGTAGCCCAAATTGAGCTTTGTCGAGGTAACCTGTGAATTTATTTATTAGTTTACTAAAGAATTTAATGCTAGCATTATATCTTAGAGTTTGTTGTACTAGTCCTTTACTCTCCCACTCAGACATTTTTTATGTGAATGGCATCTATTTAGGACAAAAACTTGATTTTAATCCTTTTTATGTGCAATAAATCACAGATAATGGTGCACCTCTCACCAAGTTGCCTACCTCATTGTGGACACACCATTCTCATTTATGGAGGTTTTGTCTATGCTACACCCTATGATGGAGGTGGTGTTATGCAACAGGTATTGCTTTTTCCGTTCTACTTATAGTGAGCATAGCATAAGAAGGGCCAAACTGGATGTCCATGATGTTTTTCATGGAGGGAGTTATTTGATGTAGATTCAATGGAAGGGAAACTCTGCAGTCATTTCTTGTCCTATGATCTCTACAACTGCAAATTAAACCTTCATCGGACCTAATCCTCCTGAATATCTGCATATATCTACTGCCTTATTCTCCTCTTGATGCACTGAGTTCAGCAGCAGACACAATGCTAGGACCATCTACCACTGAAACTGGTGAAGATTCTAAGTCCACATCACAAGAAATGCTCAAACATCAAACTCCTGGGTACCCTCAAGCATTTCTGCAAACATTTTGTCCTTACTACTACCCTCATTACCATTATCCTGGCACGGGTTATCCCAAAGCTAAGCCAATAGGTCCTCCCACCAAACCAACTGTTGCTCAGGCGCCAACCCAGAAGCCCCGACAGCCTTTCTGTTCCCATAAGTTTTGGCCATATTAGCACCCTCATTACTGTAACAAATTAGCTCAAAGAAATAATCAATCATAACTTGTTATAATTAATTATGAATATTTGGATAATTTAAGGTGTGAATAGAATTAACTTAATGTAGTAAAATTTATATTACAATCAATTAACCTGTTGGTCCCGTGAACATTCAGTGTTAATTGTTTATTCATTTCTTTCTTACTTTACAGTACTACTCAGAGCATGTAGTTAAAATCTAAATCGTAAAATAATCGTTTATTAACTAAATCACGAACACAACTAATCTGAACATGCATACCTACGTACAATCATACATACATGGGTAAAATGGAAAGTGACAGAATGAAACTGTAAACAGGGAATGAAGCTAAGGAAGAGATTCATTTAACAATGAAAAGAACCATCAGCTTGTTATTTTCAGAGCACCTTGTATGCAAAATGTATACTTGCGTGGCCTTTGCAGTGAAAGCATTTTGTGAAGTTCCTGAAAAAGGATTTTGATGGTTCCATGAGTTTCAAGGCAAGGCAAGGCAAGTTTATTTATATAGCACATTTCATACACAGTGGTAATTCAAAGTGCTTTACATAGAAGTAATTCAAATAATCAAAATAAATAAGAACAGTTTAGAATAAAAAGGAAATAAAATACAGTGCAAACAGTCGGATGAACAGTGGCACAGTGCTCATTCATTAAATGCACAGCTAAACAATGTGACTACTGTAGGAGCACATCTGATCTCTTCTGGAAGCTGGTTCCAGCTGCGGTTGGCATAATAGCTAAAAGCAGACCCAACACCATGCTTTGAGTGAACCCTTGGCATTTCTAGCTGATGTGATCCTAATGATCTGAGTGATCTGTTAGGTTTATATTCAGTGAGCATATGTGCAATGTATTGAGGTTATAGGCCATTGAGTGATTTATATACCAGTAATAATACTTTAAAATCAATCCTAAATCTAACTGGGAGCCAGAGTAAAGACCTGAGGACTGGTGTGATATGTTCATATTTTCTGGTTCTGCTCAGAATCCTGGCAGCAGCATTCTGTATGAGCTGCAACTGTCTTATGGTCTTTTTGGGAAGGCCAGTGAGGAGTCCATTACAATAATCCACCCTGCTGGTGATGAAAGCACGCACAAGTTTCTCTAAGTCTTGACTGGAAACTTCTAACTTCTAAAGCATCTAATTCTTGCAGTATTTTTCAGATGATAGTATAGATTTAATTATTGCTTTGACATGACTACTGAAAGTAAAGTCTGACTCAAGAATCACACCGAGATTCCTGACTTGATTTTTAGTTGTTTGACCCTTAGCTTCAAGGTATGCGTTCACCTTGAGAACTTCATCTTTGTTTCCAAACGCTATAACTTCAGTTTTGTCTTTGTTTAACTGAAGAAAGTTTTGGCACATCCAACTGTTGACTTCATCAGTGCATTGGCACAGGGAGTCAATGGGACTGTAGTAGTTAGGGCTAAGTAGATCTGTGTATCGTCTGCATAGCTGTGCTAAGCAATTTGGTTCTTTCTTATTATTTGGCTCAGTGGGAGCATATACAGGTTAAATAGGAGTGGTGCAAGAATTGAGCCTTGAGGGACTCCACATGTCATGGATGTCCACTCAGACTTATAGTCTCCTATACTCACATAATAACCTCTACCTCCTAAATATGACCTGAACCATTTTAGGACTATCCCAGAAAGCCTGACCCAGTTTTCCAGCCTGTCAAGTATGTTATGATTGACAGTGTAAAATGCAGCACTGAGGTCGAGTAGTAACAGCACTGATAATTTGCTGATAATACAGCACTGATAATTACACTTTTGAAAAAAGATGTGGGAAGTGTGTCAAGAGCACAGGATGATGTTTTAAGGTGCTATACGGTTTCTTCCAATATTTTGCCATCAATTTCTTCGAAATCAGACATAGTAGCTACTTTCTGAGGTTGTGGTCTGATCTGTCTGACCCCAGCGCAACTCAAGGATGTGCTGATCACCTTTATGATGTTATTGATTTTCTCAGAGAAGGTGGAAGCAAACTTACTGCATTTGCTGTCTGAGAGCATTTCACTGGGAATATGATTTGGGGGGTTTGTCAGTCTCTCTACAGTAGCAAAAAGAGTGTGTGTGTTGTTTAAATTGCTGTTTATAATATTCGAAAAGAAAGTCTGTCTAGCTTTGCCTAGTTCCATATTGAAAGCATGAAGGCTGTCTTTGTAGATGTTATAATGGACTACAAGTTTTGTCTTCCGCCACATGCACTCTGCTTTTCTGCATTGTCTTCATATTTTGCACAGCTGTTGAGTTTCTCCAAGGTTCTTTTTTGTCTGCCACTCTTCTTCCTGACTTTCACAGGAGCAATATAATCAATTACACTTTTAACTTTTGAGTTAAAAGAATAAAGGAGAAAATCAACAGAGTCAGCAGATATGCTTGGTGTTAAAGATATAGCCTTCATAAATAGCCTGTCTTTTTGACAGACACAGATCTAGCTTCATTAGCAGGAGATATCATTATATCAAAGAAAATACAGAAATGATCAGACAATGCTGCATCCTTAATAACAATCGATGAAATGTTTAGACCCTTACTGATAAGTAAATCTAGAGTGTGTTCACGATTGTGTGTGGGTCCATGTACATGCTGATCAAAAGTTTTTAAAACAGTTTTGATTTATTTTGCCGTATTGGTTTCTATGTGAATGTTAAAATCTCCAGCAATGGCAAAACAGTCAAACTCTGAGGTAATTGTTGATAACAGTTCTGTAAGTCCTCAACAAAGACTGAAGAGTATTTTGGAGGCCTGTAAATAATAAGTAGAATGCGTGAAGCACCTTTTAACACAATACCCAGATATTTGAAAGAAGAGGTAATTCCCAAATGATATTTTCTTACATTGATAGACATCTTTAAATAGAGCAGCTACACCCCCACCTCTCCTACCCGCTCTGCAGACACTCATAAAAGTACAGTTAGGAGGAGCTGTTTCATTGAGAACTGTTGCACTGCAGCTGTCTTCTAGCCATGTTTTATTTAGAAGCATAAAATCTAGGTTGTTTGTGGTTATTAAGTCGTTGACTAGAAGTGATTGATTTTTACAATTTTTAAACCAGGCTTTGGTGGTTGCGGGGCCTGCCATTTTTTTGGTTGATATCTGGGGGCTCGCAGCAAAAGAGTGGGATAGTTTGGTTCCAGCATACACCAGTTCTTCCATTTTCTCTGAGAAGCACAGAAGCACGGAAGTGGAGATGCTGGAGAGAGGGATAATGCGTCTGGTGAGAGGGGCTGTTGCTCTGGTGTTACTGGAGGCTGTAATATGTTGTCCTGGCTTCCCTGGTTGTTTTCCAGGAAGTCGTCCTTGGGTGCTGAATCTTGGAGCAGTTCTAATATGTCACAGTCTGTCTGTGGTGAGCTCTGTAGGCAGGGCTTAGCTGAGATTGTGTCCGTGAGCAAAGGTTATTTTGGCTGCATGGTGTTATCATTGTCCCTGTGTGATTTGTCAACAGCATGTCCATTCAGGTGCTGAAGTGAAGTCCTGTAGTCATTCATACTCTGTCCAGGTGTGTGTGTGCCATTCAGGTTAAGTGGATTGGCATGCACTGCAGAAGGATGATGGAAGGAGAAGTAGATATTGTCCTTTAACACTCTTGAACCAAGTTTGTTTGGGTGGTGGCCATCCTGTTGAAACAGTTGTCTCTGACAAGATTGAAGTTGTCAATGATGTTCACTCCTTTTATGTTGCAGGTTTTTTGCAGCCATGAATTAAGCCCAAGCAACCGTGAAAACCTGTTTGTTCCTCTTGCTGGGCGGTGGTAGGAAACCAGTGTTTGCAATCCTTGTTGTAGCCGTATCTGGGGTAAAGGATGCTACTGCGGCAATATATGATGCTCGTGACAATCTGATGTCTCGAGTGCCTTTGGGTCTCGCTCCCTGTTTGTGCCATTGATTAGTATGTTGATCAGTTACGGCTTGTTTCTCTACACTCAGTATGGCCTGTCGAGGAGCACTATACACTCACCTAAAGGATTATTAGGAACACCTGTTCAATTTCTCATTAATGCAATTATCTAATCAACCAATCACATGGCAGTTGCTTCAATGCATTTAGGGGTGTGGTCCTGGTCAAGACAATCTCCTGAACTCCAAACTGAATGTCAGAATGGGAAAGAAAGGGGATTTAAGCAATTTTGAGCGTGGCATGGTTGTTGGTGCCAGACGGGCCGGTCTGAGTATTTCACAATCTGCTCAGTTACTGTGATTTTCACGCACAACCATTTCTAGGGTTTACAAAGAATGGTGTGAAAAGGGAAAAACATCCAGTATGCGGCAGTCCTGTGGGCGAAAATGCCTTGTTGATGCTAGAGGTCAGAGGAGAATGGGCCGACTGATTCAAGCTGATAGAAGAGCAACTTTGACTGAAATAACCACTCGTTACAACCGAGGTATGCAGCAAAGCATTTGTGAAGCCACAACACGCACAACCTTGAGGCGGATGGGCTACAACAGCAGAAGACCCCACCGGGTACCACTCATCTCCACTACAAATAGGAAAAAGAGGCTACAATTTGCAGGAGCTCACCAAAATTGGACAGTTGAAGACTTGAAAAATGTTGCCTGGTCTGATGAGTCTCGATTTCTGTTGAGACATTCAGATGGTAGAGTCAGAATTTGGCGTAAACAAAATAAGAACATGGATCCATCATGCCTTGTTACCACTGTGCAGGCTGGTGGTTGTCATGATTCTTCCATCTTGTTCTTGATTTTCTCTCGTCTTGAGGCAGAATCATGACAGACCCATGTTTTTATGTGCAGCACATGGCCATTTGTTTGGGCCATGTGCTTGCGTTGTCTCGTTTCTAACCCCCTTGTTATCCTCGTTTTGTAATTATTACCATATTAGTCTCACCTGTTGTGTTCATTTTTAGCCTCCCTTTATAACCCCCTTGTGTTTCTCTGTCCTTTGTCGGTTCATTGTCAAACACTGTCTATCGTTCCTTGTCTATCTTTATGATATACCTATGTGAGTACTTTGTCTGGAATCCTGTTTAACGTATAGTGAGAATTGTTTTGCTGTTAGTTACTGTCTAGTCATCGTCAAGTCGAGTCTTAGTCAAGGCTAATTGCCTCTTGTCTTGTTTTGCCCCCTCGTGGGTTTTGTTTTCTCTGTTTTGTCTACAATAAATTGTGTGTGAGCATTCAGTCTGCTTTTGGGTTCATCTACCTTCATCCTCATGACAGGTGGTGGTGGTGTAATGGTGTGGGGGATGTTTTCTTGGCACACTTTAGGCCCCTTAGTGCCAATTGGGCATCGTTTAAATGCCATGGCCTACCTGAGCATTGTTTCTGACCATGTCCATCCCTTTATGACCACCATGTACCCATCCTCTGATGGCTACTTCCAGCAGGATAATGCACCAAGTCACAAAGCTCGAATCATTTCAAATTGGTTTCTTGAACATGACAATGAGTTCACTGTACTAAAATGGCCCCCACAGTCACCAGATCTCAACCCAATAGAGCATCTTTGGGATGTGGTGGAACGGGAGCTTCGTGCCCTGGATGTGCATCCCACAAATCTCCATCAACTGCAAGATGCTATCCTATCAATATGGGCCAACATTTCTAAAGAATGCTTTCAGCACCTTGTTGAATCAATGCCACGTAGAATTAAGGCAGTTCTGAAGGCGAAAGGGGGTCAAACACAGTATTAGTATGGTGTTCCTAATAATCCTTTAGGTGAGTGTAGATTCATGGGACTCACCGACTGTATGCTGAGGCTCACCGGCCGCCATGACGAAGCTCTGCTGTGTGTTCCGTCTGGTTTGGTAGTCCCGCAAGTAACTTTGTTTCAAGAACTGCAATCCTTTGTAAAGGTCAGTTTGTGCAGCAAGTAAAAGATAAAGGAGCTAAAATATAAAAATATAAAAGCGATAGAGCAAAGCGCCGGCAGGAAGCAAGAGCATCCAAACAGTAGCTGAGCAGGAAGTATTCAAACGATTTCTTCTGCGTTGAATGTAGAAATGTGATGAACTTGCATTGTTTGTTTGACTCTGTTCTGGTTTACTCTCTTCTGGTTGAAATTTTTCTCTCTCCATGAGCACATGGCTGGAGTGCAGATTGTGGTCTGCCGGCCCTGGGCCAGAGAGGCCACGCAGAGCAACCAGGAAAAGGGAGGAAGTCGTACGAGTTGATGGTTGCCCATTCAGTGATGGTAAAGTTGCAAAATTGAAGAAATTACAGTCTGACTCTGTTGGGAGATTGAAGACATATCAGGCTGTGGTCAAGGCCTGCCGACACCCATGGGCCCCGATGGGGGTCCATACGCACATCAACCCGAAGAAGCAGCAGTAGAAGCCAGAAGAAGAGGGAGGCCACTGTAAATTTAGCTCTAATAAAGTCTGAGAAAAGTCCCATCTCTCCAGGTTTGCTTGACCAATGAGAAAGGTGAAATTTCCAAGCAGGAAAATTCCTCTGTTGGAGATTTTTATGGCTCTTTGCTTCAAGCGTGCTCATTTGCATGTGCAGCTGGATTGGTTGCTGATGAAGTAACTATTAAAGATTCTTGTAATACTAATATGTTGCGCAGCTATCGACATATCATACACACGATTGTTTCGATCTTCAAAGTACCAATTAATAGAGACCAAACATTGTATATTTGAGGTTACATTGAGCATTGGTTCTATCATAAAATACATAGCATCAAAGAAATAATAGTATCAAAAGACACTACACAAGACAGTAAATCATTCACACAGTATCCTGGGATGCATGTTCATTTATAGATCAGTTTGTCTATAAATTAATGCAGGAAAGTCTGTTTTAATGTTTGTTTCTGTCTTTCCTATGGCCTCGGTCTGACCACATGACCACATTTTTCACAGCGTGTGACTGAGGATTTCTTTGCTCTCTTGTCTCTTTTGGGGGGATGTTTTATTCCCAAGAGTGAGCTTTAAAGCTTATTTGTTAAATGTAACAAATAGTTATGTGTCTGATTGTCTCAGTTGTTACATTACCATCATCATGGAAAACCAAAGCCAGTTCAAAACTCTATGCCCACTACATCAGTTTCCCAAGCACCGACCCAGAAGCCACAACTTCCAGAATATCCCCAGTAGTTTTGGCCATATTACCACCCTCATTACATCATTATGACAAAACCAAAGCCCCCAGAGCAACCAGTTCCAACCTCTATGCCCACCACATCAGTTGCCTAAGCACCAACCCAGAAGCCTCAACTTCCAGGAGGGGTTTTGGCCGTATTACTACCCTCATTACCTTAATGGCAAACCAAAGCCCCCAGAGAAACCAGCTCCAGCCATCCCCATTGCCTCCCCATCAAGTTCGCCAGCAACAACCCAGAAGCTGCAACCCCCTATGTACCCTGGAGATGTATTCCCTCAGTATGAATATTACCACAATTATCCTCTTTATTTGCAACAGCTTTATCCACAATACCCAGTTCAACCTCCCAAAACTCCTACCATGCCACCTATTACTACCACCCCTCAACCCAGTACTACACCTGCAGCTGCTGAATGCAAAACATCAGCCAACCAGCCTTCCAATGAGCCACCCCAGTACTATATACAGTTGTAATCAAAATTATTCCACCCCCATTGCAGGTTTACTGGAAAAAATTACAGACTTCCAGCTGTTTGCAATGAACAAATCAAACAAAAGTAATTGCAATAGCTCAACACAACAAATGTTTCAAGTGGTTTTCCCAAATTCAACTGAAAATGCAACTTTTAATGACTTCTTTAGTACTTAGTAGAACACCCTTTTGCTGTTACGACTTGCTGCAAACGAGATGTATAACCAGACACCAGCTTCTGGCAGCATTTCTTAGGAGTCTTAGCCCATTCCTCATGAACAATGGCCTCCAGTTCGGGAATATTCTTGGGTTTGCGTGCTGCAACCGCCTTCTTCAAATCCCACCAGATATTCTCTATGGGGTTCAAGTCAGGTTACTGTGATGAACACTGTAGAATCTTCCAGGACTTCTTCTGCAACCAAGCCTTTGTGGAATTTGAGGTAGGCTTGGGATCATTGTCCTGTTGGAAGATCCAATGACGCCCAAGCTTCAGCTTCCTCACTGACGGCATGATGTTTTCTCCTAGGATTTCCTGATACTTAAATTAATCCATCTTGCCTTCCAAACGCTGCAGGTTTCCAGTGCCAGAGGATGCAAAGTAGCCCCAGAGCATCACTGAGCCACCACCATGCTTAACTGTAGGCAGAGTGTTCTTTTCAGCATTTGCTTCATTCTTCTTCCTCCAGACATACTGCTGATCCATAGGGCCGAAAAGTTCCAGTTTTGTTTCATCGCTCTACAGAACAGAATCCCAAAACTTCTGTGGCTTATTTATATGATTTTGAGCAAATTGGAGCTGACTTTTCTTGTGCTTTTGGGTCAGTAGGGGTGTACGTCTTGGAGTTCTGGCATGCGTTTAGTATGCGCCTTACTGTGCAAGCTGAAACCTCAGTGCCTGTTGCCACCAAGTCTGGCTGCAGGTCTTTTGCAGTCACTCAAGGGTTTTTCTCAACTTGTCTTCTCAGAAATCTGGTTGCAGCCGTTGATAGCTTCCTTTTTCTGCCTAATCCAGGAAGTGTAACCACAGTTCTATCAGAAAGACTCGGGAGAATAAATACTGTGACAATTATACATTTATTAACAGCCCAGCAAGCAGTAAAGTTCTTTGGCGTAGGCCCCGTTCTGTAGCTCGCAATCCGAGGGTCCGGACTCTGCATATCCTGCCTGAAGACGAAGGCAGGGGCGCAGCCGACCCCCTGTGAGGTATGGGAAGGGACCATCCTGGTGGTGGTGGGGAGGATGGAGGTGAATGGAAGTGTCAGCATCTGCAAACTCAGACGTGTGTAAGTACCAATCTTTTATACCACAAGTATTAGAATATGATTGGATAGATGAGAAGGTAATAAGTGACGTAACAATTGAGTCTTCCCGGCAGAACTTATGCTAAAGCTTTCATTTCCTGTAACATTGAACTTGCAAACATAGTTCCAACAGTGTCTCTAGGAACATTTAGCGCCTTCACTATATTTTTGTATCCTGTTCCTTGTTTGTGAAGGGCGATGACATCTTTTCTTAACTTTTTAAATGAAGCCCTTGATTAGTTGCATCAGGTGTGCTTGAGACAACACTGCTTTTGCAGATTTGTGCCTCTATTCAGGGGGTTGAATAATTGTGAGACTGCAGAAGTCATTAAAAGTGGCATTTTCAGTTGAATTTGGGGAAACCACTGGAAACATTTGTTATATTGAGCTATTTCAATTACTTTTGTTTGATTTGTTCATTGCAAACAGCTGAAAGTCTGTACATTTTGGCAATAAATGATGTTTTATTAACAAAGTTCGGGAGATAATTATCCTAATCAACACAGGAGGAGCACATTCACTTAATCAACTCAATTAACAAGACAAGACGTGTATATATACAGCAGACTTACCTCTGTTCGTTGACAGTTTTCCAGCATTTGGTCCCATCCTAAGTTCCTGAATACCTCAACCCTTAGAATTTTTTGTCCTCGAGGAATCAATTTCTACAAATCCTCCAGCCTGAGGAGCAATTCTCTTCCGCCTATCACCGCCGCAATCCCTTGGAGTTATCGCGCAAGCGTCAGCCCAAACAACGAGTCCCTGCAGTCCGAGGCCTACCCTCACCACCGCCGGCGAAACATCCGCGATCTCCTTTCGCATCTTTCTCTAATCCGGCCCATTCAATCCTCCCTGCCATAGAGAAATGGTCAATAAAGCCCGTCGAGCACTAAGCTCGCGTCTCGGGCAATGCAGCCCTCTTCCCGTGAAGGAATGGGCCTTCCTCCAGTGTCAGGCTGCCGCAGCAGGCCTTCAGTAAGCTAGGGCCACGCCGCAGATTCAGTCCAGCTCACACTCTCCACCCCCGTCAGCTCAACCCTGTGAGAGCACAGCTCAAATCCTTCTCTTTTTCTGTCCCTGGTTGAATTTTAGTTTATGCTATCGGGATCAATATTGATCGGGGAAATACACATTTTAAACGGTTTTCTGTACAAGTGATTTGCCTTTCTAAACTAATGCGCTGCTTATTTGTAGTTTAAACACACAGTAGCTCGCACACCAAGTATAGCTCCACGCAAAGTCGCACTCAGAATCATTCAGTTATTGTCAACTTATTGTCATCACTGTCCTACGATTTATCAACAAAATCGCTTAGGAACTGAAAGTTATAGCATGTACGTATTTCTGTTTTGAAGTAACTTAAACCCACAGCTTCACTAATGGTAAAAAAAACTTTTTACACTTTTTAACCTGTTTTGAAATTCTCTTTTGAAATTCATTAAATGAATGCATGTGTGCCACTTAAACCAGCATCAGATGAAGGGACAAACGATCATCTAAAGCAGATGGTACTTTGCTGTATGATGATCATTCAATATAAAACATCAATTAACCACAGTATCAAACCCTGGTGGGTCAGAGGTGAATATATGCAGGTTATAAAGCGTTTTAGGCTTTTTTCTCAAAGAATATTTACAAAACATTTAATAATCGATCTCTCTGCCCCACACAGTTTTCGTTGAGCTCTGGATTCCATTCGGCCAGGATAAAACCATGGATCCAGCCACGTCCATTGAATTTTTGGGCATTAACTCGGATACAGTTCATTTCCAGGCCTCACTGCACAAGGAAAAATCGATAGGATATTTCTGGTCGCATCCACCTACCTAGATAGTCCAAGCTGTTCTAAATGCGAACTGCTATCTTTGCTCAGCCACTTAAGATGCGCATAATCCCACAAGGATGCCCTGTCATCTCACATCCCTCTCCCTCGAGTCTTCGATTAACACGCTAGAAGACGAGTGTCAGGCCGTTTCTGCAGGCCTTCAGCAAGCCTCAGATTCCACCGCTGCCAGGTCCCAATCCTCCTCCCGCCACTCAGCCACACACCGCGGCTTTCCCCGGTGCCGCACCCCATTCAACAATGCCCTGCCCCTCTCGACGAACGCCCTTCCACAGGAGCTCTGTTTCTCTGCCCTAATTCTCTCCACCGCCACAATAGTGATGTCCTCTCTGCTCACGTAGGAGCGATGTTTCTCTTGCTAATTTTCTCCACTGCCGCAGCAGTGATGTCCCCTCCGCTCCCGCAGGCCAGTGGGCTCCTGGTCAGACGGCTTAAATCACGCTGCCCTACCGATAGGGTGTTCCAAATCCTTGTGTAGTGGCCGGTAGGGTCCACCTGTCCGACACTGTGAGCTGCTCCCGTCGGAGGCAGCACGGGCCCTCCTGGTCAGGTGGCTTAAATCACACTGCTCCTCATTCTTCGGCCGGTAGGGCGCACCCGTCCGACGCTGCGAGCTGCTCCCGTCAAGAATCGGCGTGAGCCCTACCGATTGGACGTTCCAAATCCTTGTGTAGTGGCCAGTAGGATCCACCTGTCCGACGCTGTGAGCTGCTCCCGTCAGAGGTTGCATGGGTCCTCCCTGTCAAATGACTAGACTTCTTCCGAAATGCCAACCCGCCAACTTCGGCGCTCACTTTTAGTCTTTTGTAGCCTGACTTCATCATACTCATATTCTAGGCAGAATGTGAGTCTGATACTGCTCCATAGAGATTTAATTATGGGGCGTGTCTCAACCGAACCAGGAAAAAAAAAAACTCTGCACTCAATTGGATAGACCTACAACCAATCAGAGCAACGGAGTAAATGACGCATGTTCTTCATTCATATTTTCAACCAACAAAATGTCGCGGCTCTCTGTTCCTCTTTTAAAATGAATGCGCTGTGGATATCTTCTATAACAGACGCGATGGCGGAATCTACACATGATGTTTCATAAACAAAGTTCGGGAGGAGCACGTACAAATAATCAATCCAATATCAACTTGTCATCAAACAATACCATGTCTAACGTTACCCTACATCAGCATGAGGAAGCATATTCACTCTGTCAACTTACCTAACACTCCTTGACAGTTTTTCAGCATCCCTCCACCACCCCGAATCCTCACTCTTGTCTTGTTCTCTCACAACCAAGAATACCGGGGGGAGTATGGCTACCGAGCCCACAGCCCTCTCCTCGGACAGCACGTCATATACGCATATCTGACTTATTTGTGTGAACTCGTGAAATCTCATATACGCATTTATTCTATCTGACTTATTTGTAAGTGTGAACTCGTGAAATCTCAATTCTCCAGCTGCAGTCGTCTTTGTTGTAAACTAATTCAAATCAAGCGCTCTTTGGTGACGTGGGTGATTACGTAACCGCAGATCATCTGTCCATCATCGATTAAAGCCCGCCCTGGCAATTTGATTGGCTCTGCCTTTTGGGAGCCGGGCATAATTACTCCTCAACGGATCGAGTCCAGACCGAACTTCCCGACCAAAAAATGTTGTGGGCGGGGTTCGGGCTGGCACCCAGGCTAAGTCTGTTGGCTGTCCTTTGCTAAATTTGCTTTTTGGGGGAGTTCTCTGGGTTCGGGCCAAATTCTGAGCTTGGAGCCCTTCCCTTGGACAGCACACCAAATATGCATTACATTTACTCTATTTAATCATATGTAACTGTGAACTCGTGAAATGATGTTTTATTAACAAAGTTCTGAAGGAGCACGTTCAGATAATTATCCTAATCGACACCGGAGGAACACATTCATTTAATCAACTCAGTTAACGAGACAAGAGCAGACTTGCCTCTGTTTATTGACAGTTTTCTAGCATCCTGCCACCAGCCCGTCTCCTCACTTCTAACTATTCCTATCCCACCCTGGGATGGGGGAGTTCTCTGGGTTTGGGTCAAATTCCGAGCTCGGAGCCCTCCTCCAGGACAGTATGGCAAATATGCATTACCTTTACTCTACTTAATTATATGTAAGTGTGAAACCTGATTTGCAATGGGGGTTGAATCATTTTTATTACAACTGTACCACCCAGTTTTGTGCATTATAAAAATTTGTGGATAGATTAAATAGATTAATCTAGTGTGAAATTGATGGCAAAATATGGATCTAGTTCACTTTTTTTTTTAAATTGATTTAAAAATCTAGTGTGAAATTGATCCCAAATTACGGATCTAGTTCACTGCTTTTTTTTTTTTAAAGTGGCTGCGTTCCATTGTGAGACGCTTGTGCTCTCCTTGCATGCTCGCTTGCACTCTCCCTCCTCCCCCTCTTTCATGTGTGTGTGATGCTGGTCTCAAGGGTGTAGCTCAGACACTGCAGTAGAAGGTAGGGCTAGGCTGCTGCACTATACGATGCGCTGAAAGATGGTGCACCAAGAGAAATGTGTTTACCAGGTAAGACAGGTCTATATATATTTTTATTTTATTTTATTTTTTATAGTGTAAGCATGGCATCAGTGTGCTTTATATTGTGTGTGTACACACACAAGTGTATATTTGCAAAATCATGTCGTATGAGGTGGCTTCAAGATTAAACGAATATTTCTGATAATAAGAAAGGAACTGCATTCTGAGTGATGGATGTTACATTTCTTGTAGATTTAGTTCATCGATATATGATCAAAACTGAAAAAGACAAAAAAAATTATAAAAATAAATAAATAAATAAATAAATACACTGCTTGATTTGGGACCAATTCAACCCATCCCACACAAGGTCGTATTTTTTGTGTATATGGATGGCTGTTTTTGCTTGGCATTATCTGCTAGTTTAATGGCAACATCTCACTCTTATAAAAGCAATTCAATTTAGCTGTTCCCATTCCTCAGAATGCACAGGAAACCTGCTTTACAGATTGCTAATATTACATCACAAGCTGAGCTATGGATGTTTCAGTAAGGTGCATCATGAATCGGCCTCTCTTCTGCCCCATATATTTCTCCATCCAAATGTTAATCTCAGTGGAACTGCTCTGCAATCAGGCTGAAAATGAAAGTGAGCTAAAATAAGCATGTCCGTGGATAGGCTATAGGAAGGGAAAATTATTGCATTTTACAATAGAAGGCCTTACGATTATTGCAGAGATGAGTGCAAGGCATTTTTAAATATTAGTCATTCTGAGCACCATCAGAAGGCAACCGTGTTGCCATGGCAATGAACTGAGTGTAGTATGCACATCTGAGAGAACATTATTCTTACCAATATAACGTCATCAGGAATAGTCAGGCGATTATGTATTTATGATGTTTATGTGGGTATGTTTGTCGAGGGCTTCATGCGTCTCTCTCCATTTTTTTCTCTTCGTCTTTGTAATTTGCTGTTTGTTGATTTATATTGTACCTTCCTATTCACTCTCCCACACCGATACCTTCTTGTCCTTGAAATCTAGAGAGTTGTTTACCCTTTAACACAAGCATTCAATAGACGTTGAATTAAAGCGGATGACATCTACTTTAAAATGCCTCATCAACTATTCCTGGTCATGAGGTCTTCTGTGGCCTACATGTTGTGTTGACTGTCTATGAGCGTTCTCTTCATTTATTGAAGTCCACTGTGTTTGCACTCAGGCCCAGAGGAACGAGAGGGAGTCCATTAGGCAGAAGCTGGCCCTTGGCAGTTTCTATGACGACGGACCAGTTACCTTTACTGGCTGCAGCAAGAGCAGCAAAAACTGCCCGTCCTCCCGGTCAGTGTGCGCTTGTGATCAGTGGCTTGATGCTGTGTGTCTTATGTAATGTTGATTGGATTATATAGCTACTGGTAAAATAATAATAATGAAAACATTTGCAAGTATTTTAAAAGGTTCTGCTGAGAATATTTTTGTTACTAGATGACGAAGCATCATTTTCTTTTAACCATGAGAACTGTCAAGTCACATTTATTTATATAGCGCGTAATACAATACCGATCGTTTCAAAGCAGCTTCACATTAATAAACATAAAAATAACAGTGTTAGTGGTTTAAAATGTATAAAGTTCAGTGTTGTTTCAACTCAGTTCAATAACTAAAAGTTCATCAATAAAGAAACAAGTTCAGTTCCGCTATAAGCAGCTCTTCAGTATAGACAATAGGGGCTTTCTTCTTCTTCTTCTTCTTCTTCTTCTTCTTCTTCTTCTTCTTCTTCTTGTTCTTCTTCTTCTTCTTCTTCTTCTTCTGGTTCTTCTGCTTATTTTTCTTCTGTTTCTTCTTCTTCTGCTTCTTCTTTTTCTTTTTCTTCTTCTTCTTCTTCTTCCGCCACCAACTGAACTAGAGTGTGAAGCATCGATGGAAAATGAGAAGGAAAAACAAAACTATATTCTTAAATCAATTCCTGTTTCAAATACCTAAAAATTGCATATTGCATACAAATTCTTTCACATTTCACATCATCTAGAAGATTTTCTAATTAGAGTGTTTTATGTTCCATTTCCTGCACTTATCCTTTAATACATGTCTTTTTTTTTTTTTATGTTATGCAGTGAATGAGAACATAATTCAACTGTTTCTGGTTCATTACACTTATTGCCCTTCCCTCTAGGATGTTTATTGATTAGATGTAAATTGGCAATTGCCATTATCCAGTGAACGTGATTTCACCAAGTACTACATGTTCCTGGATCTACATTTGAGTCAACTGATCAGATTTAAGGGACAAGTTTACAATTTATGTCAAGTTTAGGCTTACAACCAGGGTTAGGTGCTTCTACATCAGTGTTATTCACAGTGTTATCATTTCTCTCTGATTTTAGGGAAAACTTATGGTAGGGTTTATGGGTAGGGATAGGGTTATGACTGGAATGTTGTTCCTAGATCAACAAAATATGTTGTCTTACTTGGCAAAATCACGGTGACCGCCATTATCCAGCTCAATTCTGATCAAATTTGGTTCTAATCCGATAGTGTCAGTGCAGTTAAATGATCAGATGTCCAGTTTTTACCAGGACAGTCCTGTATTTAAAGGAGAACTCCGGTCAATTTTAACATTGAGCTCATTTTTTTGTACATTTGGAGTGCTGTCAGTACAGAGAACAACGACGAAAATCGGGGTTGCCTACACCGTGTTATCCTCGTTTTAAAATTTGCACCCTGTTGACTTCAATGGGGCAAGTTTTAAACCTGCTTTTAGCCTCTTAACATCCTTGATGTGTCATTACAAGTGCACAGGTCATGAGTGATTCCTTCGGAGTGAACGCAGGTGAATCTGACTGCAGTAGATGTGAAAGAAATATATAAAAAATGATGTTAATTCAGCCAACGCACATACCTGTATTTACATCCTGTTTTAGGTCGAAGTCCACAGTAATTGACTGTCGAGTTCACGCGCATAGGTTTAGTACCTATGATCACGCACGTGAACTCGACAATCGACTACTGTGGACTTTGACCGAAAACAGGATGTAAATACAGGTATGTGCGCTGGCTGAATAAACATCATTTTTATTCATATCTTTCACATCTACTGCAGTCAGATTCAGCCGCGTTCACTCCGAAGGAATCACTCACATGACCTGTGCACTTGTAATGACACATCAAGGATGTTAAGAGGCTAAAAGCAGGTTTAAAACTTGCCCCATTGAAGTCAACAGGGTGCAAATTTTAAAACGAGGATAACACGGTGTAGGTAACACCGATTTTTGTCGTTGTTCTGTGTATTGACAGCACTCCAAATGTACAAAAAAATTAGCTCAATGTTAAAATTGACCGGAGTTCTCCTTTAATAGTGTCCCAACTTACTATGAAAAACAAAATCATGTTTTTGTCCCATATTTCACCTTTCCTAAACATTTTTTATAGCTAAGCAATAGAGAAAGTCTCCTGTCTAGTCAATCAGGTCATTGTATATTTTGAAGAACAAAATTACCATCCAATCACAATTCCCTATTGATAGTGAAGGTGGGATCTGGTGTCAGTGAGAACGCATAGGAGATTAAAGGGATAGTTCACTCAAAAATGAAAATTCTGTCATCATTTTCTCACCCTCAAGTTGTTTGAAACCTGTATGAATTTCTTTCTTCTAATTAACATAAAACAAGATATTTTGAAGAATATAGGTAACCAAACACCCCATTGACTTCCATAGTCAAAAAATCCCTTGAAGTCGGACGTTAAGATGTCAAAAAGAAGCATTTGTGTAACATTTAAAGATAATCTTTTAAAAAAAGAGTTATTAATTATTATATTTATCACGCATATTATATAAATGATTAAAAAGGGAGTCTTGAATTCCACTCTGAGAATTGAGAAATCTGGTCACCCTAATTTAAATTGATATTATTACTGAATATTAAACCACAACTAAGCAAGACAAAGGTGGCAGTGGCAAGGAAGGAACCCAAACTCCATCAGGTGACAGGAAGTGCAGGGCTCATTGCAGCTTAACAAACCTAGAATTCGATTTCAGTGTATCATTTATGTTGTCTCGGGTATAGTCAACCCAATTTCTCGCTTGACACCAGTCTCTACTTTGTTTTCACTGTTTGCTCAAACAAATATTTGACAGAAAAAAGGAACAATTTTTACTTTGTTTCTATTTTAGTCTGGTGTGCTTACCGTTTCATGTTTAGAGCACTTTGGGATGGTAGAAAGAGAGTCTGTTGACTTTTCACATTTTCTCAAGAATGATATGGGAAAGGAATTCAGACATTGCTGATGTGGAGATGAAAAGATGTTGCAGAGAGTGAAAATACCAGCAATTCATCTGCAAAATAATCTTTCTGCAAAAATGTGCTTCTTAAGAGATCAGTGATCACTTTTAATTGTTATATAATTGTCTGCTGGTGCTTATTTGGTGTCTTTATATGTAATCTGCACTAAACATTTATATACAGTTATGTACTGTACAATTATTATTTTAACGCTTTCTCTTAATAAAGTCAGAAACATCACTTACCATCTTATTCAAGACTTTTATTTTTTGCATCAGTCATAATTTTACCACAAATCCATGGTTTGGCCATGTTTGATGGTGTGGGAGTTGCTGTGTTTCTGTGCTTTTCTCAATTTCCAACTACGTTAAAGAAGGTTCCTAGAAATCCAAGCAAAAGAAAGTCCAAAGACGGTTGAAATGAAACAGAATGAGCATGTTTCCCCACAAAACTCTTTATCTTTGTTTACTTAATTACTTTACAAGAGATACCACAGATTCAGTTCTCATACCAGTCTACAGGAGTAAACTCTGCCAATGAAGCCTTCAACTGTAATTATAGAATTACTCGAAGCAGTCAGTGTTTTCTTAGAATGCTATTAACCACAAGATTCTCTTGCATTTGAAGAGGAAAGTCTTTCCGTGGGAAGTGTGTTTCACGGTGGTTCACAGACACTAAAAATACAACTTTCACTCTTTTGCGGTTCAGTTTTAAATACAATCTACAAAGTACAATGTGAGTTTTTATGTGAAGTTTAAATTTTTTAAACTTTTCTTTGTGTTTTTAAGCTGTTTTTTCTTCAAATTGATGCTATGTGACTAAAAAAAATTAAAAAAAATATTTTTTCTTTTTACATGACGCTGATAGATTGCCAAGCGAAATATATTCTAAAGTGCATAATTTCAAAGTCTTTGGTTGTATTTCACACCACTACAAAATAAAGTATCAAAGTAGCATATTAAAACAATATTTCAAAATGGCAAGAAGCTGCATTGTTGTAGATGAACACTAACTTTTTTTTAACAAATTCAAACTTTTTTTATAATAATTTTTTATCTTAAATGATGAATAGCAGTGAAAAAAAAGGTCAAAAAAAGGTCACAAGTAAAATAAAATAATTAAGATAGATAGATAGATTATATCGTTTTATCGATTGACTATCGTCTAGATCGTTTTATCTTTTAACTATTGATAGATAGTTTTGTATTATGAGTAGTACACCTGCAGAATATTTATTCTTTCTTCTAAATCAGATTTCTCGCTGCACTCTATAGGTTTCAGAATGGGGTGAATCTACAGATGTGTTTTGTGAATGACAGCAGCAGTGACAGAGACAGCGATGCAGAGGACAGCAGAACAGAAACCAGCCTGGACACCCCATTGTCACCTATGGTATACCACACCTTGTCCTTGAATGCCTATTACACTGAGTTCTGCATTTTGAAACTAAAACGTATGCATCTTAACTGAGCAGTTTTTGTTTTTCCTCTGTCTTTCCCTATAGAGTAAACAGAGTTCATCTCTGTCTGACCGGGATACAGGAGAGGAAGACCTGGACTCGGAGGATTCTGAATTCTGGCGGCTACAGCGGCGGCTGCAGGAGGAGGCGCGTGTGGCTCTGGCTCTGGCCCGTCCCATGGCCCGCATGCAGGTGGAGGTGGAGAGACAGATTCAGCTACACCGCAGGTCCCCCGTGGCAGACCTGGTCAGTGAGACGAGTGTCCAAGAATAGTGCTGTGTTGTATTCCTTTCCCAAAGCTTATTGTGTCCTCAGTTTTCAAAAGGGCTTTCACGTCACCTCAGAGCGCTTGCTTATAAGAAAAAAAAAACACACAATACAATTAACTTGACTCAACTTTGTTCTTGTGCTTTAGTTACCACATCTGCCACACATCAGTGAGAGCCTAATGAAGAGGAGTCTGAGGCCTGTGGACCTGAGGGACATGAGTCTTGGTCAGTTACAGGTTATCACCAATGACCTGCACTCTCAGATACAAGGTGAAGACCAGAGATGGAAATATTCAAAATAAGCCATTCTGTTATTATTATTTACGTAATGTTTCATTGTTTAATTAATTTTCTATACATTTTTTTGTTATCTAATTAATGACATCTAATTGACACATACAATTGTCAGTTTTAGCCATGCTCTTCTTATTTCTTTTTTATAATATGCTAACAACCAGTGTAAAGACAAACATATTTCGTTGTGGTAAGGGCAATAAAGACTTGTAGATTTGACTTGTAATTGCATTGCAGGTCTGAATGAGGAGCTGGTTCAGCTGTTGCTCATGAGAGATGAACTACACATGGAGCAGGATGCCATGCTGGTAGATGTGGAGGATCTGACCAGGTTAGGCCTGTAACCCAATCAAAACACAGCTTAAAGTGCCCTTATTATGCTATTGGAAAGGTTCCTTATTTTGTTTCGGAGGTCTCCTACAATAGGGTTACATGCATCCAAGACAAAAAAAAAAAAAAAACTCCATTTTCTCTTAAGATACATTGCAGCATCACCTCATTTCTCACAGTGTCTGAAACTGCTCGATAAAGGATTCAGTGTCTCTAAACCTCTTCTTTCTGCGAGGCAACTCTGCTCTGATTGGTCAGATGACCCAGTCTTTTTTTTTATTGGTTCACTCTGCACTGATTGGTCAGATGGCCCAGTCTGTTGTGATTGGTCTACTCTGCTCTGATTGGTCAGATGGCCCAGTCTGTTGTGATTGGTCTACTCTGCTCTGATTGGTCAGATGGCCAAGTCTGTTGTGATTGGTCTACTCTGCACTGATTGGTCAGATGGCCAAGTCTGTTGTGATTGGTCTACTCTGCTCTGATTGGTCAGATGGCCCAGTCTGTTGTGATTGGTCTACTCTGCTCTGATTAGTCAGATGGCCCCCTCTGCTTTGATTGGTCAGATGGCCAAGTCTGTTGTGATTGGTCTACTCTGCACTGATTGGTCAGATGGCCAAGTCTGTTGTGATTGGTCTACTCTGCTCTGATTGGTCAGATGGCCAAGTCTGTTGTGATTGGTCTACTCTGCACTGATTGGTCAGATGGCCAAGTCTGTTGTGATTGGTCTACTCTGCTCTGATTGGTCAGATGGCCCAGTCTGTTGTGATTGGTCTACTCTGCTCTGATTAGTCAGATGGCCCACTCTGCTCTGATTGGTCAGATGGCCAAGTCTGTTGTGATTGGTCAACTCTGCACTGATTGGTCAGATGGCCCAGTCTGTTGTGATTGGTCAACTCTGCACTGATTGGTCAGATGGCCCAGTCTGTTGTGATTGGTCTACTCTGCACTGATTGGTCAGATGGCCAAGTCTGTTGTGATTGGTCTACTCTGCTCTGATTGGTCAGATGGCCCAGTCTGTTGTGATTGGTCTACTCTGCTCTGATTGGTCAGATGGCCCAGTCTGTTGTGATTGGTCTACTCTGCTCTGATTGGTCAGATGGCCCAGTCTGTTGTGATTGGTCTACTCTGCTCTGATTAGTCAGATGGCCCACTCTGCTCTGATTGGTCAGATGGCCAATTCTGTTGTGATTGGTCAACTCTGCACTGATTGGTCAGATGGCCCAGTCTGTTGTGATTGGTCAACTCTGCACTGATTGGTCAGATGGCCCAGTCTGTTGTGATTGGTCAACTCTGCTCTGATTAGTCAGATGACCCAGTCTTTTTTTATTTTTATTTTTATTGGTTCACTCTGCTCTGATTGGTCAGATGGCCCAGTCTGTTGTGATTGGTCTACTCTGCTCTGATTGGTCAGATGGCCCAGTCTGTTGTGATTGGTCTACTCTGCTCTGATTGGTCAGATGGCCCAGTCTTTCTTCCTTTGGAAGTGCATGCAATGGATTTGTTTTCACCGCACAGAAAACAGCCTCTTCTTGACATGTCGACAACATGAACCAAACTCTTTCGGGCCTCAGCTACAACTACAGTGTTTGACCACAGGCTGGCATTATGCAAATTTGTTACAAACATACGTGGGTTCGAATAGAAGGTAATACTAGAATTACTGACAACTCATTTCAGGCAGTTTAGATTAATTTCTTTTTTTTTACGAGACAATAATTCCATTTAAAAATTTGATCTTTAAAACTTTGCAGACCTTTTACATTTACAGCTGTATAACACTACATGAATTCATATCCAAAAAAGCATAATAGGGGTGCTTTAAATTAGAGGCTATAATGAGTTTTTGATGAAATGACATGTAAAAAAAAATCTTTTCTTTCTTGTTTTTGAACAGGCATGCACACAGCCAGCAGAGGCACATGATGGAGAAGTCTCTGGCCAAAAGCAAAGCAGTGTGCCACGGTCGCTGTGATTCTCCATTTTGAGGCAAACAGCACAGGGTCCAACCACTTGTGTTTCAATATATTATGAAGCAGTGTACTCGCTATAGACCCCTTTTTCAACTAGATGTGTGTGGTTTTGCCTATTTTACAAGCTTTGTGTGGATGTATGTCAGTTATACATGCTGTAAGTGTTCATGCATGCCCGCACCTTAGCTGAGGGTTACACACTCACTTTTGAGGAAGTCCTGTTGATCCTTCATAATGTAAAAGAATCATTCAACATGAATCAATCACTGACAGGATGGATCTGTTCCTGTGTAGAATGTCTGCTGGTTTCATGATGTACTGAATAGGTCACTCCGTTTGGACCTTAATAGGAAACAACAATGAGCTAGTTCACCCAACAATTAAATGATTTTGTCATCATTTATGCACCGTTATGTCGTTTCAAACCTGCTTAAAGATATTTCCAAGAATGTTTATTGTCCGTACAATGAAAGTCATTTGGGTAAAAAACAACATTGGACCCCATTGACTTTCATTGTATGGGCAAAAACAAGAAGCCGTTTTCAAAATATCTTTTTTATTTTCCATAGAATAAAAAAAGGCTTATTCATTTTAGGTGAACTATCCCTTGAACTATGGAAGCTTGTTTCCGCCATGGGGGGAAAAAAAGTAACTTTTATCTCACAATTTTAATTTTCTTTTCTCACAATTGCGAGTTATAAACTTGCAATTGTGAAAAATTAAGTCAGATTTGTGAGACAAACTCACAATTGCGAGGAATAAAGTAGGCCTAAGAATTGTGATATATAAACTCGCAATTGTGAGGAACAAAAGTAAGACTTCTGAGATATAAACTCGCAAGTTGTGAATTTAGAATTGTGAGATATATAGTAGACTTGTAATTGCGAGTTATAAACTCCAAATTGTGAGATATAAACTCACGGATCTGAGAAAAAAAGTCTAAATTGTAAGATAAAAAGTTTTTTTGTGTGTGTGTGTGTGTGTGTGGCAGAAACATGCTTCTATATCAAACTATAGTAAACTGCTTCTCTGTGCAGATAGTTGCTGGATTCGCTTACTAACCATCAATATCTCTCTTTGGGGATGAATATGTTTACTTTACTCTCTGGTTTTACTCTGACGCAGTGTTTGCACTGGATAATGTGCTGTGGATGGAGCTCTCCTACCTAAAACAAAGAAAACATAACCAAACGTGAATTTTAGGATAATGTTAGCGTTATATTTGTTTGAAGCTGCCTGGTGTGGTGGAAATGTATTACTGTGTTCACAATGAACTATAATGTCAGTCTTTTACGAATGCCTATTTTACTTACTTTTTCTTCTAAATGTGGCATTTCCTGTTTCACAGATGTAAGTGACACACCATTCTGTATTTGTGCACAGAACTGTAAAAGGAAATCACGGTCAAATAAATGACTTAATATGGGCCAGTATGACATGGTTTTTATCTTCAAAACTGTCACATGGGACGAAGCACTCAACCCCAAACAAGTTTCATTGTGGTTTGTATTAGGTCAGTCCGAAAAACGAAACCTCTTAAAAAACTTCTTTTTAAATGCAATAAATGAAAATAACTGTAAAAACCAGATCTCTCTTACTTCGAGTTCACTTAAGATCTCCGCAGAATTTTAACACAATAGTGAATCTGACAAAATAGCACTTTGTCAGAAAGAATAAGCAGTTCTGACCCGAGAGTCGAGTAGTTCTACTTCCTTTTTGTGGCCAGATTACGCATAACACTCCAGATCAAGACTGCACACCCACTCTCTCCCGGGCAAGAGCCCAGTACCACAATATTACATCAGTTATTACGTGTCTGCTCCACCAGATAAACACAAATAATAAAGAAAATAGAGACAGTTAAGTTGTTTTTAGATGGGTTTCCACTCTTGTTCAACATTGTGGCTTATAAAAGCAATAATATGGGAATGTGTATGAAATACATGAAATGTAGTATGCATAAAATATAAAAAATGATGACTGTAAGGGCCTGTCCAGTATGTAAACTCAGTAATGAGGCATTTCCAGGAACTGCAACTTGTCACCTGCAAAAAAAAGCGGGGGCAAGCCATGCGAGGTTATCAAATATCAGCCTCTGTTAACACTTTTCTTGATTTTATGTAAATGTTTTGAAAAACCCTCCAAATGACGATATAGGAAAGCTTGCTGTTTCATACTTAAAATCACTGGTGCCAAAGAGAGGAAATGTGTTTTACTTGAAATGTGACATTAAAGGGAAAAAAAGAGGAACATTCCAGTTTAAAGCAAGTTAAATTATGACCTGTCAGAAGAAGAAACAGAAAATATCAAGGTTACAGTGAAGCACTTACATGGAAATTAATTTTTTGAAGCTTATAGTTTCATAAAATCACTTTTTTTCTGTAAAACGTGTTTTTTGAGACGTACATAAATGATCGTTTTTACTGCCGCTTATAGAAAAGCTATAATTTTATCACAGTAAAAACTTGTTAACATGCATTATCTTTAATGAATCTTTCAAATATTGGTTCAAATAATATATATATTTAAAACCTTAGCTTAAGCCTTAAAGGGATAGGTCACCAAAAAATGAAAATTAGCCTATGATTTACTCAACCTAAGCCATCCTAGGTTTATATGACATTCTTCTTTCAGACGAATACAGTTATATAAAAAAATGTCCTGGCTCTTCTAAGCTGTATAATGGGAGTCAATGGGTTTTTGTTTTTGGAAGTCCATCAAAGCGCATCCATCCCTGATAAAAGTGCTCCACGCGGCCCTGGGGGGGTTAATAAATGCCTTATGAACTGAAGCGATGCGTTCGTAGAAGAAAAATATTCATATTTAAAACTTTATCAACTAAAATAACTAGCTTCCGGCAATTGCCTCACTTCAGAAGGCCTTTATTAACCCCTGCAGAGCAGTGTGGAGCACTTTTATGATGGATAGAAGCCTTTTTATGATGGATAGATGCACTTTTATCATGGATGGATGCACTTTTGATGGACTTCCAAAAACAAAATCCCACTTTCCACATTTTTTTAGGTGATCTATCCCTTTAAAGGTGTGCTATAAATGAGTAGTGCTCATAAGCGGCTGTTGAGCTTGGACCGGACTTTTAAAGTCGGAATGAACTTCCGATTTGTGATGTATACCCTATTGTGATGTATATAAGCCGCGTGAAGCAGCTTCTCGAACAAGAACAAATGTAGTTTGGGACTTGATTCTGTCCATGGGGAAGTTTTTGCAATGATGTGTTTTGCTATTGGTTGATCTCATGTGATTAACAGATTGCCCCACCCTCCTGCCAGTAAAACACATCATCAAGGAAGAGAAGAGATAGGGGAAGTTATTTTGATTTAAGATTATGAGGGCACATGAATAATAATGATGTGAACGGATAAATCATTAATAATAATAAATACTGCAACATTCCATTAATAAAACTAAGAATTGTCCATTTTGATTTCATGGTGACTTGATAATTTTGGGTGAAGATGCCCTCCGGGGCAAGATGATTTTTTTTCCTCCATTTTGTGATGGCACAAAATCTCATCTCAGCACTTTCTGATGAATGACTTTGCTATCTTCAATTTAGTCATTTCATCTGAATATCAACACTTGTGAGAGTTAGTCAGCCGAAACCATTTTGAGGTTAACTGATCTAATTTGTGTCTCTGGAAAATAGTGATCCATGACGTTTAGTTGTTAGCCTTTTGTCTGTCACAGATTGATTATGGGGATACTATTTACAGATTTGCCTCTCTGTCCACCTTGTCCAAACTTGACCCCCTTTATCACTCTGCTCTCAGATATATCACAAATTGTAGTTTTAGGACACATCATTGTTTACTTTACAGTTTGGTAGCATGGTCATCTCTGCATTTGCGCAGGCTTGAACATTGGTATATTTTAATTTATAAAGTTATTTTAGGAAAACTTCCAAAATATTTATATAGATTTATATAAAGTTCCTACAATCTCAGGTCACATAACTGGTTACAGTTTAAAGTGCCGGCTATTAGAACAGAGGCTGGAAAGCTAAGCCTGTTCTATTATGGTCCCTGGTCCTGGAATGACATGCAGACTAAACTTAAACTACAATCCCTCATCTCTTTAAATGATTTTAAACATAGAATAAAAGAATTGGTCATTGCTAAGTGCAGATGTTTTGATAATTCCACTTCCACTTAAATTCATTATCAATATGATTTTATTAATGTCGTTTCTGTGAACAGTATTATATAGGGTATAGGTAATACCTAAATGTTTATGCTGCTGTGTTCTTTGTTGTATTTATTGATGATGTTGGTTTTGTCTGTGGTTTGTTATTTGTTTAATCCTGCTATCTGACCCTGTCTTGACTAGGTCTCACTTGTAAAAGAGGTTTTAACCTCAATGTGACTTTCCTAGTTAAATAAAGGTTTATATATATATGACATTGTATTATGTTGAATATAATTTTTTTGTGTCTATTTGTACTTTTTTTTAAAATAATTACAATAATAATAATTATTGTAATTAATGGGGTTATTATTCAGTATTTTCATAGATGTACATTTCAGACATCTTTGATTTAATTAAAACCTAGGTTTATTGAGTGAAATCATTCAATTAATATTATGACATATTTTCAAATAAAATATGGGCAATTAAATTTTGATTAATAAAATGCATAGTTTTTTTTTCAGATGAATCTCTTTTACTGGTATTCTGCTTTGTCTGTCATCGGTTATTCACTTATTATCATTATTATCACTTATTATCATAGTTATTAACTAAATTGTCAATATAAAATGTTAAATGCAATTCTTTATTTAGTATTTTAATTCAAATGACACTTTCAAAATTTATAGAAATATTAAGAATTACATTAGAAGTCATTTATACATTATGTAAAAGTATGTGAGTTTAATATTTTAATATTTGACATTTTGTGCTATAACAACTAAATTAGAAAATGTTTATTTATTTCCTATAATAACACATTGGCTGATGCATCATCATTGTCTTGCACATGCTTAACTTATATCTAACTGTTACAATTTAAAAGTAAAGACACATTGATCTTCTTCTCCCATACTACTTGGATATGTCCCAATCACCTTTGCCTTTTTATTTTTTTATTTTTTTTTATTTTTTTTCAGGAGAAAAAAAATAATTTCAGAAATGAATTTCGTTATCAACATTAACAATAGCATATCACAAATGCTGTCAGAGATATATTTTGTTAATGTGTATATTTTACTATCATAACATTCGATAAAATTGTTTACACCGGTTAAATTTATCTCTTAAATGCCCAGTGTTCTTTTTAACCTTTCTTTGCGTGTTTCTGCTAAATGTTTATTGTGACTGTAAACGAGAATGCAACTAAATTTAAAATGATGTTAAAGTGACAGTAGGGGCTTTACTGAATAAGAAGCCTCAAGATTGTTATCCTGTACACACACTGTACTTTGTCAGCGTAAATCGAAACGTGCGTTAATTCCCAATGTATGCAAGCAGCGTGTCCTAAACTCCAGAACTCAAAATCTATAATACCACGGAAATTACAAAACACATGGGGCAGCGGGTTGTTTTCATTTGAGTTAGTATGTTTCGAAAAGGGAACTCCCATATCTCCAGAAGATTTATAAAAGGACAAATCCTGATCCTAAGCACTAGAATATGCATCAACTGAACGCAACAATGCTGCCCAGGGTCTGTACTTGTAAGTATTGTTGCTGTTTTTAATCTACAAACAAACTCTAGAGTAGCTATCCAATTTAACCTTAACGTTTTGTGAAATGTGTTGTTGTTGTTGTTTTTGTTAAAGATTTGGCCGTAAGCATCCTGTGCCTCGCGCTGTGTCGCTGTGGCGTCGCCGGTCCAGTCGGAGCGCGTGAGCGCGTGAGCCTGACAGGAACGACGTGCAACGCGCTCGCGCGCTCTCTGCTCTGGAACGTGTCCGCGGTGCTCGCGATGGTGAGTGTTACCACAATAAACCAGCACATATAGCTAATAAATACACACTCTGGCTGAATCCGAAATCGCTCCCTAAATCCTCATTCACTATTCCCTACGTTAGTCCACTAATAGGGTAGAGTGGGGGAAAACGCCCCCCTGGGGTAAAACGCCCCCCACCTGTTTTTCCCAAAATAACCACTAAAAGTAGTCAAGATACATTTTTACTGTTGCTATGCACTACGTTGATAACGGGGATATACAAATCTCTATGGAGAAGCTGACACCAGCGACACATTTGAAGAGAAGAGGATTACATGGTAAATGCTATAATTTTCAGATATTAGTAAATAAGTGTTTAAGAGAATATTGTTCTGCAGGATATCGCAGTGATGTATAATAGATGAATAGTGAAGTCTGTAGTTTGAGATCATATATTATTTATAAGGAATATAATTATATTTTAAAAATTAAACATTTTTTTAAAAACTCATAGCTTGTGGGGTAAAACGCCCCCCCTGGGGGCATAGTTTCTCTATCATAATTACTATAATAAAATATTTCTGTCTATCAAATCCTTTGTTTTACACTTAATGCAGTATAACTAGGTGGTAAAATCTAAATATTTGAACAAAACATGAAAAAAATACCTCAAGTGAGCATTAACTAGTGAGGGAATTCGGACAGCCGTTGAGCGTGCATTGGTTGTACACTCGTTATTGCAGTGCAATGTGGGATTGAATAAGCGCACTCAGTAATGTCCACTATGGTTTCGGACACCACAAATGGATGTCCTATTTGAGGGTATGGGGGTATAGCCTCTCTCTCTCTCTCACACACACACAAGTAGTCTAATAATATTTATTATCCACTTACAGGACCACTTGTTCAGCGGGTTCGACTGCACACAGCAGAACGCAGAGGTGCACCTCAGGACGCAAACGGTGGCTACCTGCACACCGCAGGTAAGAGTGATGTCATGATGCTCTCATAGCACACTTTCAAAATTATTATTATTATTATATAGGGCCAAAAGCCCCAGAGGACCCCAAAGGACCGGAGTTTTGTTTTCCAAAGTAGCCTATTATTAATTCCTTTTAAAGTTTGGGGTACTTTTCAGGCCCTTAACAAAAAACTCTTGAAAATGTGCATGCGCGTTGGAATCGTCTGCCATTAGGTCCATGCACAAGTTGACACAGGGGGGTTCTGAGGCGCACCCTTTTTATATGTTTTTTTTTCGGTGCTCTGTAGCGCAGCCCTTTGTTTTTGTTTCTTAGGGCTTTTGCACCTACAGTAACTAAACTTCTCATCAAGCCGTGTTTACGGCACACTCCAGCCCAACAGGAAGTCGGCTATTATGGGCTGTTTGAAAAACACATGCTCTGGAATTTGATATACTACTCCTCCTTGGGGATTAATTCGCCACCAAACTCGAGAGTCTGCTCACTGCAGAGCCATGGTGGAGTGTGAAGTCCAGCTCCCCCTCTCTGAATGTAATTTGGGCGTAATGGGTGGAGCTAGGATATCCAACCATACCCTAATCCTACCCATAACTCTATCCCTCCACCCATTAGACATCGGGGAGAGGTGGAGGTGGACGTCATTTGGCACTAGAGGTCTACACGGAGGACCAGGTCGGGTCCCAATCTATTACTTCGTGTCCCGGGTCTGTTTAACATTATGTGTAATTATACCAGAGTCGATCGGAGAACACCCGGCCGTGATCAGAGTCAGTCAGTGCTGTGCGTGTGCTTTGTAACTTGCAACTTGATGAACTGTCACATGAATGTTTTCTCTGACGCTCAAATTGCGTTCAAAAGCTTATATTTCAGGTTTTCTTTATTAGGTTTGCTGCTAAATATGAATAACCAATGTATACCTCCTTTCGTCATCATAGTTCATTCTTGATTGCTGAATTTCAGCATAATCAAAATCATTATTTGACTATTATTTGACAAAATTATTTGTTTTTCACTCAACAGAACGCCGACTGCGCTCACAGCACTGCCCTAAATATTGATGAGGTAAATTTAAAATCAATTCTTCTAATTCTTCTGTTTATTGGCTGCGTCTTTTGTCTGTTACACTGACATGTATCTTTGTAGAATGAATGCCTGAAGAGAATTCTTGAAGATCTCCACTACTATCGGGAAACATTTCAAGCCTACTCGAACCCAGAGCTCACCAAAACAGTCGTTAAAAGCATTGATGACCTCATGCAGGTACAAACACCTTTACTTAACTACCGTTAAGTAACTATAACTGCAAGGCTCTTTTTCAATCAGTGAATATTCTTTCCTTTTTTTCATCGAAATAGAACTGTTTCTCTGTCTCTGCAATGGACAAGTCTCCGGCAGAGGTGAAACCGGTTATATTTTTATGTTGCTTTTAATACATTCTTTTGACCTCTTTGATGTGTAAGTATGATTATGTGTTTTTTGTTGTTGTTTTTTTTAGGTGTCCATGGATCCTCAAAAATCTTTTGAAGAGCGACTGCAGCTGTGCAAAGTCCTAAAGGGTTTCAACCTTCGAACAATAACAATAAATCGAGTTTTCAACCATATTTTGGCAAAATAGCAAGCTCGCAGTTGTTACCGGACAAGTCATTTTAGTTTACTGTTTCTAAAAGGAATTATTATTTATTATTAAGTTATTTATTGTATTTAAGAATTATTTATTTACGCAGTAATTTATGAACTTTTGATTTGTTTCTTGCTGTTTTATTAAAGGTGGCCTTGCATTTCAGCAAAACTTTGTACTGGTCATGATTTTCCATAGTAAGATATCATTTGTTAATACTGCAATATAATTTGTCTTATAAATTGGTGGAAATATGAGCAAAGTCACAACAACAAACACAGTATCTGAGTGAAAAGGGCACATAAAACAAAATGGCTTCAACATCAGAATATTGCTGAACTGAAACACTTTTAAATAGTGCAAAGTTTTTTTTTCCTGACTGTTGTGAAGTTTGGTGGAGGTTATTACTGCCAAAGGAGAGTCAAACAATTATTACCTTAATAACGATATATATATATATATATATATATATATATATATATGAAGAGTTCAGATGCAAAAGCCTCTAAATGCCATCTGAAATTTTCTTCTAGAATGATCATTTTTATCAAGCTCGTATATATAAATTCAATAATTTCACTTTAATGGCAATGAAGATTACCTATTAATTATCATTTAAGTGAAATTACTGAACTTAAATATACAAGCTTGATAAAAATGATCATTCTATAAGAAAATTTCAAATGGCATTTAGAGGCTTTTGCATCTGAACTCTTCATATATATATATATATATTATTTTTTTTAATCACTATTATATTAAAAGTATAGTTCACCCAAAAATAACAATTCTGTCATCATCTACTCACCCTCAAGTTGTTCCAAACCTGTATGAGTTTCTTTCATCTGTTGAACACAAAAGAAGATATTTTGAAGAATGTTGATAAACAAACAGTTGACGGTAGTAATTTTTCCATACTATGACAGTCAGTGGCTACTGTCTACTGTTTAGTTACCAGCATTCTTCAAAATATCTTCTTTTGTATTCAACAGATGAAAGAAACACACACTCACACAGGTTTGGAACATAATTTTTATTTTGGGGTGAACTATACCTTTAACAAGTCATTAAAGTGGTCATGAATTGAGAAATCACATTTTCTTTGAGCTTTTGACATATAAGAGGTCATCATACTACAAGAATATCCTGTGCGTTTCAGAACTGAAAACGTCCTTGTTAGTCCAAAACAGAACGTCTCGTTGTGGAATGTGCCATAGATAGGTAAAAAATACTGCCTCTGCAGAAGAAAATCAACTCCTACTTCATCATCGCAACTTTGGCCCCGCCCACTGGATGATGAGTGAGATGTGAAGAGAAGAGCGCTAGACTAAAAATAATATTACCTTCAAAGGATCCTAATGCTATTGTGGTTATTTATTTTCAACAATGTGAATGTCTCAGTTGAGCATTATTTGTTTGTTCGGTACATTTCACTGTGAATTATTTGGTAAATCAGTCGCAGTTTCGGTGAAGGCTTTGCAAACAGACTTTTCGCATATGGACTCAGTAATGCGACAACATGCAAGTAACTGTGTTCATTCTAATGCCTGATTTGTGATTAGAGATTTCTGATGTGTAATGATTCATGTCAGATGTTCTTTGTCTATGTGTCAGTAAATCAAACCAGTGACTAAACGGTCAACTTCACATTGTTTCTCTAAGTAGGATAAAAATAAATCTGGTATGTAAACTGTGATTAATTTATAGAAAGCAATCAAAGAACAACAGAAGTTGTCCCTTTACAACAGCTGGAGCTGTCAATCAAACAGCACAAGTTTATCAGTGACTGAGTTCTGGACTCTCACCGAAACTGCCGTTATATTCAACAAATCTCTTATTTACATTGTGTTTGCACAATGAACTGTTGCACATTGCACTGTTAGTTATGATGAAAGCATTCGTTAGTGTGCAGAAATCGAGTTGCAATGATGAGATCACTGCATTCATGCGCTCAACATGTCTGTGATTGGCTACATGCTCATCACTGCAACCTTTCATGCCACGAGCTAAATATAATGCTATGGATCTACATATAGCCTAATGCTATAATCAACACTTCTCACGATTAGTTAACCTTGAGAACTGTAATAGTAAAAATATACTAAAAGTTTTTGAGAGAGTTCCACATGTAATAGCTATTTCATATGCAAAGATGTCAGCCACTTCAAGACAGACTTCAAACAGAGCGTTCAAATCAGAGGGCTAAAATCAGGGTAGGAATAATGCCTTTTATTTCATAATTATGACAACTTTGATGTAAAAATCATACTAACATTAAAAGTGCACAGGAAACATTAAAAAACAATAAAACAATGCAGTTCATGGCCCCTTTAAAGTGTATACTGTAGTCTGGTATTGCTAAACAGGTGCACTAATTTCCATTCTTATATTACCAATACAATTACTAACATTCTTCTCTGCTTCCCTACCTTTTCGTTCATGTAAAAATGATTGACATTTTGCAGTTTCATCATCAGCACGACCAAATATTGAGAAATTCTATATTCTAGTTTCACAATGCTTAATGACCACAAAAATGGTATAACTGAGCTGGTGTCATAACAAAAGAGGAAGTCTCCAACCACTGAATTACTGCATTGTAATTTCAAGAAATATTTTCAATAATATGACAAAATTTTTGAATATTTTTATTTAATCTTCAGCCATAGAAAGAGTGTGAAAAACAACTGGCTTAGAACATTTTTCTGCAGCCCCAAAAATAAAATAAATAAATGGGGATTTAATTAGAAAATGAACATGAACACAATCTTATGCAGAACAAAATGGTTTAAATTCTTTAGAAATAAAACTAATAATTACAAACTTAGGCAACGTTTTTTTAGATGACGTAGTTACATCTATCAGCAAGGTTTGGGCCAGCAAAACCTTAAAACCCTCAGGAGAATTTTGGCATCGTGTTAACATTTCCTCACATCAGTTCCAAAATATACTGGACAGCCTTGTATATTACACATATTTTGTTTTTAAACAAAAGACTGAAATATTAGGTAATGAATAAATTATAATATTGGCTACAAGTGTAAATGTAAACAAAGTCGTAAACAGAGAATGTAAACAAAGTTTGTAAATACATTAATAGAGTGCATCAGTGCGATGCACTTTTACATCAGTGTGGTTCCAAAAGTTTTTTTTTAAAATAATTTTTCCCATAGAAAAAGGTATTTGTTTAAGTGCTATAAGCCATGAACCAAACCAACCAGCTATGAGACAAATCACAACATTACAAACATTACAGAAAAGTATTTGAAAATCAGGCAAAAAGACAAAGGTAACACTTAACAGCTTTAGTGGGGGAATGACCTACAATCCCATGAAGCAATGCAAATGACATAATTGAATGAAAAAAAATGGAGAAATATAAATGCTATTACTTTAAAATTGTTGATTATATCTATAGAAACATATATATTTTAAGTTTGTTGCAAAATGTGCATGTGCACATATTTAAAGGGACATTGTGTAGGATTTTCTCCCATCTAGCGGTGAAATTGTATTTTGCATTCAAACAAATAGTGCTCTCCAGCGCCTCGCTTTTTCAAATGTGTGTTGCATCTACGGTAGCCATTATGTACCAAAAAGCTATGACAGGATGTCTTATAATAGCACTTCATCGAGTTTTCCTTCGGGTGAACTGGTTTGTTATTTCAAACAAACTGCAACTTGACACAACGAACAAACGAATGTTACAGTTTTGATCAAACAAAACTTACAACCTTGTTTTTAGGGCCTTCTCTACTTTACTCAATAGCTGCTATTCATCAAAGAGCCTGTTTAACTTTTAACTATAAATGTTCTACTGTCTATATAATAAAGTTCACAACCAAGCAATGAAAAAAAAAGCTTGTAATTAAGACCGTAACATTGACTTACCTGTCGAGAAGAAAGCAGGCAACTTTAGCGTCTCTTTTGAAAGCTTTCTCCTGCATTAGCTGTCCTGACATTAAACCTTGGTTTTTGTAATCTCCGGTCACGTTTCCTTTTACGGTCTATTTTGGACTTTTTCGACGACGAGGACTCCTTATCCTGTGACTCAGCATATGTATGGTCCTCCTTCATTATAAATAACCGTACAGTGCAGCCTTTTAAACTTGCCGCGGCAGTGACAAGTGCCTCTCACTGCTCTGCTCCTCCGCTTCTGCTGGCTTCAGTCACGTGACTCTGGCTCTGAACGAAAACGCGTTGGCCTAGTACTTTTTGTCCCTCTCTGCTATTATAGTTTTTCAAGATGGCGGAAATACATGGAAGCCTCCGTGGACCTACCCGTCCCATGTATATAAAGATAATAAATTCTTCATTTACGAGGATAAGTCAGATAATTAGCAGAGGTATTTGTATACCATTGAGGACATATTTATGAATAAAATATTGATTTTAGATAATAAAATACCTAAAAACCTACACATTGTCCCTTTAAGTATTTTGACAGCATACCAAGACTGACTCAAATACGTCATGCTGTGCTTCACAAGATTGGCCATTCCCTGCGAGCTCTTTTGGCGTGATATGCCAAACCTCACATTAGGTCTGTCTTTAAAGGTTTATCATTAGTTATTGTTAAAAATCTATTTCCCTGTGGAGAAAATTAATTTGTGATAGTCTTTCTTTATTGTGATGTATATCCGAGTGAAACTGCTTCTCAATCAGGAGAAAAATGTATGATGGGACTTGATTTTGTCCATCGGATATTGATTGGATTGTTGGATCGTTATGGTTTGCTATGGATCCTTTTCACAGGCTGTGATGACCAGTGTTGAGGAAAGTTACTTCTAAAAAGTAACTAATTGCATTACTTCATTACTTTTTTAGGGTAATTGGCAAACAAGACACACCTGGGAACAATCAGGAACAAATCAACAAGAAAAACTACAAAGGACTACAAAACATTAAATAATGTCCACACCAGACCAGGGGAACACAAAACAGGAATCATGACAGATTGTTTGTTTTTTAATAACAATAAAAGCCAGCCTCAGACTGAAGGAAATGCAAAGACATGCCTGTACAGTAGAGGGCGCAGCTCAAACAAATCTTTCATCTGTGTTGCCATTCTGGCCTGCGTTCCAGTACAAAATTGTCATGGCCTTCACTCGCTAACTTCCCTCCGTCTCGTTCACTCGGATGTACGTCATTGCTTACGTTGCATGAGTGCCCACTACTGGCGGAACCTTGGCAATAGGCTGCAATAGGCCCTTGATCACTTAGAATCCACTATGGGGTTGATAATTATTTTTATTTTTTTTAAGAGTGCAACACTCTTTGGCCGCATCTGAAATCGCATACTTCCATATAGTAGGTGAAAAACAGTATGTGAATGAGCTGAAGTATGTATTCGATGGACACTTTACTATCCCATGAGGCCATGGGTGAGGATTTGTGAATGGCAAACAGGTGTTTTCTCAAGCACACCTGATGCAACTAATCAAGGTCTTCATTAGTTGCACCAGGTTTGCTTGAGCTAGAACACATGACCATATATGAACCTATAGGTTTGTTGAGTGTCACATTTGACTGCATGTTAGAAATATGGCTAAGTTAAAAGAATGGTCCAAAAAGTTCAGATAAGGTATCATCGCCCTTCACAAAAAAGGAACAGGACACAAAAAGATAGCGAAGGCACTAAATGTTCCTAGAAACATAGTTGGAAGCATAGTTAGCAAGTTCAAAGTTAAACATTCCACTGGTTTCCCCAAATTCAACAGAAAATGCAACTTTTAATGACTTCTGCAGTCTCAAAATTATTCAACCCCCTGAATAGAGGCACAAATCTGCAAAAGCAGTGTTGTCTCAAGCACACCGGATGCAACTAATCAAGGGCTTCATTTCAAACGTTAAGAAAAGATATTATCGCCCTTCACAAACACGGAACAGGATACAAAAAGATAGTGGAGGCACTAAATGTTCCTAGAGACACCGTGGAAGTATAGTTTGCAAGTTCAAAGTTACAGGAACTGTGGTTACTCCACCTGGATTAGGCAGAAAAAGGAAGCTATCAATAGCTGCAACAAGATTTCTGAGAAGACGAGCTGAGAAAAACCCTTGAGTGACTGCAAAAGACCTGCAGCCAGACTTGGTGGCAACAGACACTGAGGTTTCAGCTTGCACAGTAAAGCGCATACTAAACGCATGCCAGAAGACGTATACCCCTACTGATCCAAAAGCACAAGAAAAGTCAGCTCCAATTTGCTCAAAATCATATAAATAAGCCACAGAAGTTTGGGGATTCTGTTCTGTAGAGCGATGAAACAAACCTGGAACTTTTCGTCCCTATGGATCAGCAGTATGTCTGGAGGAAGAAGAATGAAGCAAATGCTGAAAAGAACACTCTGCCTACAGTTAAGCATGGTGATGGCTCAGTGATGCTCTGGGGCTGCTTTATCCTCTGGCACTGGAAACCTGCAGCATTTGGAAGGCAATATGGATTCATTTAAATATCAGGAAATCCTAGGAGAAAACATCATGCCATCAGTGAGGAAGCTGAAGCTTGGGTGTCAACAATGATCTCAAGCATACCTCAAATTCCACCAAGGCTTGGTTGCAGAAGTCATCCTGGAAGATTCTACAGTGGCCATCACAGTCACCTGACTTGAACCTCATAGAAAATCTCTGGTGGGATTTGAAGAAGACAGTTGCAAGCAGGCAAACCCAAGAATATTACCGAACTGTAGACCAATGGACTAAGATTCCTCAGAAACGCTGCCAGAAGCTGATGTCTGGTTGTACATCTTGTTTGCCTCAGGTCATAACAGCAAAAGGGTGTTCTAAAGATGCTTGCCATGAAGGGGTTGAATAATTTTGAGACTGCAGAAGTCATTAAAAGTTGCATTTTCAGTTGAATTTGGGGAAACCACTTGAAGCATTTGTTTTGCTTTTTCAATTATTTTGTTTGATTTGTTCCTTGCAAACAGCTGACAAGTCTGTAAATGTTGCCAATAAACCTGATTTGCAATGGGGGTTGAATAATTTCGATTACAAGAACATATACTATTTTACAAATTGTATGTTTAGTTTCACTTTCATGGACTTTTAGTTTTCGTCAGTTTCCTTTTTCCTGTATTTTCTTTGTTCCTAGTTTCCCGCCAGTCTTTTGTTGTCATTAATCATCACAGCTGTTTGTCATTGTCTCATCATCACTGTGTATTTAAGTTCCTCTTTGTGCTCATTTCAGTGGTCCGGTAATTGTTGTTGTCACACACTTTACATTGCCTGTTTCTTACCTTTGGATTACTTGAGTTTGTTTTATTTAATAAATACTTTTGCATTGGAATCTTTTTCATCTTTTTCTTCATCATCTGGACCTAAAAGTTACAGAATATCGGACCCCAAACAAGTTATTATGGAGATTGCCTTCATCAACATACCTCGGATGGGGAGGTTTAACAGTCCCATCAAGGTCATGATTTGTATTTTCCAAGGAGGAAGGAGCTAAGAGGAGTATGTGGAGGAGTTCATCGGCACCAACCACCTCATCGTCTGCAATGACGTTTTCAATGAAAATCATGTCCCCCACACATTTAATAAAACGTTCATTCATCTCCCAAATTATTTTCAGTCAAGTGTGTTCACGTAAAAGCCAATGTGAATAAATCTAGATTTAAATTCAAAGAGACTTAAGATAGTCTATGCGTGACCTGTTGTTTTAATCTTATTCAAAACGACGCGATCTGAACGTTATGGATCGCTTCATTCGTACTCGAAGCCGGAGTGCACTCTCTCACAGAAAGTCCAAAACAGATTCGTAAAAGTAATAACTTATGATGTTCCAGGAAATCATCCAGCGATTCCTTCGCTATAGCAGAAGCTGAATAAAAAGCAGAAACGTTTTGATTGATGAAACATGAAGACAATAAACAGATGATTGGACAGTATATGGTTTATGTGTGTTTTTACTTACAGGACACTTGTACTTAGGGAAACCTTGCCATATGGCAATGCTGTACCACAATGGAAAATGGTCAAAAAAAGTAATTTTTCCATAATATTATGATTTTCTTTTCTATTTAAATGCTTTTCTTTTATAAATTGATATATTATAATTGATTTATATAATCTTAACATCCAATCTTAATCTCCATCAAAATCTGCCACACAAATAGACATTCACTTACACATTAACACACACTATTCTTTACCACTATCCATAAGATCATACCTGTCACTTCTGCCTCTGACTCTAAATATTCTCCCTCACATGGTCACAGTCACTGAAGGCTAACTCAACCTTACTCTCATCACATGGAAGAGCTAACTCTGCACTAAGAGTAAAATATTGCTGTGTTCATTTTTTGAAAAGAAGAAATCATTTTGTTATTTATACATAAATACAACTATACTACAATAAACACTTCAAATAAATAAATAACTGCAATCATATTGTTGATGCTACCATCTATAAAAACAATCCCAATGGGGAAACACATTACTGCAATTCCACTGGTACAGCGTTGCCAAACAGCATACCTATTTTTTCCGTAGCGTTGCCATATGGAAACATTGATATTTTCTCATTTTACAGTAAAACTAGGCTATGTTAGACAAAGTTGATTTGTGAAGAAATATAGGCTATGCTGTAAAAAAAACAAAAAACAAATCCCATTTGAGAAGAGACGTTTAGAAATTAGGTTATTAGAGCAATTTCTGGAACACAACAGTTGTCTTTCGCGTGAGGGTGACAGTGGGAAAGAGTTTTGAAGGACATTCAAGCACATCATTGGCTTTGCCCTTCCCATAGTGCAATGCATTGTTTTGTTTTTTTCAGAATAACAAGGAAATGAGTAGAAATTAATTCTTGCCATATCCCCCTGAGACCCAGAAGTTTTTTTTTTGTGTGTGTGTGTTAAATTTAGTATTTTTTCGTGTCATCACATTGTTTAAAGCATACGAAATAAATGGTAAAAACATTTTTGAAAAGTGCTATGTCCTCTGTAGTGGACACCAGGACTCAGTTGTTTAAAAAATAAAATTGCATGAAATTACATGTATAGGCAAAAACAATGGGATTTTTTTTTTTTTCATTCTGGTTAAAAAAACATATCGGTTTTTTTAACCAAAATTTGTATAAAGATTATTCTTAACTATGTTATGAAAGATATAACAGAATGAATTGATACACCATTTTGCTTTATGAAATATGTGGGTAAAATGGACATAAATGAATATTCTCATTCAATACAATGGTATCTATACTCTGTATATAATTTGCATATTAATGTATTCTTGGGGCAACATGCAATGAAAAAATAAGTGTAATAATGGTAGTAATAATTGGCAACATTTTAGTAATAGGTAATATCTAATAGAAATATTGATGTATAATTTATTTCCCTATTGACTTGTTGTGTCTCCCAAAATGCTTGATAAACATGATTTAAGTCCTGGCGTCCACTACAGTGGACATGTGTGAAATTGATGCCCTGTTCTGAAACAGAAAGTAATCTTTTGATTGGAAACCCCATAATGTTTTCCTGAGATGTTGGTTGAAAAGTAGTTCAATTTAAATGATAATTAGAATGTATTATCATAATTTCCATCAGAGTGCTACATTTGATAACTAAAGTAATGTCAGTCATTTTTAAAGACCAAGGAGAAGTTGTTTTCATGGTGAAACCTCCAAACATTTGGTATCTCTGAGTGTGCTCTTTACAGGACATCCAGAATGTGACATGTATGGTGTCAGAGAAATTCACTAAAACATAATGTCCACTACAGTGGTCAATGCGTGGACAAATGTCTATTCTGGGTCCCAGGAGGATATGGCAACTCTGTACCGTTTAGGGTTAATCCGGCAGGTTTTAGGACCCAGCGGCCGGGTTCCCTCCGTCACATACTGAGCTCAAGGCTAACAACCATCGCAATGAAAATGCCGTCGTCTTTACTCAACATTACGCTGGTTTCATTTATACTGGTTTTTATTGCATCACATTTCGGGGAGGTCTTAGCTGATGGCAATGGACGAGGTAAAAAATGTCAATAAATTTAGACAATCGATCTAGAACAATCCCTATCAAAGCTAGCCGTGCTAACGTTAGACCACCGGCTTCACACCCGGAACGCGGATCTAATGTAACTCCCGACTGACCGAGATAAAACTCACTACTATCATAGTAAGGGTGACTGTCTGATGTTAGTTACAGTATATATCCGTATAAGTAAAAGTATCAGTGTGTTTTATTCAGATATGAGCTCATCTTTAACCTGAGTTGGTGGGATTTTGTAATCTTTGATCATAAATGATCAGAAGAGCTCAGAGTTATGAATGCTCATAGTCAGCTCTGTCATTGCATTTGGGAATTGGATGAAAGACTCTGTGATCACAGGTGTTTTGTGTCAGATCTCTTTGTGCTGTTGTTATAGTCCTGGCTTGTTCCAACAGGTACACTTGTTCCCAACCAGATGTTACATAATTATGCACTTGTTTGTGTTTATTAAAGGATTTGGGGACCACATTCACTGGAGGAGCCTTGAAGATGGGAAGAAGGAGGCTGAAGCAAGGTATATATATGACTGTAATACCCTTTCATCTCTGTAACGTTGTGGTTTAAATATTTCTATGAAAGGTAGGCCTGTACCAGACTTTCAGAAATATAATCAGGTCATGTTTAATCCTTTAAAGCCTACTGTATCATATTTGATATACAGGCATTTCTAAGGCCTCTAAATGTATCAGCATGATAAAAACCTTTTCTACTACATGCATTCTGTTGTCTGACTGATTACAGGTTTTATCCCCCACAATAGAAAATACAAAGCTTTGATCGGAAAACAGTCTTCAGTTCAGATATAGAGTGTGAGACTGATATTTATTTGTACTTTATGTAAGTAGTCTGCTATACTGTTATAAAACATGTCAATGATTTGCATTACAAACTATCAGAATTTCTGTGCCATATAAATATCAGCAACTGCACCAAAATGGCTCCGTTTGGACCTGATTAAAATTGAGTACGACTATAAAAATTATAGCATAAAAGCTCATAGTATTGCCATTGCTCCTTGTGGGACTGAGAGTTTGCTCACATACGGTTTACATCTTCCAGCGTTTGTTTTTGAATGTGATTTTCAAACGTAATTCTGACCTTGTTCTGTCCAGTGGACTCCCTCTGATGGTCATTGTTCACAAGACTTGGTGCGGCGCCTGTAAAGGTATGTGGACGCTCGAGTCTTTGGCCAGAATATCTGTCATAAAAATGGAAATACAAAAGTATTTCAAAATAATATTCAAAAGGTTGGGGTCAGTAATATTTTTGTTTAATGTTTTTGAAAAATACAATATAAAAAGTAATGTGTACAATACAGTAATGTCAAATATTATTACAATTTAAAATAACTATTTTTCTATTTTAATATATTTTAGACTAATTTATTCCTGTGATGCAAAGCTGAATTTTCAGCATCATTACTCCAGTCTTCAGTGTCACATGATCCTTCAGAAATCATTCTGATATGATGGTTTGATGCTCAAGAAACATTTCATATTATAGTCAATGTTGAAAACAGTTGTGCTGCTTAATATTTTTGTAGAAACTGTAAAAAAATTCAGCATTAATCAGCATTCTCTGATTAATCGAAAGTTCAAAAGAACAGCATTTAGTTGAAATATATATTTTTTCTGTTACTTTTGGTCAATGTAATGCATTCTTGCTGAATAAAACTATTAATATATTGAAAAAATCTTACTGACCTAAAACTTTTTAACAGTATTGTATGTATGGCTTATTATGTTACCTTGAAGTGTACACGTAAATTATTATGTTGTAAAAAATAACTTTAGCACTAAAGCCCAAGTTTGCTGAATCGAAGGACATCTCTGAGTTGGCCCACAACTTTGTCATGATTAACTTGGAGGTGAGTAATGGTAACACTTTACAATACGGTTTCATTAGTTAACTACTTTAGTTAAATGAACCAATAATGAACTGCACTTCTACAGCATTTATTAATCTTCTCATTACATGTCCCCATGTGGCTACAGGATGAAGAGGAGCCTAAAGACGAGGCCTTCAGCCCAGATGGTGGTTACATTCCCAGAATACTTTTCCTGGGTAGGTTATATACATAAACAAATCGGCTAAGCAAATGCTCTGGATTAGAACATCAACCATTGCTTAAAGGTGGACTCCATTTCCTTTATCATTTAAAAGGTTTATTCCTACAGAAATAACGTTTTTTTTTATTTTATTTTTTTTATCTTGATGAAGGCTATATTAGTGGCCTAATAAAGCAGTTTTATTTAATTTAACATGAAGGGAGGGAGGAGTCAGTGTCTTAATGAGTGATGAAATGTTGTCATCACATAACCAGCCAAATATGACTACCTTTATCTCAGTAACCCTCACATTATTGGAGTTTCATCACAAATTAAGCATGTTTGAAAAGTGTGTTTCTACAATATCATAAGTAACAAACCAGTTTACTCTTGTGTGATGCTGCATCCACGGCACTAGGTGTCAGTAAATGGCCTGGCCGACTGTTACAACATAGATGTTTTGCTCTTTGTTAGATCCCACTGGTAAAGTCCACTCTGAGATCACAAACAAGAATGGAAATCCAAACTACAAGTACTTCTACAGCAATGCAGATCAAGGTAAGACATTTTACTTTGAAAGTGTTGCGAAATATGCAAGAAACGACTAAATAGCTTATCTTTTTCTGTTTCCCCAATGAGCCTGAATTGGTAATACCATACATAATGCACTGTATTGACTTTAGCTGTGCCTGAATTTTGCTTCATATAGTATACCTGTGCATTCGAATAGCAAAGCAAAACAGGATTGACACAGTGTGTGCGGTTCATTCTGAAGATAAATGTGAAAACCAAACTAGACTTAAGTGCAATGTGACAATGTTCCTCGACCTCACATCTCTTCCACGTGCAGTTGTGGCTAGCATGAAGGAAGCTCAAGAGAAGCTGACTGGAGATGCCTTCAGGAACGCCGCTCACGTCGGTGACGAACTCTGAGAACGGCAGAAGTGGCACGGAGAGATCTCAGCCAGAACACTACATCTCTCCGCTGGGCACACTAGATCCATCCATCCATCTGTTCATCCCCAACCTCAACTCCTCCTGTGATTTCATTTGACCTGCTATATAGCACAAAAAGCTTCAGAAATGAAGGAATTTATAACGCATCTACTGATTACATGTCCAGATATCGCAGCTTGCGGTTGATTACTTTGCGGTTGATTACTTTGAGAACCAAAGCATACTTGCTGTCCATGTCACATAAAGGGTGCTAAAAAAGCTTCTTTTTTTTTTTTTTTTTTTTTTTTCAAAGCTTACGTGTCTATATTGATTATTCATGTCGAAACCGATCAACCCTCTTGACTTCATCCTCAAGGCACTCCACGTTTTGTCCGACTAAGAAACATTTAACACAGGCGATTCTTGTGCTTCCAAGCCATATCTTGCAAGCTGCGGTGAAACTGATCCAGTTACCCAGTCGAATATATGAAGGGCCTTATAATCCCCAAACTGTACCCACCTAAATCTAACATATTTGTTTTCATGAGTGTGAAAGATCTATTATGTTAAGGCTATTAGAAATGTGTATTAGAAAAGTTTTAGTCCTCAATATATGGAGTTGCCTTTGGTTTAATAAGAGATTTTTACTATTGACAATACTTGTGATTTAAGGACTGTAATGCAAACTGGGATTTTCTTCTTTTTTTTTTTCTTTTTTTTGGGATTGAGGGAATTGTTCTTTCTTCACCATACTGTATTTTTTACCAATATGTAAAATGAGGCTACAAATAAAGTTGATATAAAATATTGTAATGTATTCATTTCAGTGTTAGCTTATATAGAGTGGAGTGACTGATGTTTGACTAGTTTCCCAAAGGTACTTTATGGAAATATCGTCTCAGGCCCTTCTTGGTGTTTTTGGATTTTATAAAACGAATTTAAAAATGATGTGCTACATTGTCTCAGTTGTATTTTGAGCAAAATAGAAATATTTTTTATGCAATTGTTGACAACAGTATAAACAATGATAATATAGAAGTCTAATCTCTACATACCATTCAAATTTTGGGATTTTTTTTTTTTTTTTAAATACTTTTATTCAGCAGGGCTGCATTAAATTGATCTAAATTGACAGTAAAGACATTTATAATGTAACAAAAGGTTTCAGATACAAATAAATGCTGACCCCAAACTTTTGAAAGGTGGTGTCCATACAAGAAGACCAAAAAGTATGATTTTGTTTTAGATGTTTTAAAGGGACAGTTCACTTTGAAATTAATTTTTGATATGTTTTAGCTTACCTCAAGGGCATCCAAGATGTAGGTGTCTTTGTTTCCGCAGTAGTTTCAATTTTGATATTTTTAGGTCAAACCGTTCTTGTCTGTCAGTCAGTCATATAATGCAGGTCGATGGTCAGTGTCTCAAAACACAAGCACAGAGTCCAAATTAAAACAATTCCCCATCGTCCAAATGAAACAATTCCCCATCATAAGTACACATTGATGGCCTAAGACACGAAACGAGCGGTTTGTGTGAGAAAACGAACAGTATTTATATCGTTGTTATCTCTTGAAAACAGCACACGTCCAAATGATCTGACGGCGCGGGCGGGTATAGACGTCGCCTTGGCTACGGTTTCGTTCCAATGAACTGCAGTAGCGAAGGCGACATCTAGTGTATACATCTATACCCGCCCGCGGAATTGTTTTAATTTGGACTCTGTGCTTGTGTTTTGAGCCAGTGACCATCGACCTGCATTATATGACTGACAGACAAGAACGGTTTGACCTAAAAATATCAAAATTGAAACTACTGCGGAAACAAAGACACCTACATCTTGGATGCCCTTGAGGTAAGCTAAAACATATCAAAAATTAATTTCAAAGTGAACTATCGCTTTAAGGTTTCCAAACCTTTGGAGGAATTTACCTTGAAATTGTCTTATTGGAACACTTGGAAGAAAAGATTAGAAACTTTTAAGGGTATTTAGTTTTTAATTTTGTTTTGATAATTTTTATTTTATTTTTATAAACCGCTCATAAACAGATTTTATCATTAGGAAAAATTATGCAATCAAGATATGTAACGGTTTTGACATAAAACGTTCTTTAAAACTGAATCAAGAACCTTAGTATTCTATATAGAACCCCATTGAACTTTTTTTTTTTCTAAGGGTGTACTAATCAAATGATAACTTGCAACCATTTTTATGTTCATATATCATTTCCACATTATGAAGCGGTTTCGTCAGAAAGAGTTTTGCGGTACAGCAGAGGGCAGTCTTCATCCAGATATTCCCTCTGTTCCACTTCTCTACTGCAGTAAGTGCAAACACACTAACAACAGTTTGAGCCTAATGCAGTGCTTTAAATTAAAATTAAGTGACACATTGTGGCTTGAATGATAAACAACAATCTTACATATGGTTAAGCTATGTCAAAATAATAAGAGAATTAGATAGGCAACAGTTTATTATTTCATCAACAGTGAATGATCAACTTCACAAAGTAATTTAGTACATATTTTTTCACCTTTAATGTGAAAAAAAATCAGGCAAAGACAAATCTTGTGATTTGAGCGCAATATAAATTGTTCATACAAAATTAAATTGACATCACAACAGCGAAGGCACACAAAAATAAACATACGTCTATCATACAAAGTGATCCCTTATGGATTGTATTTTACAATAAACTCAAAACAACAAAAATCAACAATGAGAGATCAATTCATTTGTGGAATTTCTTAAATTAACTGTATGGCACCATTTGTATGATTAATATGACGTTTTTATGTTCATGTGTATATATTCTGAAATCAGCTACTGACGCTGACTTTTTTTCTTTTCTAAATCAATTCGTTTGATCACTTTATTAAATAAATTAAAAAGTCTAAAATAGCTCTAAAAAGATGTATATCCATTATTCTATACAAAATTCTCTCTATGCAAAATGTGTTTCAAACATCACCCTTTCCCTTTGCTTGTGTTAAATATCATATATTCCCCGCTTCACCTAGAAATGCTTCCCACGGAAATAGGTCAAAACTTGGTGACTAAATGTTCTTGGAGGTTTTTTTTAAAGACTTGAAATTGTATTATGTGAAGAATACGGAGGTGATATTTACTATTATTTTTTAGTGTTTATTTGTAAAAAAATCGTCACAAAGTCAAATGTTACGCATGCTAGCTATAAACAGTTGAAATCAAGGGGATCCTGTTGAGAGAGTTGTGCAGTTTTTCAGTGTATGGTGGTGTGTGAATGTAGCAGCGTTTAAAACCGTCCCTGTTTGGCGTCACCGATGGCTCCCCAGACGTCAAACACAAACTCATCCGGGAAGGCAAAGTCACCGAGAGCCTGGTCCAGAGCCATGGCGAACTCGTCAGGGTTCTTCTTGTCTCTGCCCACCTCCACCATCGTGGCCGCTGTGCAGAAGTGAGACAGAACATAAATACTCAAGAGCCTGACACATATTGGTGGTATTTGTTAATGCAATGAACCATTGTTTCCAAATTACATTGCAAAGGTCAGCCGTCTTGTTTCGGCAACCAGATATTAGACTGGACATCATGTGGTTACACAACACAGTACCAAAATTATTTAATATACAAAAGTGAATAAAATGTATTATCATTTATGTTGCTGTCCCAAATATGCACTTATTATGTTATATGGTTACTTTAAGTATTCAAGTATTAAGTATTATTAATTAGCATTTAGGATTGTCTGTAAATCTACTGTAAGCACACACCCTAATATATATATATATATATATATATACACACACACACACACACACACATTTATGATGTTAACATTTCTCACATATATTCATAAATACACATACATGCACATATACAAATGAATAATTATTAATTTTTACATAAACACAAATTGTATGGGTTCATGTGGAGATGGGTTCAAATGTATGGAGTCAGTATGAATCCAGTATCTTTTTTGAAAGAAAGTGAACATGAACAATTAAAAAAATTCCTGGAAATAAATAATCTTCTTTCTCCCTTTCAGTCTGGTTTTAGAAAGCAGCATAGCACTGTTACTGCTGCTATTAAAGTGTTTAGTGACATCATTAATGCCTTGGATTGTAAACAAATTTGGCTTTTGACACAGTTGATAACGACATCCTTTTAAAGAGACAATTCATTGTTGGTCTCTCAGATAATGCTATAAAACGGTTTGCCAACTACCTTACGAACTCGGTGTGTGATTTTAAAGGATGGTATTTGATGGAGTACCTCAGGAGTCAGTTCTAGGACCCATTTTCTTTTCTTTGTATACAAGTACCGTTTGTGATAACATTCCTAATGCTAGTGTAGGTATCATCTTTATGCAGATGATACTGCTATTTATTGTCGTGCATCTTCAGCTTCACAAGCTCTTCAATACTTGCAATCAGTGTTTGATATTGTACAGTACTTTACTGTACATTACTGGTTTTAAATACAGATAAACTAAATTAATCATATTTTAAAACGCCAACACTCTACCCATCAGTCTTCCTGATATTACATCCTCCCAGGGGAAAAACAAAAAAATAATGTGTTGCTAGTTATAAGTACTTGGGTATTCTATTTGATAGTCAATTATCTTTTAAGCATCATATTGATAAATTAATTTCTAAACTTAAGCTTAAATTGGGGGTTTTATTTCAGAAACAGAACTTTATTTTCTTTTCAGCTGATGTCTGTGATCAATGGTGATGTCTGCAACCTTAAAATTTTTTTTTTTTTTTTTTACCACTATTGGACTCTGCTTTATATAAATGCTCCAGTACACTATCTCAAAATACTATTTTTTTTAACAGTGCTATACGTTTTATTACTGGTTGTAGCTATCAAAAACATCAGTTCATGTTATATGATAAGGCTGAGATACCATCTCTTTACACGCAGAGAAGTTTTAACTGGTACTATTTTATTTATAAGTCTATCTGTGGTGTCACTCCATCCTATTTGTCTCTCAGCTTATCCAACACAAACACACACTCACTGGCCACTTTATTAGGTACACTTTTTGCAAGTACCGTGTTGGACCCACTTTTGCCTTCAGAACTGCCTTAATTCTTTGTGGCACAGATTCAACAAGATGCTAGAAATATTCCTCAGAGAATTTGGTCCAGATTTACATGATAACATCACACAGTTGCTGTAGATTTATCAGCTGCACATCCATGATGCGAATCTCCTGTTCCTTCACATCCCAAAGCTGCTCTACTGGATTGGGATCTGGAGACTCTGGAGGCCATTTGAGTTTAGTGACTCACTGTCATGTTCAATAAACCAGTTTGAGATTATTTGAGCTTTGTTACATGTGTGTTATCCTGCTGGAAGTGACCAACAGATGATGGGAACACCGTGGTCATAAAGGGATGGAGATGGTCAGCATCAATACTCAGGTCGGCTGTGGTGTTCAAACGATAATCAATTGGCACTAAGGGGCCCAAAGTGTGCCAAGAAAATATCCTCCACATCATTACACCACCAGCAGCCTGAACCGCTGATACAAGGCAGGATGGATCCATGCTTTCAAGTTGTTTACGCCAAATCCTAACCCGACCATCTGAATGTAGAAATCAAGACTCATCAGACCAGGGAACGTGATTTTCCAATCTTAAATTGTCCGATTTAGAGAGTCTGTGTGAATTGTAGCCTCAGTTTCATGTTCTCAGCTGACAGGAGTGTCACCGGTGTGTCTTCTGCTGCTGTAGCTCGTCTTCCTCAACGTGTTATGCGTTCAGAGATGCTCTTCTGCAGACCTCGGTTGTAACGAGTGGTTATTTGAGTTACTGTTGTCTTTTTATCAGCTGAACCAGTCTGGCCATTCTCTTGTGACCTCTGGCATCAACAAAGCATTTTCACCCACAGAACTGCCACTCACTCGATATTTTCTTTTTCTGCCCATTCTCTGTAAACCCTAGAGATGGTTGTGCATGAAAATCCCAGTAGATCAGCAGTTTCTGAAATTCTCAGACCAGCCTGTTTGGCACCAACAACCATGCCACATTCAGTCACTTAACCTTTCTTCCCCATTCTGATGCTTAGTTAAACTTCAACAGAATGTCTTGACCATGGGTGTGTCTAATATCGCCCCCTATACCCTTTAATAGGGCAACGCAATAACGAGTGTAAAACTGATGTCCACTCAACGAATAGAGAATACCCATAATGCACTGTGAGATTCACCACCGAATGAATTCCCGCGTCTCACCCGAAGATGGCGCTCACAGCTGAATCATCCATCCATTTTCCAAACCGCTGGTCCAATGTGGCTACAGCCTAATATCATACAGGTATACATTCCTTTTTAATTGATTATTAAATTGTTAAATTAAGGTTTATAGATTCTAGTTTCCATGACAGAGTTCAAGATAAATCTTTTCATCTTACAACTGGAGCTGCCAGTTTGCTAATTTATAATGATTATTAGGCAGCAAGCACAAACTATGCAAAAGTGGCAGCCCTTCCAGAGCACTCAGAGTTTTGAATTCACTGACTCAATTTCATTCACTCCTTCAAGAGAACTATATTAGTGGAGTAATGAGGGTGATTTTAACACAGCTCATGTCCACATGCCTAAATGCATTGAGATGCTGTCATGATTAGATATTAGGCTGATTAGATATTTGCGTTAATGAGCAGTTGAACAGGAGTACCCAATAAAGTGGCCGGTGAGTGTATAGGCTACTATAATCTTTGTTTAAATGACCTGTTATACCTCAAAGTTCATTGAGTCCATGAGTTCATTGAGCAGCAAATCAGAATTTTATAATGATTTCTAATTAATCACGTGACACTGAAGATTGAAGGAATAAATTGCATTTTACATTTTTGTTTTTTTGTAAAATTAAAATTGTAATCATATTCACATTATTACAGTTTTTACTGTATTTTTGATTAAATAAATGCTTAGTGAGCATTAGAGACTTCTCTCAAAAAGATAACAAATCTTACAGACCCCAAACTTTTAAACAATAGTGCATTTAGTTAAAAAACACTATTAATGTCCAAATTGAACCTTTATATGATCTTGTAAAAATAGGTGATGCACACTACAGAAGTCTCACCTAATTCAGTGTCTCGAATGCCCATGTAACTCTCAAGAAGATCATCCACTTTCTTCACTGCCTTCTCTTCAAACTCATTGGGCTGTAGAGTAATAGAAAGGCATTAGATATACTCTCAACTTTAAGTGAATGTTACAACTCGATTATCAGTGCTAATACTATTGCAAGCAATGGCAACACTGGTAAAACACAGTTACCATCTCCTCGACGGTTGCAGGACCCTTAGAGCGCAATCTGAGCGTTTCTCTGCCTGTGCCTATCTTGCCCTCTCCTGAGGATTTGCCTCCGCCTCCTCTTGACCTTGGTTCAAGCATCTCTGCCAAGTGAAAGAACATTATTTTTTTTTACATTAAATCTACATTTATACATTCAATAGAGCACATGAAGAAGTCTAAGGAGAAATCGCAATGCCTCATGGGAGTGAGCGTTCGATGCAGTTTCCATTGCCACGGCTTCTCTCATTGGTGGGTTTCTCTAGAGGGTACTGTAGTTCCTCATTGGGAATTTAGCAATTAAACATTTTTCTTTTAAAATCAAATTGAAATCATTGACTTAATACCATCACTTATCAACCTTAGAGCTCATTGGTTTATGTTTTGTTAAAAATAAAATTCTGTATTTTCTGGATATGTGCTCCAGAGAGCTACTGTTGCACTGACTCTATTGTCTAGATTATCATCCATGCATCAGTCACGTACAAGATTCAAAGTTAAGAATATACACAAATAGACCTTCAACAAGAAGCATGAATGACAAACCGAAGGCTTTCATGGGCTCCATCAGTTTGAGGGTGAAGGACTCATCTTTCGGCAGCTCCTTCAGCATTCGCGCCACCTCATAGTGCCGCATCCCCACAATGTTCTTTCCGTTAATGCTTTCGATATGATCTCCCACACAGATCACCTTCACCCCATCCACCACACTGCCCTCTTTGATACGCTGCCAAGCGGAAAACACACACATGCTTCAGATTTAAGAATGTTAACATGTTAAAGTAGCAATTGAACAAATGCATGTAGGTCTACTTTTACTTTAACCATTACCTAGGCTTAATTAAGTATGAACAATTAAAAAAATGGGTCTGAAACACAACTGACACTTTTCTTTAAATTATAAAAACCCAGCGTTCAGAGCTACAACTACAGCATGTGACCTTAACAAAGTCATTCTAACTTATAATTAAATTATGAAGGTCGCTCAATCAAAGCATGGCCAAACAAAAGCAACACAGGACAAAAGGGTAAATAACATTTTTATATTCCAACTTACACAAAGGCATAAAATAATCTTCAGGCAATGCATTTGTTTACTTTCAAAAACATGCAAATCATTGGCTGTACGTGGGAAGCGCTAGTATTACGGCAAGCCACAGTATGTGCGCTATGCTCAGAAAACTACGCTGCTAAAGGGGCGGCATCCCATAATAACAGCCTGTTCTAGAGAGAAGCATCATTGAGAGTCTACCTTTATGAAGGCGTATCCAGCTCCATTGTCTGTGATGGTGAGCCCAAGTGCATCCTCAGTTTTGAGCACCTCCACCTCCTTTTTGATCCCTTTTATGTGAGCGAAGATGAAGTCCTCCAGTCCTATCTGCCCTCCCAGCAGCTTTTCCATATCAATTTTGTGGGTGTTGAGTGTGCAAAATAGGATCTGTTGTAATACATTTAGAGGAGAGTTTCAACTATACAGCAGTGACACGGCACTTTTTAAAATAAAACATTCAGAGATGACATTAAGGATTTATGCAATTTTACTAACTTTAATTTAGTAGCTAATCCCAAAAGTCAGAAATCTAAATTCTTCATTTGTTATATTAACCAAAATCACCAAATACACTGTAAAAATGTTAGACGATAAAACAGAAATGAGAATCTTCACTGCAGTCTTAAACAAAGCTCTGCAGATTTCTTGACAGAATTTCGGTTTAAGCCCATGATCTCTCTCCATTTTCAACACACTAAGCCTTCATGGGGACATGGTGATGGTAAAAATATGAGATGGAAGGAACATTTTTGGGTGATCTTTCATCTAAGACAGGCCAAAATCATACAACATGTACTGGGCATTAGGGAAAGCAAAAGATTTGTGCGAGAATGCAAATGTATTGAAATATCATTTTTCCTCCCATCTCATTTTTTTACTTTCACCTTTAGGGGCTCCGTACTAAGGGGATATGGTGATGGAAAAACATGAGATGTGAGGAAAAATGACATCTAAATGCCTTTGCGTTCCATTCAAAACATTTGCGTTCCCCAGAGAAAATTTGCATTCGCTCCAAAAACGTTTGCGTTCACTCCCAAAAGTAGGGCTGCACGATTATGACAAAAAACATAATTGTCGATTAGTCCCTTGAAAGTGTAATTGCGATTATTAATTGCACACAATTTACATTAAACGATGTTTTGAATAGCCTTATAACATTGTTTGAAGCCATATTTATACCATATTGTTATATTAAAATAAACATCTGAAAACGCTCTTCCTGAAAAACTTGTAGTGCTTTTTTACAGCATTAAAGGAACCGTATGTAAGATTGTGGCCAAAACTGGTACTGCAATCACTTTCAAATTACTATAGAGCGGTGTATCCCCTCCCCCTCCCCCCTGACTCGAGGTAGCCAGTTAGGCTGCAGGATCCAGCAGGAACGTAGGCTGCTACAAGGAGCTTCCAATGGCAAGTGACGAGTCCTACACAGTACGTTTTTTTTTCTGTTAATTATGTTCATGCTTCATGAGAGATGTTTTGCGTATTTCGGATTCATAACGAGGTCTTTTATGTTTCGTAACGTTAGACATTTTTTATCCGACACGTTTGTAGCTGCAGCTGTGGTAACTAGAGCAGAGCTGGCAACCCGGATGCCGAAACACAACTGACTTCGTGATTGGTAGATAGGTGGAGGGTGGGGCATCAGGCCAAAACACAACATGACAACATCAGCATCAGTTGAGGGCTGCAACTTCACTTTTAAATGACAATATCCTGGCCGTACTACTGTTGTCAGTGATATAAGTATTTGAAATGAACATGATTTCTTAATGTCTAGTGACATATCAGGGCCATTTTATGATTAACTGAAATACATTTCTTACATACGGTTCCTTTAAGCCTCAAATGTCAAAACTAAACTAAAATTAAAACAATGGGGGAAAAGCCCTTAAAGGAGAACTCCGGTCAATTTTAACATTGAGCTAATTTTTTGGTACATTTGGAGTGCTGTCAGTACAGAGAACAATGACAAAAATCGGTGTTGCCTACACCGTGTTATCCTCGTTTTAAAATTTGCACCCTGTTGACTTCAGTGGGGCAAGTTTTAAACCTGCTTTTAGCCTCTTAACATCCTTGATGTGTCATTACAAGTGCACAGGTCATGTGAGTGATTCCTTCTGAGTGAACGCGGGTGAATCTGACTGCAGTAGATGTGAAAGAAATATATAAAAAATGATGTTTATTCAGCCAGCGCACATACCTGTGTTTACATCCTGTTTTCGGTCGAAGTCCACAGTAGTCGATTGTCGAGTTCACGCGCGTGATCATAGGTACTAAACCTATGCGCGTGAACTCGACAATCGATTACTGTGGACTTCGACCGAAAACAGGATGTAAATTTGATTAATTGTGCAGCACTGAACATTGCATACTGTATATTTTCCCCCTCCCATTATATCTATCACTTTTGTATGTGCTTGCGAAAGTATATAAGAGCATGCAAAACTTTTGCATGCCAATGCAAAGTCAACAAATATACAACAACAAATATATTATTTTAAGAACACAGTGGCTAAAAGGAAAAAATATGACTATAATGCAATTCCCCAGTATGACATCAAAATGAATTAAAAGAAAAACTTCAACAGTTCCTTAATTATTTCCTTTAACTGTCCAGTTGCAAAACAGTATTTCATTAGTAGGTTCTGACAAAGATAGCGACATATCTAAGAGGAGACAAGAATCAAATACAAATGAAAAAACCCTGGTTCAGTTAATCCAGTAGGATCCTGTTTGATTTTAATTGGATTCTTAGGATCCCATAAAGATCGTTTCAGGCTGTTTCCAAATTATGATACAATTCCATGGAATCATGTAATCTTCCTTTAGGACATTC